>NC_069715.1:1108302-1465802 GCF_027358585.1 Pangasianodon hypophthalmus
AACAACAGAAACCCTCACAGAATTTGTAATGGCTTTAATGGGAATTGTGCCGGTTTTAATGGTTATAATGGGAATTGTACTAGTTTTAATGGAAACTCTAATGGTCCCTGTGGGTCTCTACTGGTAATTTGTTGCCTTCTATTGGTGGCATGTTATGTCTAGTGGATACCATTAAGGATTAATGGTTTTAATCTGATTGTTTGTGATGGTATTTGTAGTGGAAACCATTAGAATTTCTGTGATGGTTTCTATTTTTATTTTTTTTCCAGCAGGGGCTTCAGGGCTTCAGAACTCATTCCCTGTACGTCATTGTACTATGGAAAGTTTTGAGAAGTTTTTCTTATATCCAGTGTCCTTTAAAATCCCACAATGCAATACAATAGCTTTTGTAATGGATTTGAAAAGATTTCTGAAAGAGTATGAGTGCTGTGTACCTTAAGCACAATAGCTCAGGGTTCATGTAAAGTACTCACAAGAGGTTGTTGCTTGCTAGCTAATGTAGCTAATCTGCGCTTTCTCCTGAATGTCAGAACAGACATTGTTGCTTCTCCCCCACCACCAAATGAACGAATTGTTTGAATTATTTACATAATCATTACAGAAATCTGGTTAGAAGGTATTGATTAATTTTCTATAACAGCAGCTCAGACAGTAGCTCAGGTTTATATTAATGCACTCATTCTGATACGTTATCGTTTCTATAGTAACAGCTCATTCAGAAGGACATGTACATCAGACACTCCATATAAATGGATTTAAAAACAAGTAATCGTTGATGTGGTGAAACTTTGTCTAGTTTTTTGGACTAGCGGACGTCAGATTGCTGTTGTTTAAGAGGAATAACGCACTTAGAGACGTTCTGTTATAGGAAAATAATCAACTTCAGGGTTGTAACAGCTCCATCACACCACCCGTCGTTGATTATTTTTTCTTGTTGTGTTTTATTCCTTACATGACTAATTATCGGAATGATTAATTTCAGTGGAATTCACCTCACGTACGTCTTGTATGAATAAAATTTACGAGCAAAACCTTGTGTCATTGCCCCAAAACACAGCTGCACTTACTTAACCGTTTTGAGCTCTTGAAAGGGCAGAGCTTCATACTGAAGGAGCCAAATTGATGGATAAAGTGCTAATTTTAGCAGACTTTATATAAAATTTCCAGACTTGACTATAAATTATTGCTTAAATAGAAGCATCAGTCAGGAGACTGGATTAGAAGCTATAATTATCTCTTATGTTTCTTAATGTTTGTGTTTGACGAGTTTGTGCTTGCTAGAAACCAAGTCAGACACAAAACTTTGTATACACATAAGACTTGACTTAGAGGCACTTAATATAAATGTGAAAAGACATACATCTGATTTGGCATACACGAAGCTGATGAAATGAGAAGTAATTCTTGAAATTGAAGTTAATGATAAAAAAGCATGGCTTCATTTCTGACTGCACCAACATGAATGTATTCTTCCTCAAATTTCATTTCAATGGCTCCTCAAAAGTTCGTTCAGTGGTTTAACTTTCCAAAAAAGCTCCTACTTGGACCTTTTTCTGAATGGTTATATCTCTGTTGTAGGGTTTTACAGAGAACCTTGGTTCTAGTAGAGGTGTCAAATGGAGTAGAGTGTACACTGTGATGCCAGGTGATGGCTGCTGAGTCTTTATGGAGAAATCGAGTGTGCTTTACAGACACCCACAGAGCAGCTAGCCACAAACCAGACACACCCTGTCATTAAGAGAGAGAGTGAGAGAGAGAAAGAGAAAGAGAGAGGCAGACAGCGAGAGGCAGACAAAACGAGTAAGCATACCTCACATCCTGTTTACGTCTGGCACACACAGCTAAAAATGGTCTTCCTAATCTGAATCCAGTACAATCTGGTTATGGGAAAGGGATTAGTCATGATAAGCAGGATTACTATATAAAATTCACAAATCTTCTCTTTCCACTGATACAAATGAGGAAACACAGATGTAGAGCTTATTTTATGCTGAATGTGCTGCCAATATTAAGCACAAGATGTGTTAATTGTATGGGGCAACCCAAACAAATCCAGGGGTGCCAATACTTTGATCCCAGTAGGAGAAAAAAACTGAAAGAATGTGGGGTGCAAACTCTGTCTGATGACTCGCACATTTCCTCTAGGGTCACGTAGGACACTCAAAACTCAATGTACATTCAAAGCACCACCATATTACACCCTAGGCAGTGAGCACATATAGGGAACAGACAGCCTTTTGTAATCCGGCTTCATTCGCTGATGGTGGACGTAATTAAATGTAAAACTGAACAAAATATCACCCACAAGAAACCATCAGTGTGGGTTGATCGATAAAAACAAAACGTAAACATTGAAATGTATGATAAAATTGTAACATTTCCTCCGAAATCCTCAGAAAACAAACAATTATAAAAAATCAATGTGTTTAACCTATCAGTGATCTTTAATTGTTTCTAGCTCCACCCACAATTCCCTGTTTGGTTCTCGTGGTACACTACAAGATAGAAACCCAAATTCTTCCAGGAGAACTAATGTTGTTAACAGCTGTTTTAGAAAAAGAAAACATTAAAGTGCACTTTTTCAGATACAGGTACCTGTCACTGGATCTGCCTTTTCTTCCTTTCACAGAGGAACTTGAATGTAGTTTAAGTTTAAAACCAAATAAAAAAAAAACAAAACACTGTTGTACATTTAAGGGCAGATTTACATTGTTTATATGCTGGGAGAACAAAAATGTTAGTAATAATACAGCAATGGATCTTTCTCACACTTACATGTTACAAGTCTAATCTGTACAATTTTTTTTTAAAATTCTTATAATTAAAAAAATATTGTGATGCAGGGAAAGATTGAGCGACAGAGAGAGGGTAAATATTGCACATTAATACATGAACAATTCTAGCTCTACTCTAGATTATATATTAATATTATGTATGGATCTTTTTCACAACAGCGGTGTCGTTATATCTGGTAATAAAAATAGTAATATTAGCATTATGGCTGCCACTTTGAACATTGTTTAGGTACTGAAATGCACGAGTAAGCAATAAATAGCTGGCTACATTTTTAACACGTAGCTATCTATCTAGTTCGTTAGTTGTTGAAATCGATCACCTGACGCAGCTGCTAATAAACACAGCACCAATAAACTAGCTAGCACATCAGTGGGAAATGAGTGAAACCCCAAGTAGGGATGTTTGCTTGAATTATTTTGTGCGTTGACGGACGCTGTGGTGATTACGCGCTGTATTTGCTGCTGTTGTTCACTACCTCTCCGGAAGGACTGAAACACGCTACAACTTACACTTCTGCAACATGTAAGTGTGAAAAAGATCCATTAAGAGCTAAATTTAGAAATTAAATTTGCTTTAGAAATTAAATTTAGATTTAGTCTTTATTTAACTAACAAACTTGATGGTTATTTTTGCTTACAGACTCAAAAAAACTTGACATCAGAACTGGTTTTAAACATTACATGTAGAAATAATAATAAATAATAAATAATAGAATCCTATAAAATATAGAGGATATATACACCGATCATCCATAACATTAAAACCACCTGCCTAATATTGTGTACGGTCCCCTTGTGCCAACAAAACAGCTCTGACTCTTTGAGGCATGGACTCCACAAGACCTCTAAAGGTGTGCTGTGGTCTCTGGCACAAAGTCAACACCTTGAACTCTTTGTCATGTTCCTCAAACCATTCCTGAACAATTTTTGCAGTGTGGCAGGGAGCATCATCCTGCTGAAAGAGGTCACTGCCATTAGGGAATACCGTTAATAATAATAATAATAATAATAATAGTAAGTTTATTTTATATAGCGCCTTTCTGCAAACTCAAGGTCACTTTAAAATATGAAAATAGATAAACATGACAGCAGACAAAGAACAAAGGAAATAAACAAGAAATCCATGGCATGTGTCAGATCATACAGTCAGAGATCAGAAAAACAAGAAAGAAAAAGATGTGTTTTAAGGTGGGTTTTGAAATCCTTTACCGTTGCCATGAAGGGGTGTAACCTGGTCCGCAACAGTTTAGGTAGGTGGTATGTGTCAAAGTAACATCCACATGAATGCCAGGACCCGAGGTTTCCCAGCAGAACATTGCCCAGAGCATCACACTGCCTCCGCCAGCTTTCCTTCTTCCCATAGTGCATCCTGGTGCCATCTCTTCCCCAGGTAAACGATGCACACGCACCCGGCCTTCCACAATTCTTCCATAGCTCCATGGTCCAGTTCAGTGATCACGTGTCCATTGTAGGAGCTTTGGGTGGTGGACAGGGTCAGCATGGGCTCTCTGACCGCTCTACAGCTACGCAGCTCCATACGCAGCAAGCTGCACTGCACTGTGTGTTCTGACTCCTTTCTATCAGAGCAGCTTTAACTCTTTCAGCAGTTTGTGCTACAGTAGCTCTTCTGTGGGATCGGAGCAGACGGGCCTTCACTCCCCACGTGCATCAGTGAGCCTTGGGAGCCCGTGACCCTGTCGCCGGTTCAGCGGTTGTCCTTCCTTGGACCACTTTTGGTAGGTACTAACCACTGCACACCGGGAACACCCCACAAGACCTGCTGTTTTGGAGATGCTCTGACCCAGTCGTCTAGCCATCACAATTTGGCCGTTGTCAAAGTCTCTCAGATCCTTACACTTGCCCATTTTTCCTGCTTCAAACACATTGACTTCGAGAACTGACTGTTCACTTGCTGCCTAATATATCCCAACCCTTTACAGGTGCCATTGTAAGGAGATAATCAGTTATTCACTTCACCTGTCAGTGGTTTTAATGTTATGTCTATGTCATAACATTGTCATAACATAATCGGTGTCTGTATATATACACTATATTACCAAAAGTATTCGGTCACCCATCCAAATGATCAGAATCAGGTGTCCTAATCACTTGGCCTGGCCACAGGTGTATAAAATCAAGCACTTAGGCATGCAGACTGTTTTTACAAACATTTGTGAAAGAATAGGCCGCTCTCAGGAGCTCAGTGAATTCCAGCGTGGAACTGTCATAGGATGCCACCTGTGCGACAAATCCAGTCGTGAAATTTCCTCACTCCTAAATATTCCACAGTCAACTGTCAGCTTTATCATAACAAAATGGAAGAGTTTGGGAACAACAGCAACTCAGCCACGAAGTGGTAGGCCACGTAAACTGACGGAGAGGGGTCAGCGGATGCTGAAGCGCATAGTGCAAAGAGGTCGTCGACTTTCTTCACAGTCAATTGCTACAGAGCGCCAAACTTCATGTGACCTTCAGATTAGCCCAAGTACAGTACGCAGAGAGCTTCATGGAATTGGTTTCCATGGCGGAGCAGCTGCATCCAAGCCTTACATCACCAAGTGCAATGCAAAGCGTCGGATGCAGTGGTGTAAAGCACGCCGTCACTGGACTCTAGAGCAGTGGAGACGCGTTCTCTGGAGTGATGAATCACGTTTTTCCATCTGGCAATCTGATGGATGAGTCTGGGTTTGGAGGTTGCCAGGAGAACGGTACATTACGGACTGCATTGTGCCGAGTGTGAAATTTGGTGGAGGAGGAATTATGGTGTGGGGTTGTTTTTCAGGAGTTGGGCTTGGCCCCTTAGTTCCAGTGAAAGGAACTTTGAATGCTTCAGGATACCAAAACATTTTGGACAATTCCATGCTCCCAACCTTGTGGGAACAGTTTGGAGCGGGCCCCTTCCTCTTCTAACATGACCACCAGAGCACAAAGCAAGGTCCATAAAGACATGGATGACAGAGTCTGGTGTGGATGAACTTGACTGGCCTGCACAGAGTCCTGACCTGAACCCGATAGAACACCTTTGGGATGAATTAGAGCGGAGACTGAGAGCCAGGCCTTCTCGACCAACATCAGTGTGTGACCTCACCAATGCGCTTTTGGAAGAATGGTCAAAAATTCCTATAAACACACTCCTCAACCTTGTGGACAGCCTTCCCAGAAGAGTTGAAGCTGTAATAGCTGCAAAAGGTGGACCGACATCATATTGAACCCTATGGGTTAGGAATGGGATGGCACTTAAGTTCATATGTGAGTCAAGGCAGGTGACCGAATACTTTTGGTAATATAGTGTATATATATATATATATATACGTATATACGATTAAATATTTCAACATAGAAATTAGAAATGAAACTTGAACCCACAAACATTTATTGTTGTCGTAGTTGTTGACGTAATAAAAATGATAAAAAATGATAATTACATAACATAATTAATTACAAATGATGATTAATAATAGTCCTGTAAAATAAAACTAAATAATAACAAATTGTTAAAAGAAATTGGGTATCTCAAATTAAAAATAAAAACTAATAAAATGAGAGTGTTAAACAAAATATCAATGAAAATAAACATGAGCTTAAAAAAAAAAAAAAACCCTCCTGTTTGTTTTTATCTCTCAACTGTTAGAGGCTCGAGGGGCGGCGCTTAGCGCGAAGCTCTCTGATTGGCTGGAGGGTGATGACCCACGTTGTGGTGCTGTTTAAATAGCCAATCAGGGGCGGCGGAGAGGGTAGAGCAGCGCGCGAGCGAGCACTCGGCTTTCTCTTGGTGGAAGCTCGCGGAGGAGCAGCAGCAGCGTCACCGACTTTCACCGTCTCCAAAATGGAGGAATCGAGTAGTTGACGTTTTCTTTTTAAACTTCAAAAAAATAACCGCCACCTCTTTTTGTTTTCGCCTCGCTCGCGATCAGCGTTAAAAAAAAAACCGCCGTTTTTTTTTAAAGAAACATCTGTGCGCGTGAGAGAAACATGAAGTTCATCATCGGAATCGGAGGGTGAGTGCGCGTGCGAGAGAGAGAGAGAGAGAGAGAGAGAGCGCGTGCGAGATGTACAGGCCGCGTGCACGTACAGTAACGAATGAATGAAAGGATCTTACTTCCGGTTTGTGTCGCGTGGTCACTCGCCATTACTGTTAATAATATCTTACATATTTAATTTTTTTATTAATGTTGTTAAAAAGTGATAATAGTTAATAGTTTACATTTGTGTTTTATTATTGTTGTTTAAAAAAAATTAATAATATTTTACATTTTTTATTTTTTTTTACTAATGTTATTTAAAAAAGTAGTAATAGTTAATATTGTAGATTTGTTTTTTTTTTTTTTTTTTATTAATGTTATTAAAAATAATAGTTAATATTTTACTTTTTACATTTTTTATTGATGTTAGTAAAAAGAAATAATAATTAATTGTATTTTACATTAAAACATTTTTTTATTGATGTTATTAAAAAAGAAATAATAATTAATATTTTACATTTGTTTTTTAAAATAATTTTTTAGTAATGTTATTTAAAGCATGTAAGGTGTGTTTATATTAATAATAATCATAAAAAAATTTATATTTATTGATCCATAAAGGATTTTTGTGCTAATATGTTACAGGACATATTTAAGTAGATTTATTTAAAAATCAATAAAGAAAATAAATAAAAATAAAACATATAAATATAGATGTATAAATATACATACATCTAAAATATGTAATAAAGCTAGAAAAAAAATTGCATTTTTATCATATTTTGGGTTTATTAGATAATGCTTTAATGTTAAATGTTTCATATAAATGTATTAATTATATAAATATTAAATATTAAATAACATAATGAGAGTCCAGATTGTTTTAGTTCACTGCATAGTGTGCACTATTTAACGAGGGCATTTCACTTGGGAGTCAGTGTGTGTGTGTGTGTGTGTGTGTGTTAATGAACCTTGTTGTTGTTGTTGTTGTTGTTGTTGTCAGGGTGACTAACGGGGGTAAAACGACCCTGACTGACCGTCTGCAGCGGAAGCTGCCCAACTGCTGTATGGTGCATCAGGACGACTTCTTCAAGGTCAGCGTCATTAAAATAAATAAATAAATAAATAAATAAAAGATAAATTCTAATGAGAGGAGATAGTAACTCATTATCATATCATCGCTGTCTGATGGAAAACCTCGTAACTTTACTGTCGTTGCGTTTGAAATCTCCGCCTGTCGTCGTGTAGAAATCGTGTTTGAGATGAATAAACGGACCAATAGGAACGGTTTCGGAAAAACACCTCGTGAGCTTATTGGCTGTGAAAGCTCTCCGTCAGATCCGGCGCTCACGGACACGGAAAAAAAGATGTCCTTTAAATCGACCTCGTTTGGTTTGTACTCTGTTTTCCGATTTCGAAATTATTTTTAAAAGAGACGTTAATCCTTTGAAACGATCGTTTTGGAGTTACGAGGCTTTCTTCCAACAGCGAACCTGTAGAGATAATGATTATTATTATTAATATTATTATTATTTACAGTTCAGATTTTATAGCTGTCTCTCTGTGACTTTATGACTTCGCTCCAGCAGTAGCAGCAACTTCCCTAAAGTAAATAAATAAATAAATAAAAATTGTGGGAAGAAAGAAAGGGAACTTGATGTCACTGACTTGAAGGTTAAAGCTTGTAAGTGTTTAGTAGCTTACTTTCTGTTCCTCACTTCCTGTGTGTAAACTTGAGCAGGCTGCTGGGATGTTAGTTTAGCTATATTTAGCATTAGCAGGGTGTGTATGTTAAGGGGTGTGTGTGTGTGTGTGTGTGTGTGTGTGTTGGAGTGTTTGAAGGTTAGAATGCTAGCTGTTTAGATGTTAGCATAAAGCATAAAGCTAAAGCCATATCCGACCGGTTCAGCCTCGCTGAATGTACACGCGTGTGTTTCAGCCCCAGGATGAGATCGAAGTCGGGGAGGATGGCTTTAAGCAGTATGATGGTAAGCGCTGTGTGTGTGTATGTGTGTGTGTGTGTGTGTGTGTGTGTGTGATTTAAGGCGCCTTGATTAATGATTGCAGTGTGCATGTTTCTTAATTGAGACGCCCCCTGGATGAAGTGCTGTCCTGCCATCTGATTGGCTCTCTGCACGTGTGTGTGTGTGTGTGTGTGTGTGTATGTAGTGATCACAGCTTTGGACATGGACGCCATGATGAGCACCATCTACGCCTGGCAGGAGAACCCGGTGAAGTTTGAACGCTCTCACGGTGTGGAGAGCACGCTGGATCGCGAGATCCTCCCTCGCTCCGGAGAGGACGAGGACGAGAGCGTGCACATCCTCATCGTGGAAGGGTTTCTGCTCTACACCTACGGGTATATACACACACACACCACACACACACACCACACACACACACACACAGATAAAAGGATCAAGTGTCTGATGAGTTCATCGTGTCCAACAGTCTGCTTTTTGTACAAGGTTGCCGTTTCTCAAAATGGCGGCTGGTGCGATACTTCATTTTGTAGACAATATTCTGTAATTTTATTCATACTGACTGTTTTTTTTTCTTATTTAGCAACACATCTGAGTAAAATATTAATGTTTTGTTTCATTTCCGCTATAAGAAAATATAACAACTACGTGCTACCTGACTAAACTTTTATGGTTTAGTGATTAGCCATGTTGTTGCCTAGCAACAGTGTTCTCAGTTCTAACCAATTCAACGGAGCGTTTCCGTCTCAAACACACATAACGTTTGTAATGGTTTCATTTTCGTTATAATTGATTTAAATTCTACGTGCTAGCCGACATGCTGGTGCGTCATGTTTCGTGGTTGCCTAGCAAAGCAGGTCTCTCAGGTTTTACCGCTTGAATTGTGAGTTCACATGTTGAAAAAAATGCTTTAATGTTCCTACTGGGTTTGTTTCATTTTTTGCTATAAAGAAACATAACGTAGTCGTTTGCTATGTTATGCTCGTACTATCTTGTTCACTGGTTGCCTAGCAACAGCGCTTTCTCAGTTTGAACCACTTTGAACAGTGAGTTTACCTTCCTGTGTCGAGCAAAAAACACTAAAGTCCATTGGAATACACCATTTTTATCAAATGTTGTGTAGGTGTTCCAGTGGGAAAGTGTTGTTTGTTTGTTTTTGTTTATTTGTTTGTTTGTTTTGTTTGCAGTCCTCTGATTGACGTGTTTGATCAGCGGTTGTTTATTTCCATCCCGTATGAAGAATGCAAAAAGAGGAGGTGGTGAGTATCACTGTGTGAGTGTGTTTGATGAAACGGTCCAATCTGGTCAGTTCTACATCTCACACGTGTGTGTGTGTGTGTGTGTGTGTGTGTTCAGCTCAAGGAACTACGCCGTGCCGGACCCCCCGGGTCTGTTCGATGGTCATGTTTGGCCGATGTACGTCAAACACAAGAAGCTGATGGAGGACATGGGAGTGGATGTCGGTAAGTGTGTGTGTGTGTGTGTGTGTGTGTGTTTATTTCAGCTTCTCTGTGGGCTGCGTCCCAAACCGACACACTTCCGTAATAAACTCTGATATTTAGTGCAGTAGTATGGCAGTTTGGGACAAAACCTGTGTGGTGAACAGTGTTGGAATGGTGTGTGTGTGTGTGTGTGTGTGTGTGTGTCTGTCTTTCAGTGGGCACAGGGTTGAGAGATACAGTTGAAATTTTATATCATGATACCTTCTTTTTGTTTTGTTTTTTTAACGTTTGATTAATTATGGACTGAATTTTCAGAAATTCAGGAAGCATTTGCTAAACGTGTGTGTGTGTGTGTGTGTGTGTGTGTGTGTTTGTGTGTTTACAGAACAACTTGACGGAACCCTGTCGAAGGAGCAGCTGTTTAACACCGTGTATGGAGACATCATCAACAACATCCAGAAGCTAATGAGGTGAACATCTGAATATTCATTCATATCAAAGACACAAGAAACATTCAGATATTCTGAGACACATGAATATTCAGATAGATAAAATGAATATTCAAATATTCACTTCAGTGCAGCATCATGAGGTGATTTTTCTGTTGAATGCTAATATGTGTGTGTGTGTGTGTGTGTGTTGCAGGTCTGTTGATCAGCACTAAGCCGCATAAGGAGGAATACGAAGTCATCTCTGCCGCAGAAGAGTGTGTGTGTGTGCGTGAGTGTGTGTGCGTGAGTGTGTGTGCGTGAGTGTGTGTGCGTGAGTGTGTGTGCGTGAGCGAGTGTGTGTGTGTGCGAGTGTGTGTGTATGGTCTCAGACTGGCTCTGCGTTGACTGTTATCTGCTTTAGCTCTTTTATACCTGTATATCCTCCATATTTATTTGCAGTAATAACAAAGCGAGCTCCTGTTAGATGCTCTGGAGAGTTTAATACACACTCCGTATTAAAGACGCCACTCCTACACTCCTGTGTGTGTGTGTTTTGTGTCCTACTTGCTGTTGGTTAAAAAAGAAAATGTCCACAGTGTTCTTTTAGCCCAGATGTGGTTGATCAGCTAAGTGTGTGTGGTGCTGTTACAGTAAAATAATCAATGTTTATTATTAGTTAATTAGTTACTGCCAGGAGTTACTGTTATCACTATGATGTTGATTATTTTCCTATAACAGCACGTCCCCGAGTGTTTTATTCCTCTTACACCACAGCAATTAGCCAGCGATTACAAGTTTTTATTTATTAAAGAATAACATCATACTTTTTATCAGTTTATAGTTACATTTAATATTCCTGAAACAAGCGAGTTCCTGTTGTCGCTTACGTTATAGCAGCTATAAACAGTTGTTCTCTCACCAGCCTCTTTATTCTCTCTCTTGAAGTTAATAACAAAAAAAAAATGCAGCTTGTTCCGCATGTTAGCGAGAAACTGCAAAGAAGCGTAAACTCCTCTGTCCTGAAGATGTCGGAAAACTTAAAGTTCCAGCTTTACCTCTGACTGTTACAAAGCGCTGACACTGGAGACTCCTTCCATAGATAGAAATTGATAGAAACTGCATCTGATACACATCACCAGGTCACACTGTATACTTCCGTGTCTTGTTTGATCATTTTAGGGACCTTTAAAGATTCTATGTAGAACCTACAATAGAGTGTTTCCCTGTGAGAAAGATTTCCAAGTCGAACCCTTAATTATCCAAAGAACCCTTTTCCTTCCTAGAATGTAAGCATACAGTCAGTATGAAGGTGAAAACTTCATGTTTCATGTGACAGAAATTAGAATTGAATCGAATTTTAATCTAGAGGAATCCAGACGCTTGTTAAGCAAATAGCTGTATTGAACGAAATGGAAATGATTTAGAAAAAAAATGATAGTAGAGTCCAAAATCTCAGTGTGCTTCATATACAAAAGGTTAAAATACTAAAACATTAATACAAACAAAAAATAAAATTGACATCAATCTATCAAAATTGTTTGTATTTAACAGGTTAAACGTTTAGTTTGTTTTAATGGCTCTGGAAATTGATGATCAGTCACATGATCATTAATATTGCTAGTTTAAAGGTTTTACTGTTTCGTGTTTCTTTCATATTCAGATATGATTCATAAGCTAGTTTGATATAATGTTTTTGCCAAAAAAAAAAAAGACATAAAACAAGCAAGGAAATTGGCCACAGAACTGTATTAGGTTCTTTCAGAACAGGAAAAGAAATGGCGTCCATTAGTTTTAATCACGTTTCCATGGTGATAAATTTGATAACACATAAACCGAACCGCACTGATTACTCCTTCATCTAGTAGATCCAAAATTTAACCCCTGGATAGTAAAGTTTATTGTAAAATGTTCTTTCATAGGGGAAAAGTGTACAGATGATTGATGGGGAAAAAAACAGAATGTATTAATAACCCAATTTGCAAGTGATTTCATACTGAAGTATCCTGTGACCTGCCCAGTTTAACAAAGCGAACAGGATGTGTGTGTTTTAGGTTTGTACTGTAGTGTATTTTTAACTGTACATGCTGTACGAATTTATTTACAGTTTCAGCACACACACACACACACACACACACAGGGAAAGAGTGAGAGTTTTGGTGAAACCCCATTTACAGAAATAGAACTGGATCTGAAGTCAGTAACATTGAGATGGGTGTGTTGTGTGAATCATAACCCCAGCCCGCACACGTACACACACACACACACACACACACACACACACACTCCAATATACCATTTTCCTAAGATGATGCTCAATATAATGTTCCATCATTACTGCTGACACAGAACCATTTTGAGGAACATGGAAACATCTAAAATCTGGAACACTGGGAAAAAAATGGAAGAGTAGGATAGAAACTAGGCCATTAAAAAATTTGGAAAAAAAGAGAAATTTCATGAAAGCATAGACAAGGCAACAGGGGAATTAATGACCTGCAAACTGGGGACACTGGGATTTAAGGAAACTAGAGAACATCTAAAATCTAGAAAATGGAATTAAGGGAACAAATATACCCAGGATCTGGACAGCAGTAACTATGGAAAAGGGGAAACTATGAAGCACTAGGACACCAGAAATAAAGGGAAAAGGAAACTAAGGAAACTGTAAACTCAGGGCACTGGAAATTAAAGATGAAGGAAATTAGAGATCCTGGAAACCAAGCATCTGTAAACTAGAAACACTGGTAACTAAAGAAGAAGGACACTGTGGAACACCTGGAACCAAGAAACAAAGGAAAAAAGAAACTAAGGATCTGCAAACTAGAGACACTGAAAACTAGGGAATCCATTTTAAAACATGTGGCCAAGGAAACTAGGGACACTGGAAATTAAGGCAGGAAAAACTAGTAACAAGGAAACTGGGGAATAGTGGTAAACTAGACACACTGGGAAAAGGGAAAGATTTGATAAGAAACTAGGGAATAGACTGAAACTGGTAATAAACAACAAGGATACAAGGAAACTAAGAACCTGTAAAGTATTGACACTGGAAATTAAAGGAAAGGGAACTAGCGAACACCTGGAAAAAAACAGAACAAGGCAACTGAGGACCTGTAAACCGAGGACACTGGGTATTCGGGAGAAAGGATACTAAAGAACACATAAAATCTAGACAATAGAAAGAAGGGAACAAGTATAGCAAGGATCTATACGCTAGGGACAGGGGTAACTAGAGAAGGAGGAAATTATGGAACACTTGGAAATGAGAAACAAAGAATAAATGAAACTAAGAACCTGCAAAGTAAGGACATTGTTGGTTGCAGGTTCTTGCAGGTCTACTAGAGACTAAGGAAAGTAGAAATTAAGGAAGATTGAGCACCTGAATTCTAGGAAGTAGAAACAAGGGAAACTAAAGACCTGTAAACTGGAGGCAGGGAAAAATAGGGAACAAGAAAACTAGCTGTAAATTAGACACTAGGAAACAAACTAGTAATACTAAAAAAAAAACAAAAAACAAAAAACAAAAAAAAAACCCATGGCAATAAAGCTAACAAATGAAGGGAAAAAGACAAAATAAGAAACAAGGGAACTAGGGAATAATAAAAACTGAGGACCTGTAAAATAGGGACCCTGGAAATTGAATAAAAATATGAAAAGGATTGGGGACAAAGAAACTGATGACCTATAAACTAGGGAAATTAAGGGCAAAAGAAATTACCTTCAAATCAACAAACCAAAAAACCCTATAAGGTGCTAAATGGAACAATTTTTATCATTAAATTTCCTTTTTTTTAAAGCATAACCCATGCTCTTTACATAAAAATATGAATTTATCTGAAATGTGTCCTGATTTTTCATGTTTTGTTCTTCACAGGGATTCTGTGAGACTGTGTGTCTCTGGTATTTAAATAAATAAATAAATAAATAAACCTTCGTCAAAAATGCTACATTTTATGAACACTGTAAATAAACACACAAGGTCATGACCCCAAAACAGCTCAACAACATTTCCAGGAATACGCACATATGTGAGAGTGTGTTTGTGTGTTTAGCACAAAGGTGGCTATTGCACTAGTGTGCGATTGTCGTACAGAACGTTGACTCTCATGTCTTGTTACAGCATCAGCACTGACCACCACCATGCACACACACACACACACACACACACACAGTTGAGAGAGTGTAGTGTAGCCAGTCCTGAAAAAAGGTCTCTTGGAAAATTTCAAACCAAGCAAGCATATTTCATTCTGTTGCATCATATAGACATTTGGCTTTTTCCAGGGAAAACACACACCTCCAGACACACACACACACACACACACCACAGAATTAAGGTTAAACCCACACCAAATCATAGTGTATATGAATCAGTTTGTGTTTTGAGTGTGTATCTCTTTTTCCAGAATAACATGCACATCTAAACTTCAACACACACTCTGATATTTAAACTACAGAGCAGTGTGTGTGTGTGTGTGTGTGTGTGTGTGTTAGGTATCTGTGGTGTCAGTGGTCTACCTGCGTCCTTCTCTGACCCACAACAAACTTGAAATCATTCCACAAAATAAAAAAAAATAGATTGTTAAACCGTAAATGAGGTATTAAATGTATGTCTCTGCTGCATTCCTATCTTAGTGAGCTCGAGAACAATTTGAGTTTCTTCTAACGGAAAAACACAAGCTGCCCTTAAGCAAATTTTTCTATTCAATTCAGTTTTATTTATATAGTGCTTTTAACAGTGGACATTGTCACAAAGCAGCTTTACAGAAATCCAGATATAAGATTTTAATTTAAATTTATCCCTCATTTTTCTTGCGTGATATCGTCTGACAGTTTGATGTCACACTGAAATTTATGTTTTGGCTGTAAATACACTCAGAAGCCCTATGGAATGTCATCAATATTAAATACACAAATATGACACTATTAATTAATTAATTCATTAATAATATCATCCAATTAAAGTCCACAGAAAGGTTTTTTCTGCATGGAGACATTGAGGCCTTCCTGAGACACTTCTACTCAAGAAAAATCTCGCAACCTCAGAGACATGAACTACATGCTATTCATTTTAATAATCTGAATATGGAGTTCAGAAAGTCAACGTATGCAGGTGCGTAACCCGACTCTGAATACGAGGAACTTTCCCAGCATAAATACTGACATAATTTGGGACTTAAGTTGTCAAATCTAAATACATCCCTGTGTGAGGAACAAATAAAGTGAATAGGAAACTATTTGTATTTGCCCTAACTTGAAGATAATTAATTTTACTTGGCTTAAAATAAAAAAAAAAGTAAAAATTAAATTAAATATCAGTGAAAAGAAAACAGTACTGTAGGCAGATAAATATAAATGACACTGCAACATTTTAATTTATGATAAATTTTTTTTTTTTCACTTAAACTTGCCAGAAAAGATTGTGGATGAAGTTGTAGCTCAGGACTCGTGCGTTAATGGCGGCTTCTGTATTAATTCTGTCCCGGTTGACCCAACGTACACTGTATACTGCCTGTTCCGGTTTGTCCTTTCACTTTCCATATATGGTCATTGTTTCCTTCTGTTTAATGCACTTCACTTCTGCATCCACGTGGTGCCATGTGTATGTTCTGAGTGAGAAGATCACATCTGGCACACACACACACACACACAAATGTTCCTCACGTTCCTCCTCAAATGTCTCGCCTCTGTTTGTACAGTTTTTTTTAGAGCTTTTATGAATTTGACACAGTTTCTGTTTGGGCTGAGATCAGCAGCGTGGTGTGTGTGTGTGGTCAGTGTAGGGAGTAGGAGAGTGTGTTTTTCTGAATTTCAGGCTCAGAAACCGGGCTAAACTTCTCACAGCTACCACAGGCCTCTTGTGGTCAAAAATGTCTCAAACACACACACACACACACACATACACACAAATGTTGAGAAAAAGAGCGTAAACAGACAAAGAGCATAAACAAGTCTGTAAATCCCCTTATAGCTCACTGCTTTTATTGCTGCTGTCTCAGTTTAGACGTGTTTCACTGACCGCCGTCACCACACACACACACACACACACACACAGACACACACACACAGTACGTGTGAGCATTGTTGGCGTCAAAACAAATCTAATGGGAGAATATTAGAGCTCCCACAGGGAGGTAAAGATTCTTCATACAAACATATAACAAACGTCAAAACAACATCGGTATATTACGTCTCAACTCTGCTTGCTAATCGTGAAAACGGCTTTTACAGCGTATTTACAGTATACTCGATTTTTGTTGCTTAGAAGAGTCTGAATATTCTTATATCTAGTGTGAAAAATTCATGACTTCTTTGGCAATGTTGACCTTCACTGTCTGTTTGTTGGTATGTACTTATCAGTTATGTCATTCTGACTGTTGTTTTTCTTTTGTTTTTATCTCGTGTCTGTCTTTTTTCTGGTTGTGTTTTCACTGGCTGTGCAAAAATCCAAACATTTTTGCCAATTCCTATGAATTCATTTTGGTTGCAGATTCATAATAAACTGTTTACATGGATACTAAACTGAACACTGTATAAAATCTGCATTTATCTTGCATGCAATCGGTTCCAGTGTTATTTGTATGTGTGGAGCAACGTTACCATAACAACAAGAATCATATGAGTTCAGTCTGTTTTTTAATTGCATTGCCCTATTTCGATTGAGACATTTGAGAACCTTTTTTTTATTCTGACTGAGTTTATTTATCGATTAATGATTATTAGACTGCATGTAATAGTAGTGATTGTCCTCTGGAGAAGTGGTAGCTCAGTGGTTAAGATGTTGGACAACTGATTGGAAAGTCATGAGTTCAAATCCCAGCGCTGCTACTACTGGGCCCTTGAGCAAGGTCCTTAACCCTCAACTGCTCAGTTGTATAAATGAGATAAATGTAAGTCGCTTTGGATAAAGGTGTCTGCCAAATGCCAAAAAATGTAAATGTCTGGGTGTTGATCTTTTGTCTGTTTGCACCATTCTCACTGTTGTTTGTATCATTTGTTTGTGTTGTTCTGACTGTTTTGTTTGTTGTTTCCATCTTTTGTCTGGCTGTTGAGTTTCTGCTATTTTAATCTGCAGATATTTTGTCTGGTTGCATTTTTCATCTGTCTTAGAAAATACTCTAACTTTTCAACTAGTGGTGCAGCCAGTGTAATGTTTAAAATTGTTTACAGACCTGTAATAATCATCTATTTTCAAAGAAACATCAGAGAAACTCATCATTTGCAATACTGCCATGCAATGGACTTGGTTTATTATTATTATTATTATTATTATTATTATTATTATTTTCAATCCAGGCCTCTGTTTACATTTTTCCAGTCTGAAAATTAGCTCTGCCCACAATGTGACTTCTTAAACTAAAAATTTATTGGACAAAGCTGTGGACATATTTCATGTTGCCTTCACACACACCGCACACTGTACCACCCCACCCAAAAAAAAAAAAAACAAAATACTTGAACCATCCAGCTCAGTGTTATATAACCTCAAGAAGCCACAATGGCAACACATCTGTGCGTGTTTTCCAGAAAGGTCAGTGCTGTGCCACTGGATGGCAAAACCACCTACAGTGTCTGAGGTTAAGGAGATGACATAATTCCTGTTATGGAACAAAACACTACGAGAAGCAGAGTATGTGTGTGTGTGTGTGTGTGAGAATATTGAATATGTTCATGACTAAACCTAAATGGTGACCAGACGTTTAAACACACACCTCAGTATCACAGTACAGGTTTTCCTTTTGTTATTACTAGAAATGAGTCATGTTAAGGCTCCGTCCCAAACGCAAAAATTACTGAGAGATATTTTAAGTTGCCCGATGCATGAATGTGGTAAATGCTTCACGGGGTATTTCCAAACCCAATGGTAAATGGAATAAATGCAATGCAGAATCATAATATGAGTTTCTTTCACCTTCAGGGAAACTGTAAGTTTGAGATGTAAGGATTAAAGTTTGAGATGTAAGGAGGTGTGCCGTTACAGGAAAATAATCAACTTCAGGATGGTTACTGCAACTCCATTTCACATCAGGCTACATCAGACCACTCCCAGTTGATTATTATCATATAACAGCATGTCTCGGAGTGTTTTATTCCCCTAATACCATAGAAATTTGAAAACAATTTCATTTTTTTATTTATTAAAGAACAGGTCATACATTTCATGCATTTCTAGTTACATTTAATGTTGTGGAATGTCCATGAAACAAGTTAGTTATGTTATAGCTGTTACACTTGTAAACACTTGTTCCCTCACCAGCCTCACTTTGTCTTTAATAAGACAAAAAATAAATAAATAAATAAAATACAGCTTATCGTGTTACAGAGACACCACAAAGCGTAAACTTCTCTGTCCTGAAGATATCAGAAAACTTAAAGTTACAGCTCTGACACTGAAGACTCCTTCCATAAATGTTAAATAAACGTCTCCTCACAGATCAATGATTACATGTTTTATATGTGGAGCTTCTGCAATACAAGTCCCTGGGAATGAGCTGTTGCTATAGAAACGATAACGTATTAGAATGAGCGCATTAATATAAACCTGTGATTTGCAGCTGCACTACTGTCAGAGCTGCTGTTATAAAAAATAAATCAACACCTTCTGACCAATCACAATCAAGAATTCAAAAGCAGTGTGATATAAATCATGGTAGACTTGAACCAATGAATGGGTTTTTCCCTGTTATAATAAAGGATTTTGTTTCCTCGTCATTAATGTTTGTGATGTTACACTGTAACTTGTTAGAGTTTGTTTGATTATCATGTATTAGCGTTCAACAGTGTGACGTTACTGCATTCTCTTTTCTGGCGACTGTTCTGTGTGATGCAGCGTCTCTGTACCTTGTTCCAAATCGTATTTTCATTTTCCAGGATGAGAAGAACAGAGAAGATGTAAGAACACTTGTATCTTACTGTAGCAGTTTGAGACACAGCCCATGAGTGTGTGTGTGTGTGTGTGTGTGTGTGATTGGCTGGCATTATTTTGATGATTTCATCATGTCAGTTATCTTCAGAATGTTCAGAGCAGGAGCTGATGGAAACGCGCACACACACGCACACACGCACACACACACACACACTTTTTTGTTGGAAATTCTTAGCTTAAGAAACATGGAAACAGACAGAAGGAAAGAGTGGCAGACGGAGGAAGAGCGTGAAAGATGAGTGTTGGTGAATCAGTATTTACTCAGACTAAGCACCATTTCACCTCACACACACACACACACACACAGTGGTTGAGGGTTGAACCGGAGATTTGTTGTTGTTTCTCTTTTAAGGCCAAACTGCTAAACACAGACAATTTTATGCCCTCACAGAGAAGGAGGGGCCAGATGGGCCAGATCTCTCTCTCTCTCACACACACACACACACACACACACACAGAGTGTCTAAAACACTGACCAGAGGTGCATGTCTAAGACTCACAGACACAAAACAACTTCTTTATCAACAACACACCACACACACACACACAGATCCAGACCAGACTGAGTAGTAGTACCTACATTCCTGGCGGACCCAAACTCACATACGCGCATACACACACACACACACACACACACATCCGTGTGGGAGTTTTTAAAGCCCGTTGGTTTTGGCCGGATGTCAGGTTGGCAGTGAGAACAGGAATATGTGCGTGTGTGTGTGTGTGCGCATTTGTGTTTGCAGGATGTCCAGCAGACAAATGAATACATTTAGAGCAATATTTCAGTGCAGTGTGAAACAAACACACACACCTACCTATATTCTCATATTTTCTGTATAATAATAATAATAATAATAACAAAATTCTTTTTACAACAATTTTCATTTTCACATTTAAAACTTCACAGAGCTTTACAGTAAATATTAAAGTGAATGATAATCTTAATCAAATAGTCACGTTTATATAACAGGGATGTGTAAATGTTAGGGGTTAGGGTATAGGAGTTAGGGATATAGGATTTAGGGGTATAGGAGTTAGGGTATAGGGGTAAAGGGGTATTGGGCTAGGGTATGGGGTATAGGAGTTAGGGATATAGGGTTTAGGGTACAGGGGTATAGGAGTTAGTGGTATAGGGGTTAGGATTTTAGGGGTTAGGGTATAGGGGTATAGGGGTTAGGGGTATAGGAGTTAGGGATATAGGGTTTAGGGTACAGGGGCATAGGAGTTAGGATTTTAGGGGTATAGGGGTATAGGGGTTAGGATTTTACGGGTTAGGGTATGGGGCATAGGAGTTAGAGTTATAGGGGTTAGGATTTTAGGGGTTAGGGTATAGGAGTTAGGGTATAGGGGAATAGTAGTTAGGGTAGAGGGGTTAGGGATATAGGAGTTAGGGTATAGGGGTATAGGGGAATAGGAGTTAGGGTACAGGGGTGTAGGGGTATAGGGGTTAGGGTATAGGGGAATACTAGTTAGGGTAGAGGGGTTAGGGATATAGGAGTTAGGGTATAGGGGAATAGGAGTTAGGGTACAGGGGTGTAGGGGTATAGGGGTTAGGGTATAGGGGAATAGTAGTTAGGGTAGAGGGGTTAGGGATATAGGAGTTAGGGTATAGGGGTGTAGGGGTATAGGGGAATAGTAGTTAGGGTAGAGGGGTTAGGGATATAGGAGTTAGGGTATAGGGGTGTAGGGGTATAGGGGTTAGGGTATAGGGGAATAGTAGTTAGGGTAGAGGGGTTAGGGATATAGGAGTTAGGGTATAGGGGTATTAGGGTATAGGGGTTAGGGTATAGGGGAATAGTAGTTAGGGTAGAGGGGTTAGGGATATAGGAGTTAGGGTATAGGGGTGTAGGGGTATAGGGGTTAGGGTATAGGGGAATAGTAGTTAGGGTAGAGGGGTTAGGGATATAGGAGTTAGGGTGTAGGGGTATAGGGGTATAGGGGTTAGGGTATAGGGGAATAGGAGTTAGGGTATAGGGGTGTAGGGGTATAGGAGTTAGGGTATAGGGGTATTAGGGTATAGGGATCAGGTTTTGGGGTTTAAGGGTTAGGTATAGTTGTGGTTAGATGTGTTTGTATTGGCTTAGGATGTAGGGACTGGGAGTTAGGAACTATGCTATAGGCAGTAGGGGGTTAAGAAATAGGCTTTAGGGATTAGGTTTAATTAATCTTAGATCTGTGGTTAGGTTTGTAGAATTAGGGAATAGAGATTATTGTACATGGTGAAGATGAGAGTTAATTATGGTTGAAGATTGATTACAGATTAGGGGATAAGGATCGGGGTTAGTTAGAATTAGTCACTTAAAAAGAGGGAAATCATTAATATAATTAAATCACTTCAGACTCTTCAGTTGAATCTGTGTTTATTGGAACTGTGTTCTTTATAATATTACAACATTATAATAAGTACAATAGATTTTGCTGGTTATTTTAATGTACACGATACAGATTGATTTTTATTTTTTTAATTATTTATCCTTTTGTGAGTGCGTGATACACAAATATACACAGACATACACAGACATACACACATATGGTGCGGTGAGCCGCTGACGGAGGCTGATGTGGGTGAAAGCATCAGTAAACATCATTAGAGTAGCACACACACACACACACATTTCCCTAAGGGAAGAATAAAAATCCTCACCATGCCTCCATCAGTGTGGTTGTTCCTGTCACCACTGTGTTGCATAAATCACTGTTATTACTGCCTCCGATCTGAGACAGGGAAAGCACACATGTGCGCACACACACACACCCACACCCACACACACACACACACACACACACACACAAAAAATGGTCCAGTGCTGCCACCTAAAGTCCACATTGTGTATTGCCGTGATAAAGAGGGTCAGGCTGTAACATTACAAAAGTAACATTTGAAAATATTAGATGTTGTAAAGTAATAAACGTTGCTTATAAAACATTCAGACTCCAACTAACATCATTAGCTTTCCTGCAAATCAAGTGTTGCGGGAAAGTTGATAAACAATACATAAAAATGTTCTTAAAACCCAGAGATAACTCAACAGAGTGAACATTCTGGGAGCCACAAATTATTAGAACTTTACACCACAGTGCTGTTGAATTCTGGATTCTTATTGGTCAGAAGGTGTTGATTAATTTTCTATAACAGCAGTTCTGACAGTAGTGCAGCTGCAAATCACAGGTTTATATTAACACGCTCATTCTAATACATTATCGTTTCTATGCTAACAGCTCATTCACAGGGACTCGTAGGTCAAACACACCACTTTAACGGATTAAAAAATCATTGGTATGGTGAAGTTTACTGTATGGAGACATATATGTGACATGTATTGAAGGAGTCTCCAGTGTCAGTGCTTTGTAACAGTCAGAGGTAAAGCTGTAACTAAGTTAAAGCTGGCCAGGGAACGACTGTTTATAGCTGCTATAACATAAGTGACAACAGGAACTGACTTTTTTCACCAACGCTCCACAACAGTAAATGCAAATGTAAATGAATACAAAGTATAATGTGCCATTCTTTAATCAATAAAAAAATTACACTGCAGTGGAATGAGAGGAATAAAACACTTTGAGACTTACTGTAATAGTGATTTATAATTGCACTACACAGTTGTTACCCGTAAGAGGATGGGTTCCCTTTAGAGTCTTGTTCCTCAAAAGGTAAGTTTCTTCCGCCTCTAGCTTGCTCATTAAGGATATAAATCTAAATCTGGAATGTAAAGCTGCTTTGTGACAATGTCGTGTCAAAAGGACAATATGAATAAAACTGAACTGAACTGAATATGTACCATCGGTACTTTGTGGTTCAGATTCGGCTCAACACTGGTCACACTTAACTAATCTTAACACGACACATGATAAGAAAGCACAACACAGGGAAGTGTGATATGTGTCAGGTTATCGAAACTGTGAAACATGTGATACTGCAATGCATTCAGTATCGGACAGAGAGAGAAGCTGAGAAACAGAATTAGAGAAGTCGGAATAAAGCAAGTGAATATACGTGATCATTGGTACGATCATGGAATCAAATTTTTTAAACTGCACCTTCTCATTTCCTTTTCTTCTTAGCTCCTCCCAAAGAGGAAGGAAAGAAAGGATGCAAGAAAAGAAAACTAGGACAAACATGTTTACCAAATGTGACATTCTTGCTCACTGAAGCATCACTTTAAAGCAACTGTATTGAATTCAGTTACTGATGCCATGTTTTTCAGGTGTATTAACTGAACAAATCTGCATACACACACAGTGCAAAAAATTATATCCTAGCAAGCAAAAAAATTCTTGAATATAGGCATATTCAACTAATATTTCTCAGATTGTTATTACACAAATATAAGATTAAGGCTATTCCTAGACCTAGTTACTGATTTCAAGTGCTTGGTTCTAGGAAGAAGCAAATTTACCTGCCAATAGGTTTAATGGTCTTATATTTGTTATATACTAATTTCATAATAAGAAATAGTAGATAACCTTTACTTTATTCAAGATATCTTCACTTCCTAAGATATCTTGTTTGCCATGCAACAGTGATTATATGCTAAAAATTAATGCTTGCTATCTCACACTTTAATGTTATTTTTTTTTTAGTGAGGTGCAACATTTATACTCTAAAAAAACACTCAAACATCAGTGTATCCTCACACTCGAGCCCGTTGTCTCCTCTCTCTTGATTCTTCCGACTGCATTTTAAGAACTGGTACATCCTTAAGGATGGGGGACTTTGATTTCCTGGTCATGGGCTAAAGACACAGGAATCTGCCAGGAGCCCAGAGTTAAATTCAATGCTGAATAAAAGCAAGCTGCACCCAGCCTATCTAGTATCTCGTAAATACGCAGCACTGCATCAAATTTCTAAACCACATTCATGCAGTGAAAATCCACACAGAATTGTAACTATCCTTCTTGCTTTCGCATAAGCATGATGGGACTGTTCCAATGTGACTCTTCTTTCACTTGTATCTCCAGCATTTTGCCCAATTCTTCCTCAACCCCTTTTCTCTTAATGACTGGCTGCACACGACCACGCCATAATAAGATTAAGAAACGATGTTTTAAATTTAAATAGGTTAGGTTAGTTTATTCAAGGATTATAAATTCCCTTTAAAAGTTTCATATAGACTTTATGAATTATTTACAAAGGAATAGAAAGCTTAAAGACAGACACTGAAATAAAATATTATATGCAATACATTTGTTGTTGCTTCCAACAAGAAGTCAAAACCAACAGCTACATTAAAGCTAAAACTCGTTTAGTATTCATGCTAACCCAATAAACAATAATGATAGTCATGTTTCTTGATTTGCGAGATCAATATCATGAGCTGATGGCTCAGTGTAAGTGCACTTGTGCGTCTGAAACGTACTTAAATCAGTAAAACCCCGCCCACATCCTGAGCAGTGATAGAGCTTGTCTTCTGTGTGAAGTCGCTGGTGTCGCTGGAGAGAACTCCGCTGAGTAAAAGTCTTGCCACACTCTGAGCAGCGATACGGCCTTTCTCCGGTGTGGATGCGCTGATGCGTTTTGAGAGTGCCTCTGTCGATAAAACTCTTCCCACACACTGAGCAGTGAAACGGTTTCTCGCCGGTGTGACTGCGCTCGTGAATTTGGAGATGGCTCTGGAAAGGAAAGTTCTTCCCACAGTGCGAGCAAGGATACGGCTTCTCTCTTGTGTGAATGCGAGCGTGTGCTTGGAGTTGACTCCGTAGCGTAAAACTCTTTTCACATTGTGAGCAGTGGTACGGCTTCTCTTCCGTGTGTGTGCTTTGGTGTGTTTGGAGATGACTCTGTCTAGTAAATCTCTTTCCACACTGTAAGCACTGATACGGTCTTTCTCCGGTGTGAGTGCTCTGGTGTAGTTGGAGCGAGCTCATCTGAGTAAAACTCTTCCCGCACTGTGAGCACTGATACGGTTTCTCTCCTGTGTGAATGCGCTGGTGCTGCTGGAAAGCACTCTGTTGTATAAAACTTTTATCACAATATAAGCAGTGGTATGGCCGCTCTCCTGTGTGAATGCGCTGATGCAGATGGAGGCTACTCCGATGAGTAAAACTCTTGCTACAGTGTGAGCACTGGTACGGCTTCTCTCCCGTGTGAACGCGTACGTGTGTTCGGAGATTACTCTGTTGAGTAAAACTCTTCCCGCACTGTGGGCAGGGATAGGGCTTTTCTCCTGTGTGAACACGCTGGTGTATTTCGAGGTGGCTCGGTAAAGTAAAACTCATCCCACAATCTGGGCAGTCGTGCATTTCTTCCTGAGACGTGTTACTGTGGTGAGAAGACACTTGCTCACTACTGGAGCTGCTTGTGGTCTCCAGATTCTCAGATTTCATCTGTTCTTGTTGCAACATTCTCACATATTCATCATGGTGGCATCTCCTCATGTGTCTGTGGAGGTAAATTTGAGCTGTGTAGGAAAGATGACACATGGAGCAGGAGAAGACTTGCATAGCGTCGTTCATTTCTGAAGCGGAAAAAGAAAACAAAAGTGAATTGCAAAACATCTTCCTGACTGGAAGCCGTGCAAAGCATAATGGATAACCTCTGTGATTGGCGAAAAGCAGCGTAATGTAAAGTGACACAGCCAGTAATACAAATACTCTTCTACATATGGGTTAGTGAGGGCTTGTTATCTGAGATACTGCTATGTTCCTGGGTCAATACTTCAGTTAATCTGTCACCTCCCCTGTAAACTCCTGCTTTGTTCCATGACGTGTTGAGTCTTGATTCCTACATTACATCATGTACAAGTTCTTTGGTTCCCTGACATTAGGCGGTTATATGGAACCAGTGTGCTTTGCACCACCTATTATGGTCAGTAAAAATGAAACAAAAATTAGCTTATGATTTTCCTGATGAAATAAGTCTATAGTATCAGAACAGAAAACCAGTCATATGATTATGATATGCTAGTTTTTGGTTTTAAGATCTAAAATTATGTTTAAAGCAAATAAGCATTAAAAATTACAGTGTTTGGACATAACCATTTGCAGAGCACTTTTTGCTCCAGAGGTAGTCGAAGGTAATTCCAAGATCTTGAGCATACTCCTCCTCGTACCACACCAAGAGCTCCTGTCCTGGTTTTATGGGTCGACAGCTACGGTAGATAATCCCCCCTCGATACTGGAACGCAACCAGATTCTGCTCTTCATCATTACGAGCGCAATTCACATACCTGACAGAATGAGGGGCATGGAGGGGAAAAAAGTGATCTATGAGTGGAACACGTAAGATTAAGATTTTTCCAAGTTTTTCCAAGCAAATAATGAGCACTAAAACTGATGACTGTCACATTTTAGCAGTGTATAACTCACCTCATCCAGTTAGCATACATCTCTCTTTTAGCATCTATGTATTCCTCACACTGTCCATTCCTATAGATCTGAAAAAATTGTTGTATATGATATAATTATTTGCATTTACTTTTTTTTTTTTTTAACATCTTCATGTCTAATCCAGGGATTGTTAAATCCTCTTTTAATCCAAAAAATATAATTAAGGCTTCTTTTTTCCACTTTAAGGCCATTTTTGGTCTTCTTTTCCCACTTTCCAGCAGAAAACATCATTTTAATGCTGAACAACATGCTCATAATTTACCAATCAGGGTTCTCACTTGTACTCATTCCATTACAATATAAAATGCAACAAAAAAAAATTTCTAGTATTCCCTCTATTGTAGAAGCTATTGCCCATTTCTGCAGTTTACCAACATTCTGTACCTCCAATCGACTTTCTGGTCCCTACTCCACACTGTGAAGCATGGGTGCTAAGGCTTTCAGAGGCTTAAAAAGCACATTTTATATAAATGAATACATTTATTATTGTCTTAATTATTATCATATCCAAACGGTCACTAGAGGAAGAGAACATACAGGCTTGAGGTTAACGTTTGCTGCTGGTTAGTCAGGCTCACAGATATGCACTTATCAGTTATAATTTGAATGTTTATATAAAATTATATTTATTTAATAGGAAACAAACTCACCACCCAAGAGTATCCACTGTTCATGGCTTCTTCTTTGTCTACCCGTTCTCCCTGGTAAGGCCCAAAGTGAGCACCAACTGGAATGGTATCCCCCTTATTAAACACTCCCAGGCCTGCACCAGAAATATCGGACTGCCCAACCTCGAGACCGAGAGGAAGGGTTTGTCTGGCTCGGTCAGTGACTCCCATGGGAACGAGGGTATCATGGATGAAGAGAGCTGGACCATGAACCTCACACTTGTTGTAGAAAAAGCATCTGCAATCCTCACAGTCTGGACACAACAAAGGAAAAAATAATGGCCAAATAAATGCACAAGGAATTTTTGATTAACACTTAAGCCTGGTTAAAGCTTTGTCAGAAGTGATTCTGTGAAAGTGCCAGAAACTAACTTTGTATAAAGAAGAATGTTTGTAGGAGTAATCTCCAACTTACACATATTATATAAACCCACCGACAAGAAATGCAAAAACGATTATTGTAGTGGGCGAAGTTGTACTGGGTACTTTGAGTGGTTTTAGTCCACGAGCTACAGTATGAAAAATGAAGTTCATGAAGTTGTGAGAAACAAAGTCTAGTGTAATGAAATGGTCAAAAAAAAAAAAAAGAATCATGAAGAGTATAATTTAGACTCAGACTGCTCTCACAGAGGTACTCGTCATCGTTAGGTTCTTCTTCTTTAATGTAGATAATTTTCAGTTCGTTGTGTGTGTTGCTTTCACAGGTGTCCTCGTTTAGCTGCATGTTCTTGCCCTCCCGGAGCGAAGCATGTATGAACAAGAATCCACCGATTAGCATACATATCTTAACGTGACTGTTTAGAAATGTTCAGTAGAGACTGGTAACATTTTATGGAGCATGAATATTTACCACTAGTGAGCATGGCTTCATGGTTTCCCCACTAGCCCTTCTGAAAACAAACAAACAAAGCAAACAAGCAACTAAATAAAAATAATAACATTACAGTGCATCTCTGATGGTTTCCATCACATTCTGGACTTTAACGGGAATCAGCTTTAATGGTTTTCATCACATTATGCTGTGCTTCCATTAGGGATTTTATGGATACTATTAAAAACCACTAGAACCTATTAGGACCATTCTTCTTGTGTGAATTAACATACAACAATTCGAGAAAAAACATCCAGAACCACTAAGAACAATACAATAAAGTGAACGACTTGCAGATCTTTATAGTTAACATGTGATCGTCAAAAGCGCCCTAGAGTTTAGATTTCTCGGGACATGTTGGTTTATGTTCACTTTGGTTAACGATTTCCTACATTACGCACAATGCCAGTCGACTACCTCCTGATAGCGGTGCAGTGGGATGTAGCCCTCGCTTCATCTCTCCCTTAAGAGAACGATGCAGCGGCGCTTTAATTCTTTATTCTGTTCAGCTCTTTCTGCTACAGATCAGCTTCAAAAGCTTCAACTTTCAAGCTAACACCGCCATCAAAGCCATCAAGTGTGTCATCTCATAGCTCGCTAACTAGCTGAGCCTCTTCATTAATTCAGCACAACTGAGTGCATGACTTCTACGGTAGATTCTCAATAATATGACGCTGAACATCGCTGGAAAATGAAAGCGTTGAGTGAAAAAAGAATCTCTTCCACTTTTATTTTTAGGAGTTGAACCTGACTGTTATTTATGTTTGAGATTGTTTAAATTTTTCTCCATTAAATTCCATTGTAACTACACTAACAATAACAATAACAAAAATAACAGTGTCCTCCTAACTTCTCACAGGAACAGCAGTGGCCTCTAATACAAAAATATATCACGATGCTCAAAGGCATTTCAACAATACACAATTTCTATCACTATCACTGTCCACGATACAGCAGTATTGCATTTAAATAATTTTTATTTATAAAAAAATAAATCTGTAAATAATATAACATTTTTGAGTTAAGTAAATTTTAACAAATTATCTGCTTCTGGTCAGTTTGTAATTTATTTCAAAATTAGACCATTTTTGTAATTTACTAAAATATTAAGATATTGTAAAATCTTAATTTTCTAAAAATTATCTAAAATACTAAGATATTGCTGGTTCAGTGGTAGAATTCAGTGGTAATTTATTTATTTATCTGTTTCTTAAAAAAAAGCATAATATATTTTGTAATTTAGTAAATTAAATAGTTTGTAAATATCACAACATAGTTTGTTTACTTAAAAATTTACTTTAAATAGCTATCACAATATCTGTGATATCTCACAAAAGTGTATTGTGACATAATTTACCACAATATTGATGTTTTGTTATCATATCGCTGAGCCTTAATGTAACATTTTCTTATTATTTTTCTTATTTTCATTAGAAAACATCATAGTGAAAAATAATGTAATTAATATAAGTGTAAACTAAAAGAGATGCCACACCCTGAAAAAGGCAAAAAAAACCCAAAAAAGATGATACAGAAGAATAGTTAAATGCTAACAAAATCTATTAAATGTACAAAATTTGATAAAGTGTAAATTGTAGAAGAGAAATGAGTTTTCCAGTATACAAAAAGCAAGAAAATCTTTACAGACTGATGTTTAAAAAAAAAAAAAAGTTACCTCAGGGCTTGACTACCTGAAACAATTCACTAAGGTTCAATCCCAAATGTCACATAGCGTCTACAGTGTGCCCTAGCTAGTGCACAAGAACTCACTACAAAGCATATCTAGTGCACTTACATAGGGAATATGGAGTGATTTGGGATTTAGCCGCTATCCGTTAGCCGAACAGCTCAGTTAGCAAGCTTCAGTTCAACTCACCTCGAGCTTTAAAGCAGGATGTAGTGAACCACCTCACATACAGACACTTTTATTCATTTTAAACCAGATTAAATCTAATATTCGCTGGAAAGCCCTGAGAGGAATGATATCAGTTTGGAGAGGATGAAGCTGGGTCAGGGAGATCAGAAATCCAGTCAGGAAAACTACCGCGCTTCTTCTTCTACTGCTGTCAGCTTCTGGATACCAGACATGCACACTGCCACCTACTGGAGCATCCGAGTAATAATAATACTAATAACACCACTAATACTAACATTACCACCAGTACTAACACTAATACTAACACTACCACTACCACTAATACTAACATTACCACCAATACTAACACTACCACTAATACTAACATCACCACCAATACTAACACTACCACTAATACTACCACTACCACTAATAACACCACTAATACTACCATTACCACCAATACTAACACTAACACTACCACTAATACTAACATTACCACCAATACTAATGCTAACACTACCACTAACATTACCACCAATACTAACACTAATACTAACATTACCACCAACACTACCACTAATACTAACATTGCCACTAACACTACCACTACCACTAACATTACCACCAATACTAAAACTAATACTAACATTACCACCAACACTACCACTAATACTAACATTACCACTAACACTACCACTACCACTAACATTACCACCAATACTAACATTAATACTAACACAAATACTAACATTACCACCAATACTAACACTAATACTAACATTACCACCAACACTACCACTAATACTAACATTACCACTAAAACTAACACTACCACTAACATTACCACCAATACTAACACTAATACTAACATTACCACTAATACTAACACTAATAATAACATTATCACGAATACTAACACTAATACTAACACTACCACTAATACTACCATTACCACCAATACTAACACTAACACTAACACCTCAACTAATACTAACATTACCACCAATACTAACGCTAATACTGACATTACCACCAATACTAACACTAATACTAACACTACCACAAATGCTAACATTACCACCAATACTAACGCTAATAATACCATTATCACCAATACTAACACTAATACTAACACTACCACTAATACTAACACTAATAATAACATTATCACGAATACTAACACTAATACTAACACTACCACTAATACTACCATTACCACCAATACTAACACTAACACTACCACTAACACTAACATTACCACCAATACTAACACTAACACTAACACCTCAACTAATACTAACATTACCACCAATACTAACGCTAATACTGACATTACCACCAATACTAACACTAATACTAACACTACCACTAATACTAACATTATCACCAATACTAACGCTAACACTACCACTAACATTACCACCAATACTAACGCTAAGACTACCACTAATTACATTGTATTGTAACTACCAATACAATTAGTATTGGTAGTAATGCTAACATTACTACCAATACTAATAATGACATTACCACCAATACTAATCCTAATCAACGCTAACACTGCCACTAATTGTAACATCAATGCTAATACTAACATTACAACCAATACTAACACTGACACTAATCCAAACACTACTACTTATACTAACACTAATACCAGCTAACACTAACACTAGCACTAATATACATTAATCCTAACACTAACATTAATACTAACATTAAAACTAATACTAACACTAATACTAACACTAAGAAAGAAAGAAAGAAAGAAAGAAAGAAAGAATTGTATATCTCTTTTATCTTTAAAAACAATTTAAGATACATATTTAATATGACTTTAAAGCTTTACTCTACGCTTCATAATTAAAGGTATCAGGCTTCAGGTTTTAAACCACACCCAAACCTTATATGAATATCCAACTTTAATTCAGTGTAGAAAAAGCATTTATCAGTCATAAACCACAAATAAAAAATTATTCCAAGTAGGTTTGTGATCAGCATTACTTCCTCAAATAAATTCCACAGAAACAGCCTCGTTCCGACAGCATTGCAGGGAGATGAGAAGCTCCACTGGACCAAACTGAGGATGTTTTTCCTGAACATTCAATGTCAGAAACATTCAAAATCAGAATCAGAATGAGCTTTATTGCCAGGTATGTTTACACACACGAGGAATTTGTTTTAGTGACAGAAGCTCCACAGTGCAACAGAATGACAGTGACAAGACAAGACACAGATAAAAAAAAAGAATAATATACAAATATACAAATAGACAATGTACAAAATAGCAAAAACACAATATACAAAATAGACAATTTTGTATGTACAGATATGTTATGTGCAAATTTGAAAAGTAAATAAGTATGTGTGTTAAGTAAATAAATGTATGATAGTGTTGTGTGTTCCACGTTTTATTGTCAAGTGTTCATGAGATGGATTGCCTGAGGGAAGAAACTGTTCCTGTGCCTGGCCGTTCTGGTGCTCAGTGCTCTGTAGCGTGTAGAGGGAGTGTGCAGTTCTTGGAGAGTGGAAAGGGGTGTACCAGTGATTCGCTCAGCAGTCCGGACGATCCTCTGCAGTCTTCTGAGATCAGATTTGGTAGCTGAGCTGAACCAGACAGTTATTGAAGTGCAGAGGACGGATTCAATGATGGCAGAGTAGAACTGTTTCAGCAGCTCCTGTGGCAGGTTGAACTTCCTCAGCTGGCGAAGGAAATACAACCTCTGCTGGGCCTTTTTAAGAATGGACTCAATGTGAATGTCCCACTTCAGGTCCTGAGAGATAGTGTTGCCCAGGAACCTGAATGACTCCACTATCGTTACAGTGCTGTCCATGATGGTGAGTGGGAGTTTAGTATTTTATTCTTAGATTTCCTTCTGTCTTGATTGTGTTCATCTCTGTGCATCATGCTGTGACACTTGCTCTGGTTCGGGACGAGAATGAGGACACAGGAGCCAGGCTTGGAACCACTAAAAAAAAAAGGGTCTTTTTATTGGCCGTTCAGACCTCACTTGCTTTTTAGCGGTTTTGTTTTAAATGACACACACATACACACACAACACACACATTATACACTGCTCAAAAAAATTAAAGGAACATTTTGAAAACACATCAGGTCTCAATGGGGAAAAATATCATGCTGGATATCTATACTGATATGGACTGGGTAATGTGTTAGGAACGAAAGGATGCCACATCGTTTGATGGAAATGAAATGATCAACCTACAGAGGGCTGAATTCAAAGACACCCCGAAAATCAAAGTGAAAAAATGATGCAGCAGCCCAGTCCATTTTGCTGAAATTTCATTGCAGCAACTCAAAATGGTACTCAGTAGTTTGTATGGCCCCCACGTGCTTGTATGCATGCCTGACAATGTCGGGGCATGCTCCTAATGAGACGACGGATGGTGTCCTGGGGTATTTCCTCCCAGATCTGGACCAGCGCATCACTGAGCTCCTGGACAGTCTGAGGTGCAACCTGGCGGCGTTGGATGGACCGAAACATAATGATGCAGAGGTGTTCTATTGGATTTAGGTCAGGCGAGCGTAGGGGCCATTCAATGGTATCAATTCCTTCATCCTCCAGGAACTGCCTGCATACTCTCGCCACATGAGGCCAGGCAATGTCGTGCACCAGGAGGAACCCAGGACCCACTGCACCAGCGTAGGGTCTGACAATGGGTCCAAGGATTTCATCCCGATACCTAATGGCAGTCAGGGTACCATTGTCTAGCCTGTAGAGGTCTGTGCATCCCTCCATGGATATGCCTCCCCAGACCATCACTGACCCACCACCAAACCGGTCATGCTCAATGATGTTACAGGCAGCATAAGGTTCTCCACGGCTTCTCCAGACCCTTTCATGTCTGTCACATGTGCTCAGGGTGAACCTGCTCTCATCTGTGAAAAGCACAGGGCGCCAGTGGAGGACCTGCCAATTCTGGTGTTCAATGGCAAATGCCAATCGAGCTCCACGGTGCCGGGCAGTGAGCACAGGGCCCACTAGAGGATGTCGGGCCCTCAGGCCACCCTCATGAAGTCTGTTTCTGATTTGGTCAGAGACATTCACACCAGTGGCCTGCTGGAGGTCATTTTGTAGGGCTCTGGCAGTGCTCATCCTGATCCAAGCTGACCTAAAAATTTCTCGATTTTTATATTAATATAGTAGTATTTCTTAAACTTTTTATAGTATTTATAGTAGCTGATAGTATATTATAATATTCTCATTTGAAACGCTTTTTATAACACTAGTTTTATTTTATTTTGTTCTAGAACACCCGCTTCTAGCCGGTTAGCCCATTAGCATCGCTAGCCCGTTAGCACAGCTACCACAAGTTTGTTTACGCTTCTCACCGATTATTTCTGTTACACTACTGCTCTAAAACACCATGTCGGTTGTATGTCTGCCTTTGAGTGCAGGTGAGGATACACCCGAGCTGCACTCGGTGGATCTGGAGTTGGAGGCTGTGGAGAAGCAGATCCGCGACCTACAGGTGAAGCAGGCCCAGCTGCGACAGTGGAAAGCCGCGCTGGAATCGTCCCGGACTGACGCTCACCTGTCCCAGGTAAATTCGCGGCGGGAAACAAACACTCCCAAAACCTCAACTCTGCGTATTTCTCTGTCCAGGCCTAGTGCACCAAGGACGCGGCCCGCCCAGGTTTCGTTCACTCCGGCGCCGGGGTACCACGGAGCCTGGATGCAGCAGCAGCGGAAGACACGAGCCAGGACCCGGGCGAGGACCTCTCCCCCTCTGCCGCCACCCGTTTTTGAGATCTCGACCAGGAACCGCTTCGCTCCACTTCGCGAGTCGGAAAGCGACGCGGTGATCATCGGAGACTCCATCGTCCGGCACGTCCGTGCTACCACGGCTAAAGGTAAGGTGCGCACTCACTGTTTTCCTGGTGCTCGTGTTCTCGATGTTGCTGCACAGATACCCGCGATCCTGAATGGGAAGAACATCGGAGCTGTGGTCCTCCATGCTGGCACGAACGACACCAGGCTGAGGCAGACGGAGATCCTGAAGAAGGACTTCAGAAGCCTGATTGAGAAGGTACGCAGCACATCGCCCACGACGAGGATCATCGTGTCAGGACCGCTTCCCACGTTCCAGCGAGGAATTGAGAGGTTCAGTAGGCTATTTGCTTTTAATGAATGGTTACAGTCATGGTGTCAAGACCAGAAATTACCCTTTATTGATAACTGGAATATCTTCTGGGAGCGTCCTAGGCTCTACCGTACTGACGGCCTGCACCCAAGCAGAGCTGGAGCAGCGGTCCTCTCGGACAACATCTCTAGGACACTACGCACCATCTGACTGGTAAGCCATACCTTAGATTGCAATTATAATGGCTACTGTTCAACTCACCAGACTGATACAATTGGCTTAACCCAACTGTCTGCTAGCTGCCTAGAGTCGTCACCTAGGGTACATAGCATTGAGACTGTGTCTGTTCCCCGTGCTGTATTAAAATTAAGAAAGACTAAAGTCTGTTTTAGCAATTTAATAAACATACCTACATTAGATAATAATACTGAGAGCGCAGCCTGCACCTCTACTCTAAAGCTAGGTTTGATAAATATCAGATCTCTTGAGTCTAAAACGCTCTTAGTTAATGAACTGATCACGGATCAGGAGTATGACGTGTTATGTTTAACAGAAACGTGGATTAGGCAGAACAATTATGTTGCATTAAATGAAGCTAGTCCGCCCGCTTATAGCTACATACATCAGCCTCGTTTAACCGGTAGAGGAGGAGGCGTCGCAGTTATTCGTAAGGATAATCTGACCATCGTACAGAAACTAGGACAAAACTTTAATTCATTTGAAGCACTTTATAGTAACATAAGTGCAGTCGCTAATGATAAGTCATCACAGTCCCTTCCGTTAGTTATTATCTACAGACCCCCAGGACCGTACTCTGAATTTCTTAGTGAATTTACAGATTTCCTATCAAACCTAGTTGTTTCTGTGGACCGAGCGTTAATTACCGGAGACTTTAACATTAATTTTGAGAATATAGGCAACCCACTGAAGATAGCGTTTACATCCATACTTGACTCATTGGGAGTCAATCAGTGTGTTGTAGGATCCACACATAAAGCAGGTCATACGTTAGACTTAATATTATCTCTTGGAGTTAATATAACCGATATAGTGATAATCCCGCAGTCTGAGGCAATATGAGATCACAGTCTGATTTCGTTTTGTGTGCGTCACAGTAGCATTGTACACACAGAACCGCGCTACCGATTTAGCCGTACAATAACACCTGCGACCGCGCAGAGCTTTATTAATCACCTACCAGAATTATCCGCTAATATAGGGTCACCATCAGACCCTTTAGAACTCGAACAGGCGACAGAATTTTTAGAGTCGACATTCCGCTGTACCTTAGATAATGTAGCCCCACTTAGAAGAAAAACAATTAAAGATAAGAAACTCGCTCCGTGGTATAGTGACCACACCCGCTCTCTAAAACAGAACGCCCGAAAGCTAGAGCGTAAATGGCACCAGACCAAACTCCTAGCATTTAAAATAGCATGGAAAGACAGTATTTTAGCCTATAAAAAAGCTCTAAGGCAAGCTAGGTTCACTTACTTATCAACGCTTATAGAAAATAATAAAAGTAATCCTAAATTCTTATTTAACACCATAGCAGAATTAACTAGGAATAAGACATCGACAGAAATCTCCACAATAACAGCATACAAAAGTAACGATTTCATGAAATTCTTTGATAGCAAAATTAAAAACATTAGGCAGAAGATACAGGCCCAAAGTCCAAATTATACAATAGACTGGGAGGATAGACTAACCATAGGTCAGAGCTTAGAAAGTTTTACTCCTCTTGAAGAGAATGATTTAATCTTGCTCATCTCTTCTGCTAAATCATCAACCTGTCTATTAGATCCGGTACCAACACGTCTTCTTAAGCAAATAGTTGGAACCGTAACTGAACCCCTGCTTAAAATAGTTAACTCCTCACTGAGCAATGGGTACGTTCCAAAATCACTTAAATTAGCTGTTATTAAACCACTAGTGAAGAAACCAGACCTTGACCCTAACGACTTAACTAACTATAGGCCGATTTCAAACCTTCCCTTTCTATCTAAAATACTAGAGAAAGTAGTAGCGCAGCAGCTAATTTCATATCTACAAAGTAATAATATCTATGAACTTTATCAGTCAGGTTTCAGGCCCCACCACAGCACAGAGACAGCATTAGTTAAAGTAGTCAATGACTTGCTATTAGCCTCTGATCGGGGTTGCATTAGTCTATTAATTTTACTCGACCTTAGCGCAGCGTTCGACACTATCGACCATAATATCCTTCTTCACAGACTGGAAAAGGTCGTAGGAATTAAGGGCTCAGCCCTCGACTGGTTTAGATCTTATTTAACTGATCGTTATCAGTTTGTAGATTTAAATGGTGACCACTCAGCACGTTATCGAGTAGAATATGGCGTTCCGCAGGGTTCAGTCTTAGGCCCACTGCTTTTCACGTTATACATGCTCCCTTTAGGTAACATAATCCGTAAACATAATATTAGCTTCCATTGTTATCCTGATGACACACAGTTATACGTCTCAGCTAGGCCAGATGAGAATAGCCAGTTAAAGAAAGTTGAGGCATGTGCGATAGACATAAGAGACTGGATGCTAAGCAACTTTCTCCTGCTAAACCCAGAAAAAACAGAGGTTCTGGTACTGGGACCACAAGCCGCTAGAAGTAAGTTTAGAGATCACACTGTTACTTTAGATGGTCTCTCTGTTTCAAGTAGTCTAACAGTAAAAGATCTCGGTGTGATTATAGACTCTAATCTCTCATTTGAGGCGCATGTAGATAATGTAAGCAGGTTAGCATTTTTCCACCTCAGAAATATCGCTAAGATTAGAAATATACTTTCGCTAAGTGATGCTGAAAAACTAGTCCATGCATTTATCACGTCCAGATTAGATTACTGTAATGCTTTACTATCTGGATGTTCGTCTAGATGCATAAATAAGCTTCAGATAGTTCAGAACGCAGCAGCAAGGGTCCTTACTAGGACTAGGAAGTATGAGCATTACTCCTAACCTATAAAGCATTAAACGGTCTCGCTCCGCAGTATTTAAGTGATATGTTAGTACCTTACATTCCGCCGCGCCTACTTCGCTCTAAGGATGCAGGCTGTCTATCAGTACCACGCATTGCCAAAACCACGGCAGGGGGCAGAGCTTTCTCTTACCAAGCCCCAAAATTATGGAATAGCCTCCCAGTTAATGTACGTGAAGCAGACACAGTCTCAGTGTTTAAGTCGAGGTTGAAGACTTATTTATTTAACCTAGCATTTAGCGACTAGTGTTTTTATCAAAGGAGTAGATCTGGGGGACTCGTGGATGTTGAGTTTTATCTCCACACGGTGACTGTGAGTGTACCTAACCACTTTCCTTCTCCTTCTGCCGAGCTACACTCCTGAGCTGCTGGTGATCCAGACCTCCCCCCCTTCACTCTGGACCTGTCCACCGGCAATGCTTCACACTGCCACGAAAACGCTTCAGCTGTTTTCCATGGACTACACCAACACACATTGTGCTCACACACACGCACACTACAGTGTAAACCCATATGAGGATGGGTTCTCTGTTGAGCCTGGTTCCTCTCAAGGTTTCTTCCTATCACCATTCTCAGGGAGTTTTTCCTTGCCACCGTCGCCCTGCTTGCTCATCAGAGACGGCACACACACACACTTCACTTTACTTTTGTTTGTGTAAAGCTGCTTTGAGACAATGACCTTTGTAAAAAAGCGCTATACAAATAAAAATGAATTGAATTGAATTGAAATCCTCCTTGCACAAAGGAGCAGATACCGGTCCTGCTGATGGGTTAAGGACCTTCTACGGCCCTGTCCAGCTCTCCTAGAGTAACTGCCTGTCTCCTGGAATCTCCTCCATGCTCTTGAGACTGTGCTGGGAGACACAGCAAACCTTCTGGCAATGGCACGTATTGATGTGCCATCCTGGAGGAGTTGGACTGCCTGTGCAACCTCTGTAGGGTCCAGGTATCGCCTCATGCTACCAGTAGTGACACTGACCCTAGCCAAATGCAAAACTAGTGAAAAATAGTCAGAAAAGATGAGTAGTGAAAAAAATGTCGGTGGCCTCCACCTGTAAAACCATTCCTGTTTTGGGGGTCGTCTCATTGTTGCCCATCTAGTGCACCTGTTGTTAATTTCATTAACACCAAAGCAGCTGAAACTGATTAACAACCCCCTCTGCTACTTAACTGACCAGATCAATATCCCAGGAGTTTAATTGACTTGATGCTATACTCTGATTAAAAAGTGTTCCTTTAATTTTTTTGAGCAGTGTGTATATATATATATATATATATATATATATATATATATATATATATATATATATATATATAGAGCGCAGCGCAGCTCTCACTCAGCTCTTTCTCTTGAGGCCCTCGTCTCTCCCCTTCTTATCCTAATCACCGTTCACTGAAACACAGAACAGTCATTACCACAATTTTCTGCAGGTATGCAATCCTTACCACTCACCTTCACCGGCTCCATGCCTCCACTTCCACATACCCCCACCACCTGACTCAGGCTGGGGAACCATCTGGCCTGCTGCCAACTCGCACTGAGAGCTTGCAGCTGATGTACAGTACAGGGCGCTCCTCCCCCTCCACCACCTGGGACAACATGGCCCCCGATCGTCTGTCCGACATGCCTGTCTGCAAAAGAAAAGGGAGAGAGAAGTCAGGAGAATGTAAAAGTGGTCCTCCACAGAGTGCAGCTTTTACCAGAGTGAAAGCCTACTGGCATGGCTCCGTCCACTGTACAGGAACTGGCGCCCCCTTTTCAGTAAGATCAGTAAGTGGGCTGGTGACATCCAAATAAATATGTATATGTAGGCATAGACCTACAAACCTCGAAATACTGTTTCTCTTCTCTCTTATCAAGTGTTTACAGTCAATGCAGTCAGTGCAATATAGAACAGATTTTGTGTGAAGGTAACAGCAGTGTACTTGTTATAAATAGATATAAATAAACAGAGTGAAAAATATAGTGTAACCATCTGAATGAATATACATCTGAGTAAATGTAAACAGTGAATTCTGTTAAATATACAAATATACTTCCAAAGGTGCAAATATACATGCAGATAAATGTAAACGTTCAATATACGTGCAACGTAGGGGTCGTGTCAACGGAGTTGGGGATCCAAATGCAGGGCTTTATTTACACACATGGTCAAAACAGGCAGGGTTCGAGCACCAGCAAACAGTATAATCCAAGGCAGAGGCAAAAGAGTAATACAAAACACAGGCAATGGTCAGGGCAGGCAGCAAACAATCAAAAACAAGGAAAGCAGTCCAAGGATCAAAAACACAGGTAAACTAGGAAACACGGAAACTGGGAACACACGGAAACTAGGAAAAAGGGATGGCTATACAATAATCAGCGACCTAGGAGCAGGTGTGAGCAACTCTTATACAGGACAAGGAGAACACATGACAAAACCAACCAATGAGAACATGACACATGAAACCAAGGAACCAATCAGAACATGACACACAAACAAGTGTAGCACATGGTAAGATCACATGAGGGGCAAGGAACACATGGGAAATGGAGTCCAGAAGACAAGGGCAGGAGTCCGGGGTGGAGTGCCCTCTAGTGGAGTTCATGGGCACTCCAGCTGGCGATCGTAACAATACGTCTGAGTAAACGATAATAGTCAGCCAGCCCCAGAAACTGTCTCACCTACTTTTTGGTCTTGGGTCTCAGGCAGGCCGCAATCACTGCTGTCTTATCAATTTGGGGACGCACCTGCCCATGGCCCAGGTGGAAACCCAGATACCATACTTCCACCCGTGCACGTCTTTGGGTTCGCTGTGAGTCCTGATCATCTCAGAGATCTCAGGACAGCCCGCAAATGCTGAATGTGCCACTGCCAATCATTACAATAGATAATGATATCATCTAGATAGGCAGCAGCATGAGCAGTGTGCGAAGTGAGGATTCTGTCCATGAGTCGTTGTAACGTCTCTGGGGCTCTGAACACCCCAAAAGTAAGGGTCATGAATTGGTGTAACCCAAACGGTGTGGAAAAGGCCGTTTTTTCACGAGATATTGGAGTCAAGCTTCCATAGCTGAATACCCCTTTTATACAACCAGGTTTGAAGTTCTTGTGCCTGATGCAAATTGAATTTTGTATTGAATTTCATTTTTGCTGTTAGAAGGTCCCTGCTCCCTATTTTCCCTAATGACTCTTATTTGCAGTATGGGTGCACCCGCAAGCCTCCACTGGGTTTTACCTATTCAAATTGTTGTACAGGCACAAGCATTGTGGCATCTTAGATGTCATTAGGGAAAATAGGGAGCAGGGACCTTCAGGGCCTAATGACATCTAAGCTGCCACAATGCTTGTGCCTGTACAACAATTTGAATAGGTAAAACCCAGTGGAGGTAGCTCTCACTCAGCTCTCTCTCTCTCGAGGCGCTCGTCTCTCCTCGCTTTATTCTCATCACTGCTCACTGAAACACAGAACAGTCATTACCACAATTTCCCACAGGTATGCAATCCTTACCACTCACCTTCTCTGGCTCCGCGCTCCATTCACAAACTGGCGCTTGACCATACCTCCACTTCCACACAGGCAAGTACATTAATTGAGCATAATGTGGATTTAAACTGTAGTGTATTTGTTTGCTTATTAACTGTTATGTTCTTTTATGTTTATATTTTGCCCACACTAAAATGATTCATGTGTTTCAATTTCTATAACAAACATTGAAAAAAAATCACATCCAAAAATAATCCAGAACATCATTTTTAAATTATCTTGCTAATATAAAGATGTCTCATCATATTGTATTACCAAGATGATGTTCTGAATTATTTTGTTCCTGGAGTAGTAAGATGAATACAAGAACCAAAATGGGGAGAGCGGGGCATGTGGACATTTGGCAGATTTACTTTTATGGTATTTAGCAGATGCTTTTTTCCCAGAGAAATTTACATTCACCTAATTCATACAACTAAGTAGTTGAGAGTTAAGGGCCTTGCTCAAATGCCCAGCAGCAGTGGGATTTGAACTCTTGACCTTACAATCAGTAAGCCCAAGGTCTTAACCACTGAGCAACCACTATCCCCTGCATAGCCTTTGTAAACATATAATGTCTTATAAATAATATAACTATATATTATTATATAACTATAAAATAATAAATTTACAATAACATTTAATTCTCTTACACAGTAGTTGATTACATAATGTCATAATGATTGTTGAGCAAATTCTGTGTGTCATTTTGTACCAGGACAAGTTGGCACATGTGACAACTTACCCCAAAGCCTTTGTGACAGTTTGCCTAACTTGACAAATTGGCAAGTGTCCTAATGGTGGCTAGACCCCAAGGCTACTTAATATAGAACTGCAGTACCAAAAGTCTATGTTTTTCTCTATTCACTCTGAAAATAGAATTTTGGGCTTCTGAGTAGTACAAAAGTGTTCACTCTATCAACTCTATCGTTCACTCTATTGTCCAAATCCTGATGATGCCATGTCCATGCTGGAGTCAAAAGAGTAAAATTGGCCATGATCTCTGTGTGGGAGGGGCGTTCTCTGTCTCCCCAAACCAATCGTGGTTGTCTGTGGGCTCACGCATTTGGAAGAGGTGGATAGCGCCTTCCTCTGAGTGTGTTACGCTGTCCTGTGACGGCGTAGCAGCAGTGCAGAAAGATGCGGCTGGCTTCACATGTCTCCAAGGAAGCACGTGTTAGCCTTCACTCTCTGTAACGTTGCCGATGCCTTCTCAGGCAAATAGCGCCTCAACCCAACACAGGCAATCAGCAGAGACGTGCAGCAACTGTGCGCACTGCTACATAAACCCCTGGGTTTTGTCATTCAGTGTGCGGACAGAACATTTGTGCTGGGTAGCAGAGCGGTGTTGTACTCTGAGGTAATTTGGTTGAAGAAGCAAAAGCTTAGAATAGGTTTAGAGAAGTTTCTATTGTGGTTCAGGACCAGTGTCACATTTCTCTAACATCTATATATACATATAATGACAGAGTTTTGTGATTTTGCCTTTATACACCACCACAATGGATTTTAAATAAAACAATCAAGATTTGATCAAAGTGTAGACTTTCAGCTTTATTTTAAGAGGTTCCTCAAAAATATGGCATTTACCATTTAGGAATTACAGCTGTTTTCAACAAAGTAGTTCCATTTTCAGGGCTCAAAGGTATTTGGATAAAGTGAAATAATTGTAAATATAACCATAATTTTAATACTTGGATGAAAATCCTTTGCAGTCAATAACTGCCTGAAGTCTGGAGCCCATGTTCTCAAAACTCAAATGCTGAGTTTCCTCCCTGGAGATGCTTTGCCAGGCCTTCACTGCAGCCACCTTCAGTTGCTGCTTGTTTGTGGGTCTTTCTGCCTTCAGTCTTGTCTTCAGTAAATGAAAAGCAGCTCTATTGGGTTGAGATCAGGCGACTGACTTGGCCATTGAAGAATATTCCTTTTCTTTGCCTTCAAAAAGTCTGCTTTTGCAGTATGTTTAGGGTCATTATCCACCTGCACTGTGAAGCGGCATCCTATCAGTTTTGTAGCAGTTGGCTGAATGTGAGCAGAGAGTATAGCCCTGTACACCTCAGAATTCATCTTGCTACTTCTGTCAGCAGTCACATCATCAATAAACACCAGTGAGCCGGTTCCATTGGCAGCCATACATGCCCATGCCATAACACTTCCTCCACCATGTTTGACACATGATGTGGTATACTTTGGATCATGAGCTGTTCCTTTCTTTCACCATACTTTTCTCTTCCCATCATTCTGGTGCAAGTTAATCTTGGTTTCATCAGTTTTCTGGCAAAGTCTAATCTGGCTTTCCTGTTCTTGAATGTTACCAGTGGTTTGCACCTTGTTGTAAACCCTCTGTATTTACATTCATGACGGCCTCTCTTAATTGTAGATTAAGGAAAGGATTATGTGATCATCCACTTTAGTTGTCTTCCGTGGTCTTCCAGGCCTTTTGATGTTGTTGAGCTCACCAGTGCTTTCTTTCTTTTTAAGAATGTACCCAGCTGTTGATTTGGCCACACCTAAGGTTTTTACTATCTCTCTTATAGATTTATATTGTTTTTTCAGCCTAATGATGACCTCCTTCACTTGCATTGAGATCTCCTTGGACTTCATATTGGTAGATCCAGTCGAACAGCTGCCAAATGCCAACTCAATACCTGATATCAACTCCAGACATTTTATCTGCTCCATTTGTCTTGAAGTAACGAGGCAATGGACCACACCTGGTCAATTAACTTCGTCAGTCAATTGTCCAAATACCTTTGAGCCCCTGAAAATGGAGGTACTTTGTTGAAAATGGCTGTAATTCCTAAATGGTAAATGCCATATTTTTGTGGAACCTCTTAAAATAAAGCTGAAAGTCTAGACTTCGATCACATCTTGACTGTTTTATTTTAAATCCATTGTGGTGGTGTATAAAGGCAAAATCACAAAAACTCTGTCATTGTCCAATTACTTCTGGACCTGACTGTGTGTGTGTGTATATATATATATATATATATATATATATATATATATATATATATATATATATATATATATATATTTATCTCTAAGCTCTCTAAGTATTGTGGTTCAGTGAGGAATAGTCCTCGCCGAACTCTTATTAGAGTCGTGACGAGGGAAAGCAGCTCCCACGCTTTCATGACTGTTTACTATGCCTATTTATTTGGCCAGTGCGGAGATTGACCTCCATCTTGTTGTGAGATACTCAGAGCGTGAGCTGGGGCTTGGTGGCAGCTCAAGCATATAGGAGCGGGGCCCATGAGCTTCTTGGTTCGTGCCCTGCTGCTGGTGGTATCACTCAAGCTCATGTCTAAGCCACACATACTCCTCTTTTCGCCCCAGAGCCGTGTTTAGGCTCTTTTATTTTGTATCTTTTATCCATTTTTGATAGCCGGCCTATACTGGTACTTTTTCCACCTTTGTACCAAGCCCTCCCTGTTCCGCCCTCCCCACTTGGTAGCTATCATATGATGGCAGAAAGTTGGCTGGTGGGTGGGAATTGGCTAAGACTAAAATTAGGGAGAGAAAAACTGAAAAAACTAAAATAATTCATAACTAAAATAAGTATAAAAGGTGACGTGACAATTTCTATAAGAAAATTGCGCTTACTCTAGACTTGAGTGTCTTTGAGTGTTTCCACATGGAAACAGAAAAGTGACCAGAGAACATGAAATCACACAAAAACAGCTATTTAATGTTTAAGGTAATGTCTCTGCTGTTAGAGGTGTGAGCAGTGTGACAACTTACCCCGCTCTCCCCCGATTTTGTTCCCTATTTATTATTTCTACTCCTACCTGCCATTAAGGAAAAAAAAGAATGTATCAGATAGTTTCAGATTAATGCAGCAACTAGATTTCTGTAAATTCTAAAGCCGTGGTATGAGTCAGTGGGACTTCATGCTGAAGTGAACACTGAAGGGTTAAATGTGAAAGTGAAAGTAAACTGCAGCAGAATAACAGACTCGCCGTTAATGCGGTAATGTTATTTCTTTCTGTTCCCTGATTTATCTGATTTATGTCCTATACACAACATCGCGCCTAGTGAATATTAAATATACTATAGATGAAATTAAACTGATGTTCCAGTCTGACGAATTTTAACCTTTTTTTTAATTTTTACAGTGTGATACGCACATACAAAGCGAGCAGACGCCATGACTAGGCTATTGCTGTAAAGCATATATAACAATCAGAGAGAAAATTTACTAACATTTGGGTTTCGACATGGGAAAGAATGTTGAATTTGTCAGAAATGGCTTTGATGCTTAGTGTTGACGTCATTTTTACTGCATGCAGTTTGAGGTCACGCGCTACAAGGAGACAAACCTTTCATTTTGTATGGTTGAGAGATCAAACTGGTTTCTTGTAAATCGTTTGCCAGGTGCTGCACAGGAACAGGAAGAAAGCTTCAAAGCGTGGTTGATCTCGCGCACTTTTCCCTGACATTGATGCTAATCACAAGAATCTCTTCTACAGCAGCACCACAGGCAACAATTATCTTTAACACAACTCGTATTTTTGTCGAAATCATTTCTGGACATGATGTAGCCTGCAAAAGATAACCAAAGGAAATAAACGGTAAGAATAACAATATACACACATCTGTAAATATAATGCGAATATTCTCACATCCAGAGATGGAAAATAGCCAATTTGAGTAACTGCACTCCATTATTATAATTATAATTAATTGAATTATTATAATTAAGTTAATTGAAGTTGTATACTTGTACTCTTATTAGTCTAATTACATTTCCAAGAAACAAAACTTACTCCTTAAATTTTTATTTTATTTTTTTATTTTTATTTTTTACACCTTCAAAGCACAGGTTACACATCTCAAAAACTGTACACTAGACATCAGTGAATGGGCTGCTGCATATTTTATTTACATTTCAGTTTAACACAACCAGCTAAAAACTTGAAAGTTGGTTAAAAAAACAGCTAAAGTGTCTGTTTCATCAGATGATTTTAAGATGTTTTTTTTTTTTTTTTTTACATTCAAGAGTCTAAGTCTAATAAATTTCAAGGAATCATGAAAAGAAAAACTGATATAATTTAAAAGCCCTTGATAAAAAAAAAGGAAAACTGATGTCTTTTGGTGTGACTCAAAAGTTGTGCAAGTTGTCTATTAAGCAGTAGCATCACTTTACTTTAAAATATATGGAAAGGACATCTTGTATCCTGTAGAATCCTTTCAAATTAATTTTGGTCACTTCCACTCTTCTCTCCTCTAAAGTGTACAGAATAGTGTGAATATATCCAGTGAATGCAGGTGCAGTAAATAAGAAGCAGCACGTATAGTATATTGTGGTTGGGTGGTTAGTTGTGGTTCTTCTTGCTCAACAAGCTTGACCGAGCAGTGTGTGTGGGGAGTCAGGTCTGTATTGAGTTTTTTCTAAAGTTATGTTTTTCATTTTAAGCGCATTTGCTGAAAGGCAAAAGATCTGGCCCCACTGAACAACTGCATCAACAGTGGCTTGCCAGTAAAAAGAAAAGGTAAATCCAATACAAAGTACAGCTTAAAAAGTTTTTGCTTTATATCCAACATTTCCTTGTACATTCCTGCCTGTTTATCATTATCCAAATGAGGTGATGGGGGTGTTAATATCCACATACTGAAACCAAAACTGCACCCGCGAGCTTCATGCATACATGAACATGTTCCTTCTTGTTTATCATGAACTAAGAAAAAGTATCTTTTTGAGGAGTGAGAGACTTTATATTTGTCTTTATATTTGTGTAAAATAAAGATATTCTGACATATATGTATTCAGATTTGATATTAGTGATAAAAAATGGTTTATTTTCAAGAAGTGTCATCTCTCTCTCTCTCTCTCTCTCTCTCTCTCTCTCCCCTCTCTTTTCTTTCTTATTTCTTCTTTTTCTCTTATCCCTATCTTCCCAAGTATAGTATCTCCCTCTTATATCTTATATTAACAGTAATAAATTAAATTTAATTGAATAGAGTTTCTTTTTGTAAATGCATAGTTAATATTCAACAGGATTAATTGGGTTATTCAGTAACGTCCATTTCTGTGTAAACAAGACAAGACATTTCTAGTTCCAAAGTACACTTGGCTGAGAAGCCATTTTGAGACTGTCGTAAAATTGGTTAAATATTCAACATTTGTGTGATATTATGTATATTCTTCTTTTTTTTATAGGAGTTATTAAAATATGTAATCACAAATACAGATGGAGAAACAGTAGACTGTAATCACAAAAAAGTTTTATTAAACTTTTTTAAAATCAATTGTTTGCTTTAAAATAAACTAAATGTGTATTTTCAGCCTTATAGTATTCCATTGTAGAGATATTTATAGATAAAAAAATTACCAGTCAGTCATATGGTTAGAGATTTAATAGATTTTAACAGAATTTAACTGGTGGAAAATTAATGAATTTTGTATCTCTAATAAAAAGGCCTTTTAATATGTAAAAAGAATATATTTGTGTATTTCATACTTGGCTTGTCCTGAGGTCAATTAGTTAATTTTATTTTCTGATCACAGCAATAAGGTGTAATTTTTAGAGTTTTTTTTTTTTTTGAAATACACTATATGACCAAAAGTATGTGGACACCTGACCATCATACACATATGTGGTTCTTAGCCACAAAGTTCGAAGCACATAGTTGTATAGAATGTGTTTGTGTGCTGTAGTATGGGTGTGATGGTCAGGTGTCCACATACTTTTGCCCATATAGTGTATATTATTAGAAACAGAAGAACATTCTGTAAAATGAATTGTACAGCATCCTTCCTCATCACAGATCAATCAGATGGTTGTGAATAGCAGCTCAGTACACATTCGAAGAGTCCAAAGAGTCCACATCCAAAACTGATTCTAAAAACTGATGACACACTAAACAGTATGTTTAAATAGTAATAACACCATAAGGAGTATGTTATGTCGCATTTAGTACAGTAGTGTGCTGCTTTATCTGTCAATCCTCAGTATTACAGAATCGTTATGAAAAAAAAAAATTAAGTGCACCTCCATGTGATTATCACCAATTAGCAAGTACTAGGTGAAAGAGCAAATTCGTAAAGCAGCTCTTGTGCTTTAGCTAGCTAACATTAGCTGGTTAGCTTGCTACTATTGACTCTGGGTGCCATGCTTTATTTCCTATAGACCTTTAATTGTGCATCACCATCCTGATTAATTGATTAGCTGATTAACTGAATCAGGTCTGTTGGGAGCAGGGAAAACACTAACATGTGCAGTACAGACAGTTCTACAGGACCAGAGTTGGGAATCTTTGCTCTATGGTTTATATCCAAAAGCTAATTTGAAGAGCTCTGTCACTTTATACTCTCCTAATGAATTCCTTCCAGGATTAAGAGTGAAGCAGACGTTTAACTTTCTGACAGAATGTCGGGGGAGTGTGAGGAAACCAGAACCACTGAAATGAGTCTTTCAGAGGGGCAACGTAAGCATCAAAAGTAAGTCAACCAGGTTTATTTGTGACTTACATTACACTAAATCACATTTACTGTATTAGCAGACTACAATTTTCTGTTGAAAAAAAAAAGAGGTTTGCAATTGCCCTCATACACATTTATATGATATGATATAAATTCAAACATTTATATCATAGCTATGTCAGATGTTAGCCTATAGTATGTGTGTTGCATGTCTCATGTTTAGTTTGGACTCAGCTGACCTACACCCATGGATCTTAGGGACCTACTAGGTTTATATTCATTAAGCATATCAGAGATGTATTCAGGACCCAGACCATTTTGTGATTTATAGACTAGAAGCAACATTTTGAAATCAATTCTGTAACTAACTTGAAGCCAGAGTAAATATTTTAGAACTGGAGTAATGTGCTCTGTTCTCCTGGTTTTGGTTAGAACTCTAGCAACAGTATTTTAAATGAGTTGCAGCTGTTTAATGCTCTTTTTAGGAAGTTCGGTTAGGAGACTGTAACAGAAGTTGACCGTGCTGGTAAGAGTGGATTAGTTTTTTGAGGTTTTGTAGCCCATTAATTCTGGCAGTGTTTTTAAGATGATAAAATGCTGTTATGGTAACTGCTTTAATATTGATAATAAAGGTCAGATCTGAGTCTAACACCAAGAGTTCAGACTTGGGACTTTCAGATACACTGATGATGTTCTCACCTTTTTTCTACTGTGGGATCTTGCAGTATGTCAGCTCAATAAGTTGCAGTTTTCTTACCAGACAGTGATGTAGCTGATCAGGATGCTCTCTGTGTACACCCTGTAGAAAAAAGTGAGGAAGGAAAGGGTGAATTTTGCCAGGCTTTCTGGCTAGGTAGGTCGCGCTGAGAATATGCATGTGCTTCTCAGCAATGTGCACACAGAGGAACTTGGAGGTCTTTACTGTGCTCATAGTGGTGCTGTAGATGTGCGGTGGAGAATAGTCACCACAAATTCTCCTGAAGTCAACAACCATTTGGTAACCAGGTTTGCTCTATCATATTTCTCTTTCACTACTCTTTTACATTACTCTTTAGAGGAAATGAGGAAAGACCAAAATCTCCTGAAACCAGCTGTGTGTCCTTTAAGAGTGACCAGTCAAAGCCACTCTCTATCAACTTTAAAGAGGGAACAGCTTCTCAGGACAGGTATTCACTTCTCTTCCTGTTGCTCATCATAAATCCCATCTTCAGATACATCTTTAGAGGTAGCTCCCCAGACTGGAATTACTAAAGTTTTTTTTTTTTTAGTCTGTAATTACGGCAGACAAAAGGTCAATATCTGCTCACCAGGGTCCCAGTCTGCAAGGAAGAGAGTTCCAGGGAGATTTAAGAATCTATGAGCAGATATTATTTAGCAAAAGTACCAGAACCCAGTGCAAATGAAAAACATAATGTAGTTAAAATGTATGAAAAAGTATAAACTTTGATCAAAGGAAGAATGGGTGAGGACAGTCACAGCCAGATAATGATAAAAAAAATGTAAAAAAAAAGATGCTTTACAAAGCTGTGTAAAAAGAAACAAGACAAATACAGATAGAAAATGCATGTATACATATAACGTAAAATGTACATAACAACTGTAAGCATCTGAAACAATAAAAGGCACAAACAATGAACAATAATCAGAGAAAGGTAGAATCATTCAAACATCTTGTGGTGAGGAGTGGAATCCCTGTGTGCAGATGGGACACAGATTGGAGCCATTAGCATCTATATCTTTACTAACCTGATTTGGAGAACATACTTTGTATTTTTTAGCCATGTGAATGATTCAGAATGCATCTTGAATCATGAGAATTTATAAGATGAAATAACTAAAGCACATTTCTCTCTGCTCTTTAGAGGAACTGTAGCCAGCTGTGTGTCCTTTAAGAGTGACCGGTCCAAGCCAATCTCTATCAACTTTAAAGAGGAAACAACCTCCCAGGAAATGAATTCCTCTTCATCTTTAAAGGGGGACCAGCCTCTCAGGTATCGATTTCTCATCCACTTGCTCATCATAATCTCAGTCTTAGAAAGTTACCCCAGAATGATACTGGTAAAGGATTTATCGGTTTAGTCGTTAATTATGGCAAAAAAAAGAGGCCACTATCTGCATATCATTACCCCAGTGTGCAAGAAAAGTACAAACCAGATATAATGCACAACAGACAGAGGCAAAAACACAACCAAAAGAAGCATTACAGATGCTATTTAAAATGACATTTTAAAAGATTAAAGCTTTGTTAGCATTTAAACACAGCTATTGATATCTCTGCCACCCAGTGCAGTAAAAGTTCTTAAATTTAAGGACGTAAATTTGTTAGATAGGCAATATTATCAGTATAGAAGAGACTAGCTTAAGCTGACAGCACAGAAGTTCTTTTTCTGCCCATCTACAGATTTTGAGAATTTTTTCATTTAGATTCAACTCAAATAAACAGTTAAGAAATAAACTCAGGTTAAGAAATAAACTCTAGTGCTTTCTCTGCTCTTAGTCAAGGCAAGGCAGGGCAAGGCAAGTTTATTTACATAAGCATGTTTCATACACCAGGCAATTCAAAGTGCTCTGCAAATAAAATGAAGACGATAAAGACAAAAATCAAATAAGATCTTAACATTTAAAAATGATAGTATATAATAAACTAATATTCATTAAAATTTAAATAAATCAATTAAGATTCATAAAAATTCAACAGAAAAGAAAAGACACAAATTGCTGGGAAAGTAGTGCAAAGAATACAGTGCAAGTATAAGTCCTAACATCTTAATTGTAGGCACGTGAAAAAAACTAGTTTGTTTTTAATCTAGATGTAAAAATAGCTACATTTGTGGCTGAAATCAGCTGTGTGTCCTTTAAGAGTGACTAGTCAATGCCACTCTCATAAATCCCATCTTCAGATACATCTTTAGAGGTAGCTCCCCAGACTGGAATTACTAAAGTTTTTTTTTTTTTAGTATGTAATTACGGCAGACAAAAGGTCAATATCTGCTCACCAGGGTCCCAGTCTGCAAGGAAGAGAGTTCCAGGGAGATTTAAGAATCTATGAGCAGATATTATTTAGCAAAAGTACCAGAACCCAGTGCAAATGAAAAACATAATGTAGTTAAAATGTATGAAAAAGTATAAACTTTGATCAAAGGAAGAATGGGTGAGGACAGTCACAGCCAGATAATGATAAAAAAAAAATGTAAAAAAAAAGATGCTTTACAAAGCTGTGTAAAAAGAAACAAGACAAATACAGATAGAAAATGCATGTATACATATAACGTAAAATGTACATAACAACTGTAAGCATCTGAAACAATAAAAGGCACAAACAATGAACAATAATCAGAGAAAGGTAGAATCATTCAAACATCTTGTGGTGAGGAGTGGAATCCCTGTGTGCAGATGGGACACAGATTGGAGCCATTAGCATCTATATCTTTACTAACCTGATTTGGAGAACATACTTTGTATTTTTTAGCCATGTGAATGATTCAGAATGCATCTTGAATCATGAGAATTTATAAGATGAAATAACTAAAGCACATTTCTCTCTGCTCTTTAGAGGACCTGTAGCTAGCTGTGTGTCCTTTAAGAGTGACCGGTCCAAGCCAATCTCTATCAACTTTAAAGAGGAAACAACCTCCCAGGAAATGAATTCCTCTTCATCTTTAAAGGGGGACCAGCCTCTCAGGTATCGATTTCTCATCCACTTGCTCATCATAATCTCAGTCTTAGAAAGTTACCCCGGAATGATACTGGTAAAGGATTTATCGCTTTAGTCGTTAATTATGGCAAAAAAAAGAGGCCACTATCTGCATATCATTACCCCAGTGTGCAAGAAAAGTACAAACCAGATATAATGCACAACAGACAGAGGCAAAAACACAACCAAAAGAAGCATTACAGATGCTATTTAAAATGACATTTTAAAAGATTAAAGCTTTGTTAGCATTTAAACACAGCTATTGATATCTCTGCCACCCAGTGCAGTAAAAGTTCTTAAATTTAAGGACGTAAATTTGTTAGATAGGCAATATTATCAGTATAGAAGAGACTAGCTTAAGCTGACAGCACAGAAGTTCTTTTTCTGCCCATCTACAGATTTTGAGAATTTTTTCATTTAGATTCAACTCAAATAAACAGTTAAGAAATAAACTCAAGTTAAGAAATAAACTCTAGTGCTTTCTCTGCTCTTAGTCAAGGCAAGGCAGGGCAAGGCAAGTTTATTTACATAAGCATGTTTCATACACCAGGCAATTCAAAGTACTTTACAAATAAAATGAAGAATAAAAAGACAAAAATCAAATAAGATTTTGATATTTAAAAATGATAGTATATAATAAACTAATATTCATTAAAATTAATAAATCTATTAAGATTCATAAAAATTCAACAGAAAAGACATTGCTGAGAAAGTAGTGTAAAGAATACAGTGCAAGTATAAGTCCTAACATCTTAATTGTAGGCACATGAAAAAACAGGTTTGTTTTTAATCTAGATGTAAACATAGCTTCATTTATGGCACATCTAACATCTTCTGGGAGCTGATTCCAGATTTGAACAGCCAAAATGCAAAATGCTGCTTCACCGTGTTTAGTTTGGACTCTAGGTACTACCAGCTGACCTGCACCCGTGGATCTTAGAGATCTACTATGTTTATATTCTTTAAGCGTATCAGAAATGTATTCAGGACTTGCAGTTTTATTACCAGACAGTGATGTAGCTGATCAGGATGCTCTCTGTGTACACCTTGTAGAAAGTGAGGAAGGAAAGGGTGAGTTTTTCCAAGTATTCTGGCTAGGTAGGTTGAGTTGAGAATGTGCATGAGCTTCTGAGCAATGTGCACATTGGTCATGGTGGTGCTGTAGATGTGCGGTGGATAATGGTCACCACAAATCCTCCTGAAGTCAACAACCATTTGGTAACCAATTTTGCTATATCATATTTCTCTTTCACTACTCCTTTACATTACTCTTTAGAGCAAATAAGGAAGGATCAAAATCTCCTGAAACCAGCTGTGTGTCCTTTAAGAGTGACCAGTCAAAGCCACTCTCATAAGTCCCATCTTCAGATACTGTCATGACTTACACTTCCAGGTCGGCAGCCATTTTGGGAGGAGCACTTCCTGCGGTGGCCATTTTGTGTCTCTGGCACTATATAAGGCCTCACCCAACATGTACTCATCGCCAGATGGCCTCCTCAGTTTACCTTGCGTGCCTGAGTAGCTATCTCGCCCTGTTTCCTGTGTTTGTCTTCCCGGTTTTGACCCTGCCTGTCTTTGGTATTTCAGTTAAGTCTGCCCTGTGTTACCGTTTGTCTGCCTGTCAGTTTTGGATTATTTGGAACTAAACCCTTGCTGGTAACCATTGCTGAACATCACTGGGAATGGCTCTCCTTCTTTGTTATCCCATCATCACAAGCGCCGATCATCTTTGGGTTCACATGGTTGAGCAAGCACAATCCCCACGTAGACTGGACGAGCGGCAGAATCCTGGACTGGGGAACATACTGCCACACAAGTTGTCTCAGCACAACCTTCCCTGCCAGGGCCCCGGTGAAGGAGGAACCACCCCCTGACCTCAGTTGCGTGACGCTGGTTTACCATGCCCTCAAACAGGTGTTCAGCAAGGCCAAGGCTTCGTCGCTGCCCCCGCATCGAGCCTACGACTGTGCCATTGACCTCCTACCCGGAACCATGCCCCCACATGGACACCTGTACCATCTCACCGGACCCGAGAGGGAGGCGATGGCCACGTACATTCAGGAGTCCCTCGCCGCGGGCATTATCCGCCCGTCTTCTTGCCCCACCGGAGCCGGATTTTTCTTCGTGGAAAAGAAGGACAAGTTGCTCCGCCCGTGCATCGACTACTGAGGGCTCAGCGCTATCAAAGTCAAGAACCGCTACCCATTACCGTTGATGTCTTCTGCCTTCGAGCTACTCCAGGGAGCCACCATCTTCACCAAGCTAGACCTGAGGAATGTCTATCACCTGGTCTGCATCTGAGAAGGGGATGAATGGAAGACAGCAAGCTTAAGGACCTCTTCACGATGGCCCCTATCCTAACCCTGCCTGACCTGATGCTCCAGTTCTTTGTGGAGGTCGACGCCTTTGACTTTGGCGTGGGGGCCGTCCTGTCTCAGAGGTCCCCTAAGGACAACCGCCTACATCCCTGAGCCTTCTCCTGCCGGCTCAGCCCAGCTGAGCGGAACTATGTGGCGGGCGAACGTGAACTCCTCACCATCAAGTTAGCCTTGGAGGAGTGGCGACACTGGCTGGAGGGCGCTGAGCAGCCATTCATAGTGTGGACTGACCACAAGAACCTTGAATACCTCCGGACAGCCAAGAGATTAAACCCCAGGCAGGCCCGTTGGGCACTCTTCTTCTGGCGCTTCAACTTCTCGCTGTTGTATCGCCCTGGTTTGGAGAACGGCAAGCCTGACGCCCTTTCGTGTCAGTTCTCACCAGCGGAAGAGGAACCCTCTGAATGCATCCTCCCATCCTCAGTCCTGGTGAGAGCTCTTCGCTTAGACATTGAGAGGAAGGTGCAGCAGGCCACCGTCAACGAACCCGCGCCCGAGAACTGTCCAGAGGGCAAGCTCTTCGTCCCTGAGTCCATGCGTTCACAGGTTCTGCAGTGGTGCCACAGCTCCAGGATATTCTGCCACCCTCATATCCAACCCGTACCCAAGCACTCGTCCACCAACGCTTTTGGTGGCTGACTATGAGGAGGGACGTCTGGGAGTTTGTAACTGCCTGCCCTGTCTGTGCTCAGCAGAAGATGACCAAGGCTCCTCTGGCCGGACTCCTCTGACCCTGCCTGCACCCAAGAGACCCTGGCTGCATCTGTCTATGGACTTTGTCACAGGCCTCCCTTGTTCAGCGGGAAACACCACCATACTCACCGTGGTGAACCGGTTTTCCAAGATGGCCCACTTCATACCGCTGCCCAAGTTGCCCACAGCCAAGGAAACAGCCCAGGTCATGGTCCAACATGTTTTTCGCCTCCACGGCCTGCCACACAACATTGCTCCAGTTCACATCTCTCTTCTGGAAAGAATTCTGCCAGCTCCTAGGAATCACTGTCAGTCTCTCATCCGGTTTCCACCCACAGACCAACGGCCAGACAGAACGCCTCAGTCAGGAGTTCGAGGTGGGGTTGCGCATTTTATGATCCGAGGACCCTTCATCCTAGTCTGGGAACTTGATCTGGGTAGAATACGCCCACAACTCACTTCCATCATCCGCCAAGGGCATCTCACCAAATCCAAGCTGCCTACGGGTACCAGCCCCCACGCAGGAGTTGGAGGCGTCCATACCCTTGGCCCTGGCCTTTGTCAAGTGATGTTGGCGCACCTGGAGAAGAGTCTCTGTACTGTTATGACTTACACTTCCAGGTTGGGAGGAGAGCTTCCTGCGGCTGTCATTTTGTGTCTCCTGCCCTATATAAGGCCTCACTCAACATGTGGTCATCGCCAGATGGCCTCCTCAGTTTACCTTGCATGCCTGAGTAGCTATCCCGCCCTGTTTCCTGTGTTTTTCCTCCTGGTTTTGACCCTGCCTGTCTTTGGTATTTCAGTTAAGTCTGCGTTACCGTTTGTCTGCCTGTCGGTTTTGGATTATTTGGAACTGTTGCACTTGGATTTCCGCCTGCCCCTTTGGATTTGTTTGCCTACGGAGATTAGTCCTGCTGCCGCTAGCGAGTCAGCCGTTATCGCATCTCCACCGGTAGAGGACTCTGTATCTGCTTCATTCAGTTTGCGTGGATATTAAGTTCCCTGTTTGTGAGTAAAGACTGTGAACCTGCTATTGTTTTTCTGCCCGTTACTTTGTCTGTTGCATCAACTCTGACGCCATTGACTGTGTGTATACCGTAGTGCTTATTAAAGACTCTTGAAGTTGTATCTCTGTCTGCGTTCTGCATTTGGGTCCGACCCCGGCTTTCTGACAGATACATCTTTAGAGGTAGCTTCCCAGACTGGAATTACCAAAGTTTTTTTTTAGTTTGTAATTATGGCAGACAAAAGTCAATATCTGCTCATCAGGGTCCAAGTCTACAATTAAGAGAGTTTCATGGAGATTTAAGAATCTATGGGCGGATATTATTTAGCAAAAGTACAAGATGAACAATAATCAGAGAAAGGTAGAATCATTAAAACATCTTGTGGTGAGGAGTGGAATCCCAGATGGGACACAGATTGGAGCCATTAGCATCTATATCTTTTCTAACCTGATTTGGAGAACACACTTTGTATTTTTTTAGCCATGTGAAGGATTTAGAATGCATCTTGAATCATGAATTTATAAGATGAAATAACTAAAGCACATTTCTCTCTGCTCTTTAGAGGAACTGTAGCCAGCTGTGTGTCCTTTAAGAGTGACCGGTCCAAGCCAATCTCTATCAACTTTAAAAAGGAAACAACCTCCCAGGAAATGAATTCCTCTTCATCTTTAAAGGGGGACCAGCCTCTCAGGTATCGATTTCTCATCCACTTGCTCATCATAATCTCAGTCTTAGAACGTTACCCCAGAATGATACTGGTAAAGGATTTATCGGTTTAGTTGTTAATTATGGCAAAAAAAAAGAGGCCACTATCTGCATATCATTACCCCAGTGTGCAAGAAAAGTACAAACCAGATATAATGCACAACAGACAGAGGCAAAAACACAACCAAAAGAAGCATTACAGATGCTATTTAAAATGACATTTTAAAAGATTAAAGCTTTGTTAGCATTTAAACACAGCTATTGATATCTCTGCCACCCAGTGCAGTAAAAGTTCTTAAATTTAAGGATGTAAATTTCTTTGACAGGCAATATTATCAATATTATATAGAAGAGCCTAGCTTAATCTCTCAGCACATAAGTAAATTGCTTTTTCTGCTCATACATAGATTTTGAGAAGATTCTTCATTTAGATTCAACTCAAATAAACAGTTAAGAAGTAAACTCAAATGCTTTCTCTGCTCTTAGTGACACTGAAAAGATGTCACACAACTGTCATGAATAAAGTTTCAATCCTAGAGAAGAATCATCCACTAGCAAAGTTACTAAATACCAAGCTTTATTATTACATACCAAAATAATTCATTATTCACAGTGCTGTCCAGAGGAGGGCAAGCTAATCACTGATCATCTGAAAAAAAACAAAAAACAAAACAAAACAAAACAAAAAAACTTACATTTAATTCTTAGGCTTGCAATTTAGCTAAGTGCTAACTATCACCTTTATATAAAATGAATGTATTAATGCTACGTTCTGTTTTCATAGCTTGTTAAGAATTACCAAATATATAAAAAGTATATTAAACCTTGTTTCAACATTGGTACAATTATATTGTAATATAGAAATGCTTTTCCATTCTCTTCTTTTAGACAAAATTCCCCCCTAGCTAAACAGCTAAGGCATACACCTGACAAAACAACTGACAAAACAACAGGGATACTCTCTAAGGAAAGGTATAATTTTTTTCATATTTAATACTGCTATTTATTAGTCTAAATTAAACTGCTAATCATAAAATAATTTATTTTGACTGCAGAGATCATATTGAGCCTGAGGCTGCTGTGAAAACTGCCAAATTAGAGAAGAAGATTACAGACTTTCTCTACAACATCTTCAATGTAAGACTTAAATCATCTTTCTTAATGTTTCCCATGATGTCAACCATTACAACTTTTCAGAAAACATTTGTGGATATTCATTTCAGATGATAAGTATCCAAAAAAAAAAGTCACTTTAAGGTGTCTAGTTTGATGATGAAAACTAGAACAGAATGGACTGATAAAATAGTGTGCTAGTCTCAAACGTGCAGAACACACAAATCCAAAAATGCAGTTTGCTTAGCTGTAAAGTCCAGGGAAGGGAAAACAGATCACCAGATTAATCCTAATGTGTTTAAATGGCACCTCAATTATGGTTAGCGGCCCAAGTGAAGATGAGAGTGACTTATGAGGCAAGTAGTATACATTAGCATCAACAAAAGACTAAAACTATAGTCATTAAATAGGGCTGGGAGCATGTGCTCTTGGACTGAGGAAGAGGAAGAGCATTGGCTTCCCTTGGTTCAGTGCATAGTAATTATAGGACGCTATTTTTGGTAAGGAAATATTTGGCAGGAAGAAACTGGTCTGTTCTGGGCATGACTGCTCTTTAGGACCTGGTCCTAGCAATTATCTGAGGTAATCATCTGCTATCCGTTCCTGGGTAAACCTGCCTTCATGCTGGAATAACTTATGAATAGTTATTGAACCTTGATCTCTCCCCATCTGCATTCTTTCCCTTGTTGTCAACCAGGAGTACTGTTTTGGATCTACAGATGATCTTTGGTGGCAGTTTTTTTGTTCAATTTTCTTTTTTCTTTGAACCACTGGAAATTTCACCCATGTAGGAGAAGCACTGGCAGATTTTGAACAATGCCACAGTAATAGAAGAAGAAAAAGAAGCACTTATTTGCCACATGTACATTACAGTACAGTTAAATTCTTTTCTTTGCATATCTCAGCTTGTTAGGAAGCATAGGGTCAGCCATGATAACCCTATCTGGAGCAGATAGGGTTAAAGGCCTTGCTCAAGGGCCCAACAGTAGCAGCTTGGCAGTGCTGGGGCTTGAACCCCCAACCTTCTGATCAGTGTCACCACTACCTGTAGGCCACTGTATGTCCAGTATGACTGAGGAGACATTATAATTGCTGGCTTGTCCACCAGGCACTGGGAGAGTTCTCAAGAATCCTGACACTGGTTGGCAATGTGATGGGATGAGCCAGTGTATTGATTTCCACCACAGTATGCAATGTCCTTGAGGAGACAACATCTGGCAAATTTATATGCACAAACTTTTAAGTACAGACTGTTAGTACAGTAACACACAAATCTCTTTGGCCATCAGCAATCTGCTCTGTTGCCTCTTCATTGGTGGTACTTCAGGTGTGTTGATACCCATGGTGTCACAAAGTTTATACTAATATGGTAATACACACATGAGGAGATGTCTCTAATTTAGCACTTTTGGATCCTTCTGTGTGATGGGAAACATCATTAAGGTATCACACCTCAAAACATAGCATAGCCTGCATGAATGAAGGCACAGGAGCACTAGTGCACTGAAAACTGTGAGACACAGGATAATCTAGAGACTCTATGAAATGAACCACACCTGGTAGAGCACAGACAGTGAATCAGGCTTGTTGATTTTTGTGTTTAAGGTCTACATTCACCATTTGGTAAAGAAGGGCTTGCTTAAATGTCAAAGCTTGATAATTGTTTACATCAACATGAGATTTTACATCATTGAATACATCTCTCTAATCTTTGTGTACATGCCTGCTGTGTTTAGAACTTTTTTCAGTCATGAAGATTCAAATGAAATATTAGAATTTTGCAAGGAAGACAAACATTTGTCATGTTTATTATAAAATGGTTCTGCATTTCATTTTCTCTGTGTGTTTTGTGAAGGATCTCGAAAATAAAATGATAGTATTTATAAAACATGAGCTCGAGATGTTTAAGAAACTTCTGACAGAGAAAAACACAAAATATTATGGAGAGGTGAGGGATGATCTGTGGAGTATTAAAGAAGCAGCTCTTGATATGGCATTGTACTTTCTAAAGATGATGGAACACAATGACCTCGCTGATGCACTCCAAGGTAAGAGATCAATAGAAGATAGCACCTGAAATTTCTTAAGAGGTGAAAATTTGTAAATAGTTATTTGAAACCTTCATACTACTATCCATAATTTCTCTACTTTCTTAACAATATGACTAAATGTAGCAATGTAGTGTCTATAATATTTCATAACATAGATAATGTATTTGTCTTTCTTGTGTTTTATAATTGTTTAATGTATAATTGTTTAATTAGATGCACTAATAGGATTTCAGCAGCGTGCACTCAGAACAAACCTGTGTAAGAAGTATCAACATGTATGGGAAGGAATTGCAAAGCAAGGAGAGTCCAACATACTTAACAAGATCTACACAGATCTGTACATCACTGCTGGTGGAAGTGGACAAATAAAAGAAGAACATGAAGTGAGACAAATTCAAAGACAAAAAACTAGTGTGAAAACTGAAGAAATTCAAATGGAGCAAGAGGAACAAATTGAATGCAAGAACATGTTCGAACCATTATCTGAAGAAGACAAACCCATCAGAACTGTGGTGATGCAGGGGGTCGCTGGCATCGGAAAATCCATCTGTGTGCAGAAGTTTGTTCTAGACTGGGCTGAAGGGAGAGACTATCAGGACATCAAGTTCATATTTCCATTGCCTTTCAGAGAACTGAACCTGAAGGAGAAGGAAGTGTGCAGTTTGAGGGACATCATCTATCATTTTTTCCCAAAAGCAAAAGGAATGAGATTCACAAATAGGTACAAAGTCATGTTTATCTTTGATGGCCTAGATGAGTGTCGACTTCCTCTAAAATTCAATGAAAATGTGAAGTGGACTGATCCATCAATGCCAGCTTCACTGGACACTGTAATGACGAACCTCATTGAAGGAAATCTACTTCCCTCTGCTCTCATCTGGATCACCACTCGACCAGCAGCAGCTGCTAAGATCCCTGCTGAACATGTGGACCGGGTCACAGAGGTGCGTGGCTTCAATGATGTACAAAAGGTGGAGTACTTCAGAAACAAAATCAGCGATGAGAGTCTGGCCAACAGAATCATTGACCATGTTAAAGGATCAAGAAGCCTCTTCATCATGTGTCATATTCCAGTTTTCTGTTGGATTTCAGCTACTGTACTGGAAGGGATTTTGGGAAGTACAGACAGTGAAGACATTCCACAGACTCTGACGGAGATGTACACATGCTTTCTGATCTTTCAGACCGTACAGGGGGACAAGAAATACAATAGAAAGTATGCCTCAGATATTCCATGGGATAAAGAGGGAATTCTTTCACTGGGAAAACTTGCTTTTAGTCACCTGGAAAAAAACAACCTGATTTTCTATGCAGGAGATCTAGAAGCCTGTGGAATTAATCCCAGTAAAATAGCAGTGTACTCAGGAGTGTGCACTCAGGAGACAGGCAGATTTCTTGGCACAGTTTTCAGCTTTGTGCATCTCAGCATTCAGGAGTTCATTGCTGCCTTATTTACTTATGTATTTCTCAGAAATGAAAACAAGAATGTTTTTGAACAACCAGAAGACAGCAGAGAAACAAAAGTTTTAGATTTGCTCAAGATTACAGTGGACAAGGCTTTGGTGAGTGACAATGGACACTTGGACCTTTTCCTCCGCTTCCTTCTGGGCCTGTCATTGGAGTCTAATGAGAAGCTCATTCGAGGTCTGCTGACAAACACAGGAAGCAACTCTGACTGCCAAAAGGACATAGTTGAGTACATCAAGTCCAAACTTGAACAAAATCCATCTCCAGAGAGATCAATCAATCTGTTCTACTGTCTGAACGAGTTAAATGATGATTCATTAGTGAAAGAGATCCAAAGCTACATGAGCTCAGGACGTCTTTCTGAAGCTGAACTCTCACCTGCTCAGTGGTTTGCTCTGGTCTTTGTGTTGCTGACATCAGAGGAGGATCTGGAAGTATTTGAGTTACAGAAGTTCATAAGATCAGATGAATGCTTTAAGAGACTGCTACCAGTCGTCCAGGAAGCCACAACAGCTCTGTAAGTTAAACCTGTTTCTCTATTTAACAAGTTTTCTCATCCCCAAGCACTTTTATGGGTGCACCAATACAACAAAACATTGATTAAATGGCATAACACTATAAACTCTTTTTGTAGCTTGACATGAACTTGAGCTATTGAAATTGGCATCAAAATAAAAGCTAAAAGTATGGGGACACCCAAACATCAGATGCTTATATATTTGGAACATTTGAAAACCATGGGCATTAATATGGAGTTGTCTCCTTTTGCTGTTATAATGGGCAAACAGCTTGGTAGTTGGTGGTGCAGACAAATGGTTTTTATTCACTGTCAATTCTACTTTCAGGCTCAGTGAGTGTAACCTGACAGAGAGAAGCTGCTCGGCTTTACACACAGTTCTCAGCTCAGAATCCTCCAAGCTGACTGAGGTGGATCTGAGCAGTAATCCACTTCAGGACTCAGGAGTGAAGCAGCTTTGTGCTGGACTGAAGAGTCCAAACTGTAAACTGGAGAAACTGAGGTAAGTTCATCAATTCTATTAAGCAGTCTTTACTGGAAGGTTTGCTTAAATATCCCCGTTATACCACAAATGAACAATGAATGAATTGTTTGGAAAATAATTTCAGGATGTGGATGCTGGAGGGTGATGCTATCTGCTGGGCAGGGAGGCAGGGCAACATTATCAGTAGGGCAGGGCCCCCTACCCCTGACCATTTTTTCAGGGCCTGCTGTACAGTGATGTCATTGCAATTGCTGGCCAGTTTTTCATGCTGCTGCTGCATGAAAAGGAGGACCCACGCTACCAACTCCAGCCTTAGCACCCACAAATCTGCTGCATCCATATTAAGGCTTAGCATTCTGTAACAAATCCAAGGCAGGATGCAGAAGCAAGTGCAAACAGTCTTTATTAAACACTAACAAATAAAACTACTGCAGTGAATATAAACAAAACTAGCAAAATAACAACAAAAAACTAGATTAAGGCAAGGCTAGAAACCATCAACAGAAATACCACCAATACCAAATAACATAGCCATATTCTAAACACACAGTAAACACAATGCTCAGCAACAAGGCAGACACATGGCAGAACTTAAATAGGGGAACTAATTGGGGGAACACAAAACAGGCATGCACAAACAGGAAGTGATACAGACAACAGAAGAAGACATTCAAAACTGTGAGTAAGGGTGCCCTCTGGTGGTCCGGAGAATTGTCCAAGATGAATGTGACAATACTCATAGTGCAAAGCCTAAAAAAAATGTAGGCTTTGCACACAAAAGGCTTTATAAAATTAGTCGCAAGGTACATTAAAAAACAAAACAAAAACGTTTTGTCAAAGTGCTGTGCATAATTTTGATGCATTTTGTAGTAAACATGCATACAAACTATGAACAACACAGCACTTTGACTTAGAAAATTTCTGATTTTATGCTGTGATCTCTTTTGTTAATAAATAATAACAGACTTTTGTTCCCTTAGTCTTTCAGACTGCAGTATAAAAGGGGAAGGATATGATGCTCTGGCTGAAGCTCTGAGATTGAACTCCTCATCACACCTGATAGAGCTGGATCTCAGAGGAAACGACCCTGGAGAATCAGGAGTGAAGCTGCTCACTGATTTACAACAGGATGCAAACTGTAAACTAACTATACTGAGGTGAGCAATATGTATTAGGGTTAATTAGTTCAATACAAAATCCATTTTAATTCTCTACACTAACAAAATACTAACTAAATACAAACAACTCAGTTAATGCCACTAAATTGCAATTCAGTTCTGAAGCATTTTTAGCTACAGGTCTAATGGAAAAGATATGCTTCCATTTTAATCAGCGTTTAAAACAGTTAAAACCCATTAATTTTTTTTTTTACATGTAAGTAAGTGAATAATAGATTCCATATAAATTCATCTAAACCTGTTAAAAAGTTTCACTTCACACAAAGACCAACTGTCTCTCTGAGACTCCACTTTCACTTTCCCTCTCACATGATGTACATTTGATGCTCTAAATCTAAGCCAGTCCTGCCAGGGTAGCACTTCACTAAAGACAGATTTGGCAGTTGTCATGTTTTTTTTAAGATAACTGTTTTAACTGTTTTAGCTTTTGACCTAGATGGCACAAAGTAACATGAAACACTTTAGTTTACAGTGTTGATAGTGTTAAAACCATGCAAAAAAATCTGTTTTGTGTAGCAGTGACATTCTGTCTATATTTATCATTGACCTACTGCCCATTTTCCTGTTTATGCCACATTGGTCTGATAATAATATAACTGACCTCTTGCATGTTTCTTATAATTAATTGTGGATTTTGGTCCATTGGAACTCAGAAGACATTTGCTGTAAATTATTAGTCAGCTGGTTATTTCTAACATGAAAAGATTATATGAAATCTGTAGAAATCACCTGTTAATAACATATTTAATCTAACCCCACCTGTTTTTGCAATTGTGCTGCTCTGTGTACAACCTGTGCACATGGCCATGGAAATACATAGATTTGCATGTTCTATGATCACAAAAAAATAAAGCCTCACATTTTCTTTGGCATTCTGGGTATTATAAGTCACATAGACTAGAGATGGCACTGATCTGATATTCAGTAGTGCCATTCAGAAAATGCTGGATTTTGTGTGTACAGATTTGATGTTGTACAGATCTGATCCTGTAACAAATCTACCCTAAAATAATCACTACAAGCAATGTAATAAGCAGCAGTGTAAAGTAGGTCACATGATAACAGTAGCCACCTATGTTACCTTAACAAGTGTACCTGGCGTTTTAACAATATTATACTGAAATTACGGGATTTTTTAAAAAAGTTTATTTGAATATAAAAATGTGGTTTTATTTAAATCATGCTGATTGTTGTATTTTTTCCAGTAGGATGGTCTAGTGTTTGAGCAGTTTGAGTATTATAATTTTAGATGTGAAAGGTTTCAATTAAGAATAACTTATTTTACAGATTAGTAGTAAAAAACTACTACAATATCCGTATCAGCCAGCAGTCAAGGTTTCAGTATCAGTATTAGAAAAGATGGTATTGCGCCACCTCCAACACATACTGTATTATGAGGTCTAGTTTTTTCCTGGAGTATTACAGAGGTTAAATGTAAAATAAAGTATAAAATTGCTAATAATGTAATCTGCTTTTGTACTTTTTGTCCTCTCACTGCAGGCTGCTGAAGAGTCCCGATGCAGAGAAGGCTTTTGTTTTTCTGACTGAGGTTCTGGGTAAAAACCCCTTACTGCAAAAAGAACTGGATCTGAGTGGAAAAATAAACGGAGACTCGGGAGTGAAGCAGCTCTCTGCTCTACTGGAGGATTCACACTGTAGACCTGAGAAACTTATGTGTGTACTATAATGTTATTTTTTTCAACATAAAATTACACTGCTTATTTTCAAGAGTGATAAAAATCTGTTTAGTGCAGTTTTTGTTTACCGTTTTCCTGAGCATGACCACTGCATGCTTCATGTGAACCTTGATGATAGAGAAGAAGTTATCCTCAGGACAAACCATACTGTCTCTGCATATAAACGCACATTTTCTACAGTACAATTATTATTATGCTTATTTTAAAACTAAATTAATTTGCCCTTTATTTTTAGGCTAAAGGACTGCGGTGTTACAAAAGAAGGCTGTTCTGCTTTGACTTCATCTTTTCATTCAAATCCTGCACACATACGAGAGCTGGATCTGAGTGAGAATAAATTTGGAAACTCTGGAGTGCAGAAGCTTTGTGCACTGCTGCAACATCAGCCCTGTAACCTGCAGATACTGAGGTGAGGTTCTGCTTCTGCTATTGATCACATGCTATAAAATCACATAATATAAGAGCTTATGATTCTTACATGGAACCAACACAAAGACTTACAACTAGAACATACAATATATGCCTTAAATAATCTGGGTATTATATATTACACAGGGTGTTAACTTAAGGGGTAAATTAACACTTTTTAGCAAATTGTAACTTTATTTACAAGACATAATACATGATTGCTATTTCTTTGTAAACACACACAGTCATCTCTCCCACTCATGATGAACTCGTGTTATCACATCTGGTGTTATTCATATAATCTCATGTCCATCGCAACCTTGCGACAGCTTCCTGATCCAGCCATGAGAATGATTTCAATATGTTCTTCTTTTGTCAAAGGCATTCTTAAAGGCTATCTGAAAAAATATAATGTAAACTAAGTATGAAAAATTTTGAAGATATTTTGCTACAAAAGTTTTTCCCTTATGTATGGAGACTTTTGGGACACCCTGTATTATACAGTATATATATATATATATATATATTATATAGATGTTTTAAAAAATACAATATAAAGAATTCATGTAAATATAAATATAAAGCTTATAGAAATCTTTCATCAGACTGTTAGTAATGCCATCATATATTCTCTATATAGACTTTCAGACTGCAGTATAACAAAGGAAGGTTACGCTGCTCTGGCTGAAGCTGTGAAATCATCACACCTGATAGAGCTGGATCTCAGAGGGAACGACCCTGGAGCATCAGGAGTGAAGCTGCTCACTGATTTACTACAGGATCCAGACTGTAAACTAGAGAAACTGAAGTGAGAAATTCATAATAATTAATGTTAAGAACTGTTTTAAAATGTTTTAAAATGTGTCTTGTTTATTACTTTCCCTAGGAATTTGTTATTTTAACCATTCTTTAATGGTTATTATTTAATATTATTCTTATTTTATTATTCTTTAACAAAAATCAACACTTAAACCTTATACAGTATATAATGCAATGCCATTGATATCTTCAAAGATATTTTTAAAGAGGAAGATTTATTTTAAGAAAAAGTTCATTATAAAATAATGTATTAAAATAATAACATATTAAACTGTTAATACTTCTAATGAGATTTTTTCCCCCTCACAGATTGTTGAAAAGTCCTGAAGCAGAGGAAGCCTGTAATGTTCTGACTAAAGTTCTAGGTACAAACCCCTTACTGCAGACGGATCTGAATCTGAGTGGGAAAATAAAAGGAGACTCAGGAGTGAAGCAGCTCTCTGCTCTACTGAAGGATTCACACTGCAGACCTGAGAAACTTACGTGTGTAGATTGAATTATTTAATTTTTTATATTTGCTTGTTTACATATTTGTATTTAACTTAGTTCATTCATTATGCAAGTTTTTTTTTTAATACATTTTTACAATTACACACTCCTCATCCTTTTAGGAAATGTTCATTCCAGGGTTCAGGAGAGGAGACTTTGCTCAATAATCGAACCTTGGATTGCATAGTTTTGTGAGGGGGCTTGGAGGTATTTTAATCGAGTGTACAATTTTGTGAATTTGAAGAAAGTATATGTACATACAATGGATATAAAGTCTACACATCCCTGTTAAAATGGTAGGTTTTTGTGATGTAAATGAAACGAATCTTGGCTTCTTTTTTTACATCACAAAAACCCATTTTAACAGGAGTGTGTAGACTTGTTATATTCATTATATATGCTGTACGTTATAGGGCAGCACAGTGGTTCAACAAGTAGTGTTGCCTCACAATACCAGGGTTCGCGGTATGGAGTTTCACATGTTCACCCTATGCCCATGTGAGTTTCTACTGGGTTCCCCAGTTTCCGCCTACCTAGCAAAAACTTTTTGTTTGACTGCAAGGTGGCTCATATGTGCACCTTGGGCTAAAGGTCAATGAACAATTGTGTCATCAGCCTGCCAGATTTACCTGGTAAACCCAGGAAAGCATTCTGAGTTGCCTGGGAGTGTGAGCTTGGCAGAGTTCTGGAGAAGAGACTTTACTCAATAGCTGAATCTAGGATTAAGGAACAACAATGCAGATACCCCCAAGCCATGAACCACTGGACCAGTTTTTACACATTACAGTTTTTTGAGGGGGATGAAAAGTATTTTAATCCTACATATATTTTGGAAATTTGAAGGTATATGTTCATGTGCCTTACCTTGATTTTTTATGGGTGGTAATGAAGGTATCTGGGTTGCTACTTCATGTGATCAGGTCTCTCTATGAGTGCAGTCAGAGTCTGCATTCTTGGCATTAAATAAGAACTGTTGGACTCTGTTAAGGGTGTGTTTTGTCCACATTCTGTTTGTGATTTTTATGGACAGGTTGTCAAGATGCAGACTAGGTTGGAGAGGTGTTCAGTATAGAGAGTATAGCTAAGATCTTTGCTATTTTCAGATGATGTTGTGCTCTTTGCATCATCTGAAGTGGGCCTTCGATAAATACTTGATCATTTTGCTCCTGAATGTGAAGCAGCTGGGATGGTTTGCTTCTCGAAAAGTGTGGGATGCTCCCATCAGGAGATACTTTGCCCTGGACTGTGTTAGGGGCAGTATTGATAGTCATGGTACTGGTCTGTGGTGCTCTACCTCCCTAACTGTACCTATGTTCCCAAGCTGTGGGTAACAACCGAAAGAATAGGTTGAGAGTACAGGCAGCAAAAAAAGGTTTCTCTGTGGGACTGCTGGCCTTACACTCTGTGATAGTGTGAAGAGCTCTGCCATCCAGGAAGGCCTGAGAGTGGAACCACTGCTCTTCTGAATTCAGCTGGTTGTGGTGGTTTAGGCTCCTCACAAGGACGCCCCCTGGTCAGCTTCCTCTAGGCTGTGTCAGGCCCAGAACACTGGATGAAGTCTCCAGGGCAGACCCAGGACCATTTAATTTTTAAGAATATTTAATTAACGCAACTCATAGTTTTGGCAGTGTTTACATCTATAGAAACATAAACTAAGAATGACATCAAACATAAAACACTGAACTTTTATTATTTTGCATGCATAGTGTGGTTGAACTCATTGGAAAAGTGCTGGACCTTTTTCTTTTTAGACTTACTGAATGTGGTCTAATGGTGGAAAGCTGTCAAGCTCTGGCTGAAGTTCTCATTTCACACCTCTGTTTTCTAACTGAGCTGGACTTGAGTAACAATAACCTACAGAATTCAGGTGTCCAGCAATTATCTGAAGGACTGAAGAATCAAAGATGTATCCTGAAGATATTAAGGTACAGTAATATCTATCCATTTAAGCAGTGCAATAGTACTACTACTACTAATAAAAATTATATAATAAAAAATAATGTAATAAAGCCTAACAGTGATTGTTATGTGGACATTACATGTTACAGTTTTTTCTGCTTTAAGAGCTGAAGAGTGATCAGTTGTTGATCATATAACCTAGTTTAGACCTTAATATATCAGACGCATCTGTACGCCATGTCCCTTTATTTTACTGAAATGCAAAAAATCTGATTTGACAGACCTAACCTCTTCTAAGTGCAGTTACCAGTAAATAATATGTATTTTAAAAGGCTTAAATTGTGCCAAGTGTGTTATAAAGCTTTCCATCAATGATTCCATGGATCATTACTATTTTTTATTCCAAACAACAGTGTTCAAAAGAACATTAGGAACACAACTTTATACATGTTTTTAAAAGCAGATTAAAAACATACTACTTTAAAAACATTTTGATTCTGAATATGATTATGATTTAACTCATTTTCAATTTTGTTCTCCGACTCGCTGCAAAACACTAAGAGCGTGTGCCAGGGCTTGCTGGAGGCGCACCACCCGCTATAGCACAGTCTGCTCAGAGCTCGCTAGACCTGTGAATAACCTAGTGGTTAGCGTATCGGAGCAGGGCACATGACCTCCATGGTTTGTGCCCTGCTGTTGGCGGCAGCAGTCAAGCCCGTGTTCAAGCTACACGCGCTCCTCTTTTCGCACCAGGGTATTGTTTCCACCTTTGTACTGAGCCATCCCCATAACAAGAATGTTACAGACAAATGTATATTCTTAAGAAAAGATACTAAGTAATAGGCTTGTGTAAATTAGATTTTTCCCTAACTGTGATTTTCTAAGTTAGAATACTGCAATGACTCAATCATCCTGAACCATTTTTTAAAAACACAGAAAGCTATTATGCAAGACACAATGGTCGACAGGTCTGGTAATATTATAATCAGCGATAAACCTGACAGGATATTGTGGCAATGTAATATCATGTAGAAACAATAATATCATTATATTACACAAGCCTAATAAGTAATAAATCTAAAATCTCCAGGAGAGCTGTCGCAGGTTCTTGAAGATGCAGGTAAGCTTGTTTTCTTAGAAAACAGTATGACAGTAAACCTTAAAGAACTTATGCTGTTTTAAAGGCAAAGGTTGGTTTCAGTTAGTTTATTAATGTTTACTGCTGTTTATAGTCAGTTCTTTCCATAGAAATTTCATAGTATTTTAAAGCATCTTTCCTTATTTCTTATCAGCATTTCTTTAAATGTGCCCATGACATCTGTACACTGCTATAGTTCTTGGGTCTTTTATCCAGTTATACTTTTGTTATTATTCTCATTTAGATGTAGGCTAAAGAAAACCAAGTCGAATATTTATCCTTTCTCATTGCATATTGTTTCATAAATGTGCGTTATGCCAAATGTTTTGTTTTTACATTCAAATCTTCAATATATAAATAAATATATTATCACATAATTGGTTTTAATATATTATTATGATTAGAAGTGCCATGTTTCTCAGTGTGCCAAAGAGCTTCTTAATTTTATATTGCTTCTTAGATGTTCACCCATTTTATTCTATATCCTGTAAAATATGACAATATTTTGCATAGACTTTCAGACTGCAGTATAACAGAGGAAGGATACGCTGCTCTAGCTCAAGCTCTGAGATTGAACTCCTCATCACACCTGATAGAGCTGGATCTCAGAGGGAACGACCCTGGAGAATCAGGAGTGGAAAAGCTTACTGATATACAAAACGATCAAAATTACCAACTGAAGATACTTAGGTAATTCTTCAAATAAGCAAAAACAATTATATAAATATTAAACATAAATTAATACTGTGCAAAGGACTTTGATAGTTTCTTTGAAAAAACTGGATTAAAGTTTATAATTGACTGCAATTTATGGTTTATTCGACTAGTCCTATTTTTTTCCCCCAGTGTGTTACAAACAATGGGCACTTTTATTTAAATTTAAAGAGAAGTAATCATGAAAGCAAAAGAAACCATACTGTTCTTGTTAATATGGGTCTATTATTCTGGAAACACCAAGTACAAAAAAAATTACTTTTTGCAGTTTGTTGAAAAGTCCTGCTGCACAAGAGGCCTGTACTTGGCTAGATAAAGTTTTAGGTCAAAACTCTTTACTCCTAAAAGAGCTGGATCTGAGCATGAAGGAACCAGGAGACTCGGGAGTGAAGCAGCTCTCAGCTCTACTGGAAGACTCACACTGTAAATTTAAGAAAATTAAGTAAGTATTTTTATTTATGCATCACTATCAGCTGAGTTTTACTAAACTAAAACAAAATGTTTCCTAGCGGGACCTGACACCATGTTTGCACAAATATATTTTGAATGTATTTTTAATTACATTTTTGTTTTCTATAGTTGATGAAACAACATAGTCTTTCTCCACTGAAACCTCAAAGATGTTATATAAACACCTGGGTCCTGTTTCATTACTGGAAAGTGTTAAGCTACTGAAACTAGAAAGTAACAGAAGAGTAGAAATGATCAACATGTTTTACATTTTCAATTAAATCTTAAAACAGGATTTAAAGACTAAGACATGACAGACAAGACGACTTAAAAGAGAAATAAATGAATAAAATTATGTAAGAAATAACAACTAATGACCACTAATGACCCAGATGAACCCAGAATACGTACTTGGGTGCATATGATAATAAAATAACTTGGGATTTACATAATATCTGCAGAACGAAGATTGAGTATATAGCTCTGCTAACATCATATTTCATATTTAGGGTGAATAAATGTAATCTGACTGTGGAGAGCTGTTCAGCTTTAGCCAGCGTTCTCAAATTAAAGTCCTGTAGTGTGATAGAGCTGGACCTGAGCAACAACAGTCTGCAGGATTCAGGAGTCACTCAGCTTTCTGCTGGACTGAAAAGTTCTCAGTGTAACCTAAAGATTTTGAGGTAAGTTCATTTCTGATGAAGAGCTAAAACAATGACTCATTAAATATTGGTGAATAAAGTTCTTAAATACTAAAATTGTGTCTTCCTTTCTGATTTTATATCTAGGCTTAACACATGTGATTTAATGGAAGACAGCTGTTCAGCTCTAGCTGAAGTTCTCAGCTCTGAATATTCCCAGCTGAGAGAGCTGGACCTGAGCAACAACAAGCTGCAGGATTCAGGAGTCACTCAGCTTTCTGCTGGACTGAAAAGTCCTAAGTGTAAACTGGAGAATCTGATGTAAGTTCTTTTCTGTTATGAATATTTAGTCAGGTCAGATTTTTTGTTAAATGTAAATTGTGGGTGAATTTTGGTATATAGCATATTTATTGTACTGAATTTGTGTTTACTGTTGGTCTTCCTTCCTCTGATTTTATATCTAGGCTTAATACATGTGCTATAACTGCTGGAAGCTGTTCAGCTCTAGCTGAAGTTCTCAGCTCTGAATATTCCCAGCTGAGAGCGCTGGACCTGAGCAACAACATTCTGCAGGATTCAGGAGTCACTCAGCTTTCTGCTGGACTGAAGAATCCACAGTCTCGACTCACAATAATGAGGTGAAGTAACATCTGAAATGACAACTGATCCTTCAACAAGTCTAAATTTACTGAATAGCCATAGGGAAGAAACAATTAAGTATTTTAATATACTAGTTGAAATGACTGCAGAATTATGTGTAATTAAAAAAAGTAGTACACGTTCTGCAGACTTTAATGCTGTTTATACATTTCTGAGTATCCCTATTCCCCACATCCAAGTCTGGTAGAGAGATCAGGAAAAACTGAGTAAACTAGAACACAAAATTAAACAGCATGTTTTGATTAAAAAATATAGATTATTAGATTTATATTTAACTAAAAGGTATTTAAATGTGTATGCAAAATGTAAAAGTTATATTCCAAAGTAAATATTGTATTGGTGTAATTGTTAAAAGTAAATTGTTAAAGAAATGAATTAAAATACTGCATTCTTATTGTGAGATCTCTAACAAATGAGATCAAATCTTTTCATTGTACTCCTCCTTTCCTTCTGCAGACTGTGTAACTGCAGTGTAGCAGCTGAAGGCTGTGCTGCTTTGGCTAAAGCTCTGGAAGAAAATCCCTCACATCTCGTAGAGCTGGATCTGAGCGGGAATAAAGTAGGAGACTCTGGAATAAAGCAGATCTCTAATCTACTACAGAACTCACACTGCCTCCTAGAAAAACTCAAGTATGTCATTGTAATTTCTTAAAACATGACAAAGTGTCATGAAATGCTTTTATCCTTAAACACTACTTTTTTTCTTTTACTTAACAGTTTTTGAAGTTGTACTCAGTCAAGAACTCAATTACTGTAATATTAGTTTGTTAATTGGAACCAAGTAATTTGTACACGTGTCATTCAGTATCAATATAGCCTTAATAAATTAACAATAAAAATAGATTAAATTCACAATTTGTATAAAATGTCACACATAATGTATACATCTCAATGCCTAAAATCATATGTATTTATTTTGTACAATATTTGTGATATTCTGAAAGTAAAATTACATTTTTATTTTTTTCAGAGTAACTGACAATAATATCAGAGGAGAAGGATACGCTGCTCTGGCTGAAGCACTGAAATCGTCCCACGTGACAGAGCTGGATCTCAGAGGGAACGACCCTGGAGCATCAGGAGTGAAGCTGCTCACTGATTTAGAACAGGATCCAGACTGTAAACTAAAGACACTGAGGTGAGCAGCTATTATTAAATCATTTCTAAAATCTTTTATAATATACATATTTGGGCATGACATCTTATGTTATATCTTATTGTCATATTGGACTTCCTCTTTCATAAATAATCTGTTATTGACTACAGTGATGGATGTCATATTTAAATGAATGAAACTGAAAAAAGTTTTTCAAAATTATGTTGCAGTACCACAAAATAATTAGGAATCTTAACGTCATGATGTAATATCACTGTGGTAAAGTTAGTTTTGTATTTGCATTTCAATTTGATGCATCTCATCTGCTTTTAATCTGTGTTTAAACTTGCTGTGTAATAATACAGACGTACTAACTTTCAGTTTCATTTGTTTGTATGCTAAAAGCAAACTGTAAAAGAACTCTAAATTTTAAAGTTTGGTGTATCCACATTGTCAGGAAAATTTAAGAAACTGTTGGTTAGTTTTAAGCAACCCAGCATTTGGAATTAGCCAGACCTGCCTGTTGCTATTTCAGCTGGAAGAACAGAAATTAATAGAAGGTTAACAATAAATTTGTGCACCGCTATGCATTATAGCAATATAATACTTGCCTGCATGCAGACATTAAAATAAAATGTAATACACTGATCAATGAACTATGTTTCATGCAAAAGAAGTCGTGGTCTGTTAGTCATGGTCTCTTATAGAAATCCTCAAATTTCTATAAGACATGTTTATGTATTTTATTTTATGGGTAGCATCCAGCGTACGATGAATTACTTTTGTTTTCCTTGTATTTGGAATACTCAAAATAAATCTCACTTCAACAACAATTTGAACCATAAACAAGAAACTCAACAAATGGGAACTGGTTTTAAAACACACCAAAGATCCTCAGTAAAGGTTTTAACTTCTTCTTCTCTGATGATGCATCCATATCCTGATTTAAAATATGAGTTTTTACCATATATAAAATATTCTTCCTTTCTTTCTCTGCAGGTTGTTGAAAAGTCCTGCTGCACAGGAAGCCTATGATTTACTTTATAGTGTTCCGAGTGAGAACCCTTTACTGCAGAGAGAACTCAATGTGAGTGGGAAAATAAAAGGAGACTCACAGGTGAAGCAGCTCTCTGCTCTACTGGAGGATTCCCACTGCAGACCGGAGATACTCAAGTTAGTTTTTATCAGTTATTCCCTTCCATTTACATTAAAACTGTGTAGTGCATTCTATTTGGAATGTAATAACAGTGTTTAACATTTAACTGTATATAATCTATATTTACATAAAAAATTATAGATACAATATTTAAACAAAAGACTTCTCTTACTCGTGTCCTCTCTGTATCCAGGGTAAATAACAGCCAGATGACAACTGAAGGATGTGCTGCTCTGGCATCAGCTCTGTGTTTAAACCCCTCACACCTGAGAGAGCTGGAGCTGAGTGGGAATAGACTGGGAGGATCAGGAATGAAGGAGCTCTGTGGCGTGCTGCAGCATCAACACTTTAAACTGCTGAAACTGGGGTAATGTCATCAGTTAAAATAAAATAAACAGTGGCAGAAAGAGCAGAGGTCTTTAAGAAGACATTCTGGCAATATATCTATAGTGTTACTGTTTGTAATTACCAAATTTATTTGTTATTAATACAGTAAATTCTATTTAATCGCCTGCAACCACTAGCTATATTAATCTTTGTATCAATACTATAATTATTACTAAAAGTAACAGAAAACCTTCTAGAAATGTTATAAACACTGATCATAAACTACCAGTTAATCTGCAGATAATAAAATCCTACAGGTTGAAGAAGTTACAGTAACAGAGTAATATACAGTATGTATCTGTGAGATGATTACATGACTACAGCAAGAATTGTTAAAGCCACACGGCCAACAGTGAGGTATATAGTCATACGATACTCAGACATAATCAGAGCAACAAGCAGAGACAGATACAGAAGAGCGGAACAGGAGCCTGATAGGAAGGTTAACACTCTTTAAGAAGATTAAAGTAAATTAAGTAGAGTAAGGAAAAGCCCCATGAAATTAGTCAAAGTAATTTGCTTAGTTTGTTCCATCTCTCTCTCTCTCTCTCTCTCTCTCTCTCTCTCTCTGCAGGTTGTGTAAGTGCAGTCTTACTGAGGAAGATTGTGCTGCTGTTGTATCGGCTCTGAGAACAAACCCCTCACACCTCAAGGAGCTGGACCTGAGTGAGAATAAAATTGGAAACACAGGAGTGAAGGAGCTCTCTGCTCTACTGCAGAACTCAAACTGCACTCTGGAGAAACTGAAGTAAATGATTTTTAGACTTTGTTGAAAAAAATGAATGAGGGATAAAAAAAAGAATTATAAGAAAGGTCCATAATAGATTTTGAATTTAGAATAGATAAAAAAAACTTTTGAATTATTTTAAATTAAAATTGATTATCTGACATAATTTTACTCTATGAATAAGTCAAAGAAACATTTAAAAAGTTAATCTAAATCCTTTAATTATAAAAAGGTAACCCCTGTATCATAACTTATTTCATTATTATTATTCATTGACTTATTCATTACTTATTTTATGTTAATTAATCTAAGTGTAGGAATCCTATGTGTAATGTGACAGTATCTGTGCTTCCCTTAAATAATGGTTATAAATGTTGGCTACTGCAGCCTCTACTGAAATTTATATTAATTACAAACCCCTCATTGATGTTATACATTCACTGTCATGTCATTGTCTCACCATGTAATTTTTATTTATTATCATTTTCTTTCAGACTAAATAACTGTAGTCTCACAGAAAAAGAATGTACTGATCTGGCTAAAACTCTGGAATTAAACTCCTCATCACATCTGAAAGAGCTGGATCTCAGAGGGAACTACAGTGTGCCAATGTGGAATATTTTTAGTTATTTTCTAGGGAATTCAAACTCTAAATTGATTGTGAGGTGAGTTTTTGATTGACACAAATGTAATTTTTTTTTTTACAACACTGGAAATATTTTGTACTTTGATATTTTACTTTTTATGCCTCTGTCACTAAGTGGTGAAGGCGTTATGTTTTCAGGTTGTCTGTCTGTCCAAGATTCTCATTAGTGTGATCTCTCAAGTGTGACTGGTTGAATGTTTGTAGGATTTATATAGTATTATCATCGTAACCAGCAGATGAACTGATTAGATTTTGGAATTGATCCAATCAGGGTCAAGGTCACAGCAGGGTCAAATGTCAGAAATAGTTTTTCTTCAATAGCTTCCTTCAGTAGTTTCCTTCACTGGCATACCAATTAGTAAGAAGATGAAGTAGACTTGCTGGTAGCGGAGGCCTCCCCGTCCATGCTGCTGGCACTGAGTTCAACTTGTTAAAGTTCACACTTTAGCAATTTAGCAAAAATTAAACACAGTCCAAACCCATGAGTGTTGATATTGGGACTAATTATTTCAGCATTTTGAATCTAATTATTTCAGCATTTTGAATCTGATCTTTTATATAGATATATATTATATATATATTTTTTTCTTACTAAAGTTACCTCTGGGAAAAATTTTTTCACATTCAAATTTTTAAAATTTACAAATATATAACATTCTGAAAACTACAGTGTGACAAGTCACTCATGACAGAGTGGTAGCATGCAAGTGCAGAGTTTACTGGAACACGGCAAAACACAATTGAAATCCATGAGTCAGGGCAAGAGGTACAAAATTACAAAGAATCCACCTGACTGTTCAACAAATCCAAAGGGCAAATATAATAACCAGAAACAGGAAAAAAACAAAGTCAAAACCAGGACAAGCTCACCAAAAACAAGGCTCAGAAAAGCTTTTAAAAGATTGCAGGACCTTATGAAGACATAAGATTAGAAAGTAACCTAATTGTTACTATCAGTGCTAATGCTGTTATTGTTAATGCTGAGGTATCAGAGTATGTTATAAGGAATAAAATCCAGCTGTTGACATCTGACCATTTTTTCCAGACCACCTCACATTTTTTGCTATGAAAGTGTGTGAAGTTTACATACATGAGACCGATCTTAAATGTCAACAGAGAAAAAAAAGCCAGCTGCCATCACACCTGTGATTATTCATATAATTTCTGACATAATTGCTGGTTCACATAATATAACAACAGGATCTTATGGGGGGAAAAAGGCCCATACTCAGAGCTCTGGTATCATTATCATAATGAAATGTGTTTTTTCTCTCCAGAATCTTGAGTCCTGAAGCAGAAGAGGCCTGTGATTCTCTGACTAAAGTTCTGGGTAAAAACCCCTTACTGCAGAAGGATCTGGATCTGAGTGGGAAAATATCCGGAGACTCAGGAGTGAAGCAGCTCTCTATTCTACTGAAGGATCCACAGTGTAGAACTGAGAAACTCAGGTATGTGGTCTGACTTCTTCACCTGGTATTTTTGTTTGTGTTCTCATTAAATCTTTAAAGATATTAGTGTAGTGTATACACTGTTTAGCACAATCAGTACTGCTGCAGATCTGCTGTGGTTCTGAGAGTGTGTGTGAACAGTCCACTGTACACCTTCTCCCCACTCCATTATAACTCTATTATTTCTTATACACTGGTATTATTTTTGATGGTTGATCATGTGCGTTCTTTAAAGACGGTTTTCTCAGCTGTGTTCTCTGTCTGCAGGCTGAGTAAGAGCGGTATTACACAGAGAGGCTGTACTGATCTGATATCAGCTCTTACTTCAAACCCTTCAAACCTGACAGAGCTGGACCTGAGTGAGAATACACTGGGAAAGCCAGGAGTGGATAAGATCTCTACTCTACTAAAGAGTTCATCCTGCAAACTCCAGAAGCTTGTGTAAGTCCTTTAATAGTATACATTACTAGATCACTTATTAGTAACTCATCCAGGGCCCTCAATAACAATGAATTTTATTCAATAATGATCAGCTTAACAAAGGTGTTACATGTTTTGCATGTGTTCCCCAAACGCCTTCATTTAGGCCTAACTTACAAAAGAAATTATATTGTTTTGGAAGTGATCAAAGAAGTTATATTAAAAGAAAAACAGTTAGAGGAATACTGTGAGGAAAATGTTTACTAATATTAAAACAAATCTTGCAAAACAAGTTGTTTTTAGAGGACAAAGTTAAAGACATTTTATTTTTTTTAACCAAACACATGCAACATCATATTGTATTTGGAGAAAGTATGAAGGTATTACAGATATTATAGTGTGCTCATTTATTGTGCACCGAAGAGTAAATGAAATAATAAAAGACTAAACTGACACCACTGCTCACTGTCACTGAGATTGTCAGTAGGTTTATATTTGATCGCACAGCAAGGACACCGGCTCCACTGCTGCTGCATAATCAACATCATCTCTCTTTCCATATTTTTTTTATTTGAGTGACGTAGGCTTAGTTGATGAAGTCACAATTTGGCCAAATGGACTAACTAATGTGCCTGACTAACTAACTGCTGGATCAGTCTTTTTTTTTTTTTTTACCAGAATTAGCAGCTTTTGAGTTAGAACAACAATAGTAACAATTGTCAGGTTTATGTCATTTACAAGTGTGTTTATGTACCACATTAGGTAAATAAAGAAAATTCTCATGAACAAGTTAATGAAGTTCTTAGCATTATGAACATTTCCCAAAACCCACCTGAGAATGGTTAACCTTTTGCTCCCTCTCCAGGCTTTCATACTGCAGTATAACAGGAGAAGGATACACTGCTCTGGTTAAAGCTCTGAAGTCATCACACTTGATAGAACTGGATCTCAGAGGGAACGACCCTGGAGAATCAGGAGTGAAGGAACTTAGGAATTTGATGAAGGATGCAAAATGTAAACCTAAGACATTGAGGTGAGCGCTTTCCCCCAGTAAATGTAAAATACAGCCTTAATTCTGAGTAATTAGTAATGTTTTGCTGTTTGCACCACTGTATAGTGTGCTTGTTGCATTAACTACTTAAAACCAGTTTTCCACCAAGGACCAAACAATTACTGAAAAAGTAGCACTGCATTGCTGTAAATATAATTAGTGTTAGCATTTATCTGTTCTTTCTCTCTGCAGGTTGTTGAAAAGTCCTGATGCGCAGAAAGCTTATGATCATCTGACTAAAGTTCTGGGTATAAACCCGATACTGCAGACGGATCTGGATCTGAGTGGGAAAATAAAAGGCGATTCAGAAGTAGAGCAACTCTCTGCTTTACTGAAGGATCCACACTGCAGACCTGAAAAACTTCAGTAAGGAATTTAATTCTGTATTAATCAGGAAACTTCAATTAGTGATGTTAATGCTGAATGGTTTGTCTTTATTTTATCAATCATTCATCACTCAGTAGTAATGAGTAGTTTGAGGAGAAAAGACCCCCCATGCATACAGAACTGCTAAAGAAAAACCCACAGGTAACTGTGATTTATTGTGCTTTCAGGCTCAGTGGGTGTAATCTGACAGATAAAGGATGTTCAGCTCTGCTCTCAGCTCTCAGATCAGAATCCTCCACCCTGAAGGAGCTGAATCTGAGTAAGAACAGGATTCAGGATTCAGGAGTGAAGCTGCTTTCTGCAGAACTGAAGAATCCACACTGTAAACTGGAGACTGTGAGGTAACGTCTAATACACACTTCATCCATAATCCAGATGCTCTGACAGAGGTGAGAAGTACGTTATATCAGTGTTGTGGTGTCTATGGAATTCTATGAAGCAGAAGTAACTGATAAGTTATAACGATTCTGTCATGCAGACAAGATGTATGTATCACAACACTACAAAACAGTATGTTATAATCTGAGCAATAACACTGAAAACCTTTAGTAGTGGCTTCCAAATGAACACTATTGACTTCTACCTCCATATGTTACATACCAACTGAAATTGAATACAGCAGTATCCTCTAGCTCCGTATTACAAGTGAGGTGCACACGTGTGTCATTCGTGGCACAAATCATGGAACTGAGATTCTCTTAGGCATAACACCTTACGACGACTCATAATATTTATTTAACAAATAACTAGACCTCTTTTATAAAATATGCAACTACTTAAGCATACCTGAAACAGGGAAATATCATCAGTGTGGTAGAGGGCAATGGCTTCTCCTTAGTGTTCTGGATACACTAAACACACAAAGCTAGTTAGCTAGCACCGCGAGGCACTTCAGAGAAAAAATTAAAGTCGAAATTAAAATAATATACTTCCAGTGTGACAGTCAACACAATTAACACATCCATTAGCTTGTCACGCATAGCAGCAATAAAATATCAGTAGGGTATCAAATTTCAACACAGCCACAACACACACATCCATTAACCTCAGCGTGCACTCACGGATTGAGGCATAGCCCGTGCACCAAGAGCACTGGAAGCGCTCCACTAACAATACTCCCTCTCGATAAAATACCCTGAAGGAAGGTTCCTGAACTTTGTTAACGTTTTCCCAAAACCCAAGAACAATAACTGACCCCCTCTCAAATACAATGACATATAAAATAAAAATAAAACACTGGTACAGACACAAACTCAAGAAAATAATACAAGAAAACACCAGCACACCTCTCATCAGCTACACTAGCAGAAATTAGCCATATTAGCTCCTTATGGAGTGAATGTTTCAGTGTTAAACACTGCTGTTTCATGACGTCCTGGTGACAACAGAAACGTTTTCAGCAAAAGCTTCACTAAGGGAAACAATAGTGCTAAACTATGACAGTACTCACAGGAGAAACACTAGACTACACCAGTACAGGTCTTGAAGAACTGTTTTAAAGGCAACACATACAATAATTGTTTAAACAGGTAGAATTTAGGGGGCGTGTCAGACACTCTGGAAAAATATATAATCCGGATAATACTTCCTTTTTACTATTATGCTCCAATTATCACTAATGTATTTACAGCATCTGTTTCCTAGTTTAAAAAAAATCAATCAAACATTGATAATTTGGCAAAAAAAAAAAGTCATAATAAATTAGTTTCTAGAATGATTAAGCTTTTCTACATTAAAAAACCCCTCAAGACCATTGTTTGTACTTTTGTTCCAGACTTTCAGACTGCAGTATAACAGAGGGAGGATACGCTGCTCTGGCTGAAGCTCTGAAATCAAACCCCTCATCACACCTGAAAGAGTTGGATCTCAGAGGGAACGACCCTGGAGAATCAGGAGTGAAGCTGCTCACTGATTTACTACAGTATCGAAATAACAAACTGACACTGAGGTGATTCTTCTATAAGCAAAAATAAATATATTAAATGTAAATAAATATTGTGCAAACAACTTAATTTCTTGTTCAAAGCTAATTTGTTTGTACAATTCTTAAAATCCCTTAATTCTGTTGAACAATTTAATCTGAATTATTTAATGCCACTATCACACTGTAATGTTAAGCTGGTTTGCTGATTATTCAGGAAACTGTGCTGGATAGAGTTTTGTGCTTGAACAGGTATAGATAGTAACATTAAAGACTGATAATTAAACTTTTATTAAGAAATGATGATTAGTGTGCCCTGATTCTGTATCGGATATAGCCGGACACTAATATTTTGTAGCTATTGATCTGTTATTGTTCTCATTACACAGTTATTAACATGCTGATATATTTTTTTTCTCTACAGGTTGTTGAAAAGCACTGAAACAGATGAAGCCTACAAATCTCTTACTAAAATTTTCAGTAAAAACCCCTCACTGCACAGGGAGCTGGATCTGAGCAACAAAACACCTAAAGACATCAAAGTGAATCAGCTCTCGGCTCTGCTGCAGGATCCACATTACAGACTGCAGAAACTTACGTAAGAAACAACCTTAAATATATATTTTCATTTTCAGTTTGTATGGGCATAAATGATGTTTTCAATAACCAACTATTTTTTTTAGTCAGAAACAACTGTCTGCACAGTGATTGGACCTGTGCTGATTTGAAATCTGTTGGTACAGTGGGAATTGCATTTCCCTTACAACCTGCTAAGAGCAAGAAAAACACCAAACATATATTTTCCTGTTTTAAAGCACAGGACTAAATGTCCCATTTCTTACAACCCAGTTTTGTAGATATTCCCTAATTATATATTACACACCACTATAACAGTATTAGCAGGGTTGTGCACTTACATTTTTAAGTGTTAGCAAGCTAAAATTTTCAGCAGCACAAAGGAAGGTGTTGTATAATAAATCATTGGCTTTTTTGGTTTTGTATAAAAAAACATTTGATAATGTTTTATTATTCAAAAATAAAGTTTTGGTTCATACATTAATACCTGGGAATTTAGAAACTACTAATGAATTTAATGGAAGAAAAAAAAAAAAGATTGTAGAGACCATTAATGAAAACAAATTAGCTAGAAAAAGTAACAAAAGCAGTGTAGACTCATAGAAAGTTATTTAAACAAACCACAATAGTTACATAAACAACCTCACATTCTGTCATTATTCTGTCATTACATACAGCCTAATAATCGGTAATAATCTGACGGAAAGCTCATTCAGAATAAAAAATGTTCATGTAGCCTATATGTAGCCTATACACCTCAGTTGATATAAACCTACTAAGGCCAGTCAGATATAATGAGGTTTGCTAATTTTCTTTTAATAGTTTATTAAATAGAGCTATGTAAACCTTTGTGGCTGATCACTTTCACTACTGGAATCTGTGCATTTGCGTTTGAGACACAATGTGCTTCTTGTGCAATAAAACGATCTTGTAAGAAAATACAGTTCATGTTAAGAGATTTTAATCTTTTTAAAATAACTGAGAGGTTTCATCAGACTAATATTTTAAGGCACATGAAGATCAGAAAGTGACCTCAGTAAAGTTGGCTCAGCATTTGAAATTGGTCAGCTGTTCAGCAAGGATGCAGAACATAGTTATTTCTTGTGCAGTTATTTAGACAATGGTCTTTGATATTGGCAACTATAGAAGATGAGTAAAGGCATTATTCCGATGGATAATGCGTACATTTTGTTACTTTTAACAATGAGAGCATCCATGCTCCTCTCTCACACACTCTCTCTCTCTATCTCTCTCTCTCTGCAGGTTATATAAAGAAGGCAGTATTAAAGAGGATGACTGTGCAAATTTGACTTCTGCTCTGGTTTTAAATCCTTCACACCTGACAGAGCTGAATCTAAACGGGAATAAACCAGGAGAGTCTGGACTGAGAAATCTGTGCGACTTCTTGAAGAATCCTAAATGCAAAGTGCAGAAACTACAGTAAGTAATAATGTCTTCATAATTGGAACGAAACAGTTTAAGGCTATCAATCAGTTCACAAATAATCTACATCTATTTTAATAGTCTAATATGGGGTATGTGTAATTTTTTAATAATTTATAACTGATTCAATAATACTTTCTCAATATTAATACAGCTCTGACAGAAGTGCAGGTCCAAATCACAGGTTTATATTAATGCACTCATTCTAATATGTTATTGTTTCAATCCAACTCAATTAAATTTTAATTATATAGCACTTGTCACAAAGCAGCTTTATATAGATTCATATAGATTTAGATCCCTAATGAGCATAGCAGAGGCCACAGTGGTGAAGAAATCTCCATGAGATGACATGTATGGAAGGAGTCTCCAGTGTCAGCTCTTTGTAACAGTCAGAGGTAAAGCTGTAACTTTAAGTTTGACATCGTCAGGACGGAGGAGTTTACACTTTGCGGTTTCTCTGTAACGTGCTGAGTTTTACTGTGTACTAAGTTCAAGAGAGAGAAAACAGAGAGGCTGGTGAGGGAACAGCTGTTTATAGCTGCTATAACGTAAGTGAGAACAGGAACTGACTTGTCTTGTGGATGTTCTTCAACATTAAAAGCAACTATAAACAGATAAAAAAAAAGATTTTCTGGGAAACTGCTTTGGTATGAGATGAATAAAACACTCAGGATGTGCTGTAACAGTAATTCCACTCCATCACACCACCCTGTCATGTAGTATTTTACTCTATAAGCAACACACACAGTGGTTTATTCCTTACTAACTTACCATAATATTGTAGCAATGTTCAGTTCTAATAAAGGACAAATTATCTTTTCTCCCCCTTCTCTCTCTCTCTCTCTCTGCAGACTATGTAAGAGTGTAAGTGAGAAATCCTGCGCTGATTTGGCTCAAGCTCTCTGTACAAATCCATCACACATCAGAGGGCTGGATCTGAGTGAGTGTAAACTAGGAGACTCAGGAGTGGAGAAGCTCTGTGATCTACTGAAGACACAGGAGTGTAAACTGGAGACACTACGGTGAGTAACTCAGTGATGAAACACACTAAGTTTTGTAATAATGCAGAAAAACGGTGCTTGCTAGTGGGTGGACTGGCTCAGATAAACTGCCCTTTAGGTGTGAATGAGTGTGTAAAAGTGTGTGTGTATGGTGCAGTGGACTGTACATTAAAGAAAACCAAACTGTACTTCAGCAGAAGTTTTCTAATAATAACACACACTGGTTCGGCACTAGTAAACAGCTGTACACAGCTATAAACATCTGTCTAATATGTAATCAGTACTGATACTTGGTGAAAACATAGTTTAGGAAGGAGAACTTTAAAAATTAGAGCTGTTATGTTTTTAACAGCTTTAAAAGCAGCTAATATTCTCCTAAATAATATTTACATTTTATTTACATTCATGTAATCATTACATCCTTTACACTTACATCTTACAAATAAGGGAAGTCACAGTAGCTAACCAAAAATACACTAAATTACCAATCTAGTGATTGGCATAAGGTACAAATGAGTTAGCAAAAGGCAGCAAGCAGCTTGAATAAATTCTATTCTGTGTGTGTGTGTGTGTGTGTGTGTGTGTGTGTGTTTCTGAGGGGCAGTGTAACCATTGAGTGTACATGAGATAACACCTGAATAAAAGGAAATCAGAATTTTAAAAAAATGTATCAACATTCTCAACTCAGTAAAGTCTATTTCCTTTCTGCAGACTATGTAAGAGTGTAAGTGAGAAATCCTGCGCTGATTTGGCTTCAGCTCTCTGTACAAATCCATCACACATTAGAGGGCTGGATCTGAGTGAGTGTAAACTAGGAGACTCAGGAGTGAAGATGCTCTGTGATCTACTGAAGAAATGGGAGTGTAAACTGGAGACACTGCTGTGAGTAACTCAGTGATGAAACACACTGAATTGAGATCACAATCTTTACAGTTATGTTTTCTGTGAATCAGAGCTTTCCTGATGCACACTAACATGACAAGATCTTCATCTTTATATTAATTTAACTCTTATGTTTGTGTTACATTCACTGTGAGTTACTGAATTTCATTCTTAATATACACACCTACATTATTATCTCCCTGTCTGTAGGTTAAACAAGTGCAACATAACAGATGGAGGCGGTGCTGCTCTGACTGCAGCTCTGAGGTCCAACTCCTCACTGAAAGAGCTGGATCTGAGAGAGAATGAACTAAAAGATTCAGTCACAAAGCAGCTCTCTGAGATACTGAAGCGTTCAGGAGGACAGCTAATGTAAGTAAACACACACAGTACTGAATGTGTATATTCTGTAGAATATATTGTATGTGCAAGAGTGTCATGTAAGAGTTACGTAATTGGACAAATCAACAGCAACAATAACAATCTTACTGACAGAAGCACAGCGGATACAGAAGTCTCAGAACTAAACCAAAACAATAACTCATCACTGCATGCTAATAACTAGCTCTGTAGCTCTGGTTTGATAGAAGTGCACTTTCACCTGATCTGTTACTGTAATACACAGAAATAACACTGCAATTTTTTTTGCATTTTAGCAGGATTAACAGCTTACACTAGTCTATCATGCTCTTAACTAACTCACTCTCTGCAGAAATTGATCAATTTATTTATTCATGTTTATTCTACTTTTCTACCATATTTATTGGCGTGTTTATGTAGTTAAACTAAATGTGGTATATTTTAAATATTTTATTGTACTGATAATTACAAGAGAAAACGGATATAGCTCCAGGGTAAGAGCAATAATACAGGTTACAGTGTTAGAAATTTAGATTATTTACATTTACTTAAGCTTTACATCTTTTACACAAAAAACAGTCACAGAAGCTAAATGATAAACCCAGTGACATCTATATTTTTTCTGTTTTGATCTTACAGATATGACAACACCACATTGACAACAAAAGTGTGGAATTTCTTCACTGGTAGTTAGTCTGATGAACAGCCGATTTCAGAACCTGATTCCTCTACAATAAACATAGAAGGAAAAGGGATGGAAAAATGCAAGACACACAACAGGGAGAAAGCAGTGTGTAAGTTTAGCAAGCAGTGTGGACCAGGGAAGTTGTGGGACAGTCACTGACATCAGAAGCCCAGAGACTTCAGGCAGTTTGTATAACGCTGGACAGTATAGTAGTACGCTTGTCACAAACTCAAGTAATGCACCTAAGCAACAGAAAGGGGCAAAATAAAAAGCACTCACACCTCCAAACCACATAAAAAAAGCTACGTCTGAGTTATAAGAGTGTTAAAACATTTCACTTTTTTAACCTACTTTTTGCAAATATTAAGAACAGCCCTATAATACATTTTAAAGAGCTTAAAAAATATATAAGGGATCACTGTTAACTTTTTCATCAACTTGCCAAGGCCTGAAAATCACTTATCTGAAAATCACTTACCTTGACCCACATTTCTACCGTCCCAAACAAATGTATGTATTATACAGCGTTATTTAAATATAAACTAATCTCTGTAGCTAATTAATTAGTCATGTACTGTACTCGTACATTATCAAAATGGAGTTCCTTATAACTTATTTTAACTTTGCTGAAAGAGGTTTTTAATAACAAAACACAAAATTCATCTTACATGACTTCAGTTTTAGTTAACTCTGGTAATATATGCTTAATAAATTAAAGTTAAATAAAGTGCAGGTAATGAACAAGTTTTCTTGACCACTGTCCAGTCCTGATTAGTAAGCATTGCAGGGAATGAATTACTTTTCCAATGTGACTTGATTCTTCTCCATAATATTAACGTAACCATTAGCATCTAAAGTTATGGAATGTTACCTTACCTTCTGCAAGCCACATCGGTACAGTATTGGCTACCAGTTAGCTAGTGGCTTTTTCACTGTCATGCAAGGCGAGATGAGAGATTTATCATGGTGCTCAAGCAACAATTTTGTAAAAGTTGCAGTGCTGAAAAAAGACCCAGTTTTTTTTTTTTTTTTTTTTTTGCCTTGCTATAGTAAGCTCTACAAACAGCGCAAAACACCTCTGGTACAGAAGAGCAGAAATCAGCACAGGGAAACTTTTCCATGAGGGAATAAGGCTTCAGACTCACTTAGCCTCATACTCCTGTTTCGCTAACATTTTGCTGTATGCCTCTGGCAACAAATAGTGCACTTTGTTTATTTTGACTGTGCAACTGGATTAGACTTTTTTTTTTTTTGCATTGCCAGAAGTTAAACCTTCTAGTGAATCAAACTGACATCAATTATATTGTTCAACTATTATACATTTGTTTCCCGGCAAAATATGTACTCATGCAAATGGACAAGATATTTTTCATTTTGGTGTCCTGATGTAGCGTTTTCCTTACTCTGGGAATTCAGTCCTTATTGCCGAACCCTGAAGTCTATGGAGGACTCGTACTTCCTGTGAGTATGCACTGCTGGACCAGTATGTGTACATGTGTTATTAACATGTTTATGTATACAATATGTTGGTACATTCATGTAACCAGACGAAGGACTGAACAATGTGTGTTTAATCAAATAAACAGTGACAGCTGGATTGTAAAAATACACTTAACCCCAGCAATATGCTGATTTAATGACTGATCTGTGTTTAATAGTGGCTATTTGGTAAGCTTTACTTGTTTCTGTCGTTTTAAAATATGAGTTTGAACTGAAATAATTTTGAATTGAACTGAATGAGATTGTAATGTTGTATCTGAATAAAGCTGTAAACATCCAGTCTGCCTCTCTCTCTGCTCTCACTGCACAGCATGATTAGAGGGAAAATATATTAGCATAACAATTTAGTCAGTTATCATAACTAGCTTAAATACAGTAGCATTAATATTTAGTCATCTAGCAGCTACAGGCTAACTTTACTGTACTCAATATCCTCATATTGACATTAAGTACCTTATTACACACATTCTGTAGTTATTAACTCTGTGTATTAATCATCATAACAGATTATAAAGTTTATCTACTTGATTTATAGTTACAGCTGAGGGGAAAACTCCAAACTTCACTATCGACATACATTCAAACTGAATTTAAACACTAGAAACTCTTAGTTCTTTTGACAATCGAGGTAAAAACCTGAGAGAAATGACTGTTTTCTGATTTATTTTTCATTAATGACTTACTACAGCTCGAATATACTCGCTTTTTCGCTATTTCTCAGTATTAAATCTGATTAAAATCGCTACAGCAGCGGGTGAGATCAGGATCTGTGGAAGATGCTAACGATGCTAAAGGCTGAGGGGAAAAAACCCCGGTCGCACGCAAACGGCGGGAAAGCCTGGTGACGTCATCGCGCGCTAACCGCGGTGTGTCAATAAGCTGCAGAAACACTTCATGTAGGGTCTAACTGCTGCCTGTGTGGAGGGGGAGGGAGGAGGAGGGAGCGGGGTAGGGCACAGTGCGGATTGGGACGAAGCCGTAAAACAGCCTGTCATTGTTTATACATGCTTTATCCTCAGAATCGCAGCGTTAGTTTGTATGAATCTGTTTATTGCTTTCACAAAATGGCTGCCAATCATCAAAACTGGCCTTGAGACCCAAGAAGTATTACAACATTAAAACACTTAACACGTATTAATTATTATACATATAAAAATCATAATAGTGAATATATATACTCGTATGTATATATATGTAAGGAAATGTGGCCCTCTGAACATGTATCTATGCTTTATGTATTATATCATCATTTAATTTTATATAATATAACTGTCATTTAATATAATACTTATGTAAGGCTTTATTTACAACTAATTTGTTTACAGTATGTGGTTAATTTGTTTGGCTTCTTTAATTATATTCTTCTATTTCACATAGTGTCTGAGTTCATGTTCAAAATTACATTGAAAAAAAAAAAAAGCCCCAGATCGTGACTACCTGAAACCATTTACTTAAGGTTCAATTCCAAATGATAATATTGTCTACAGGGTGCACACTACAGGGTGTGTAACCATTAAACAGAATAACTAGTGGACTTCCATAGGGAGAATGGAGACATTTGGGATTTAGTAGTGAGTACACATTTGACACTAAGGTGCCAAGGCATGTTTTGAAAAATATACGGGTTCAAATAAAAGGTGCCATGTACTAAGTTATTTAACACATCTAGATGTAAAAATGAGGAAATGAAAGCTGAAATTCGGAGCTATCATCTCATATTCATCTTTTGACCTCAAACCCAAATGTCTTCAAAGTATAGCTAAAACAATAAAATTGGCTTTGCTGTTCCAATACTTTTGGAGGGGACTGTATGTACACATTTGGAAATAAAATCTGAATATGAACTTTTTTCAGTGTACTTTCCTATTGCGCAATTTTTTAAAATCTTATTTATATTAGAGAATCACAGTTTAGTGTATTATTGGTAGGATTAGAGCCTTTATCTGGTGCTACTGATTTGTGTATCAGTGCAGTGAAGAACAGACTTTATATTCAGCCATAAACTTAGCAACTTAGTCATTTAAAATAAAGGGGGGAAAAATACCAGCAGGAGTAGATTCCAGACATAGTAAAGGATTATTTTTATTATGAGCACATTTTACATACATGCATAAGAAATAACAGATTCAGTCTGTGTGAATGAAAACTAGAACAGAGTCAGACTTCCTCTTCTCTTACTTTTTTATAAGATTTATTTCCATTTGTACTGAATAAGAGAGTTAGGGTTAAAGGGTACTGCAGAACAAAGGACCATAAATCAGAACATGGCGAAAACACAACACCTGCTATTTGAAATACTTCATTGTCCAGAAAGTGACCAGTGAATTTACTGAAATAGGAGTCAGTTACCTACAGAACACAGGGCACTTTTGTCTCCTGCATTGATGAGTTTCTCTGGTGCTTATCTAGTACTATTTGTTTCATATAATCAAATTGCTTGTGTAGAGGCTGTTTTGTTGCCTCTGTGTATTACTGGTGTTATTGTCTTGTCTACTCCTTTTCTGTTCTCTGATGTTATATAAACTGCTCGAAGGCAGACTTTCTGGGCTTGTGGAGTCAGTGACTGTCCCACTACTGCCCTGGTTCTGCTGAGTATAATCATCATCCACACTGCTTCCTAAATTACTGTACACACTACTTCCTCTCTGTGTGTATCTTTGTTCTTTCTGCACTATAGAGAACTCGGCGTCCAAGGCGTCCAAGCTTTTTTCAGGTCAATTAGCACCATTGTAGAAATGTTTCACCATATGGGTTTATCATGTCTGTAAAATCAAAACAGAAAAAAAATTCTCAAGACTGTAGCCTGTTTCATTTCTCTTAGCCAGAAGCTATATCTGTTTTTCTTTGTAATTACTATTAAAATCACACATCACATTTATTTTATCGTATTTAGTTTAACTACATAAACACAAGACATAGGGCATAAAAGTAGAATAAACCTGAATGAAATGAATGAATCAAATAAGAACTGCATTTCTTTTAGAACAGAAACAGATCAGGTCAAAGTGCACTTCTGTTGAATCAGATCCACAAAAAGCTATTAGCATGCAGTGACGAGTTACTGTCGGGGCTTCTGTCAGTACGATTACAAACATGCTGCTTATTTGACCATTTACATCACTCTTACACGACACTCTTACATTTACCTTATGTTCTACAGGAATTACACATTCTGCACTCTCTGTTAAGTTTACTTACTGTAGCTGTCTTCCTGAATGCTTCAGTAACTCCTTGAGTTGTGTGACTGAAGTTCCCAGCTCATTATTGCTCAGATACAGCTCTTTCAGATGTGAGGAGTTCACCTTCAGAGCTGCAGTCAGAGCAGCACAGCCTCTATCTGTTATTCTGCACTTTATTAACCTGCAGAGAGAAATGTTTTTAGTTTCTTTTCTTCACAGGGCTAAATAATGATGATGTAGGCATGTATGTAACAATGTGATGCATAAATATAATAGTAAAGTACTTATCTACATTGTTATTGTGTATTAGCAAAGATCTGTGTACAATCTGTGAAAGGCAACTATAAAGTGTAATCCTGCGTCATTATAAAGCTTAATTCAGTGTGTTTCATCACTGAGTTACTCACCGTAGTGTCTCCAGTTTACACTCTTTTTTCTTCAGTAGATCACAGAGCTTCTCCACTCCTGAGTCTCCTAGTTCACTCTCACTCAGATCCAGCTCTCTGATGTGTGATGGATTTCTGCAGAGAGCTGAAGCCAAATAAGTGCAGAATTTCTCACTTACACTGTTACACAGTCTGCAGAAAAGGAAATAGTGTTTAGTCCAACAGTAGAGAAAGAAAGGATCTAGAAATGACTGAAGTAAGAACAATAACACATTTCTAAAACTCTGGTTTCTGTTCTTCTATCTTATATTCTTCTGGTTTTTACCAGACTCATAGGGCTGGGCGATATCTATCTGTCTATCTATCTATACAAATACATACACACACACACACACATACAGTATATATATATATATTTATATATGTATATATATATGTGTGTGTGTGTGTGTGTGTGTGTGTGTGTGTGTGTGTCCATTAGGAGTAAAACAAAAATGCAAAATACAAAATTTAAATGTACAATTTTGAACGCTCAAAATTTTGAATATGATTTAGATGTCTCAATTGGATATGATTTTGGTAAAGCAAAAAAAAAAAAAAAAAGCACTGCCTGAATATGTGCCTTAGGTTTCCATTTTTTAATTGATGAAAACATTTGCAGATTTAAAAGCAGATTTAGTGTCTGGGCTGTTATCTGTAGCTGCATAGCAGTAAAGTAGGTTTAACAACCAGAGAAAGATAAAACCTTACTTTTATGTGATACTTTTAACCAAAGGGGTTTACAACTGGTAAGAGTTTCGTTATGGTTAATGCTTTTTATTTTAAAGCTGTTTCATCACATCAGTGAATTACTCACAGTAGTTTCTCCAGCTTACACTCGTGTTTCTTCAGTAGATCACAAAGCTTCTTCACTCCTGAGTCTCCCAGTTTACACCGACTCAGATCCAGCTCTCTGATGTGTGATGGATTTGAACAGAGAGCTGAAGCCAAGTCAGTGTGGGATTTTCCATTTACACTGTCCTGTAGTCTGCAGAAAAGGAAATAGTGTTTAGTCCAACATTAGAGAAAGAAAGGATCTAGAAATGACTGAAGTAAGAACACTAACACTTTTCTAAAACTCTGGTTTCTGTTCTTCTATCTTATATTCTTTCTTCTGGGTTTTACCACACTCACAGCGCTGGGCGATATGTAAAAAAATATTGTAACCATTAGGGGTATAATAATATACAAAATTTAAATTCAATACGATTTCGATACAGAAAAAACACTGCCTGAATATGTGCCTTAAATTTCCATTTTTAACTGACAAAAATATCTGACATCATAAAAGCAGGGGGAGCAGGGCACAACCTAACGCATTTTTGTTTTCGCTTAATAAATGAACAAATACTTAAGTTAGAATAATCATGTTTCTTTGCAAGGAACATATACATCTCTGCTGCAGAAGAAAACTAGAGCTTTGTTTCTAACACCTACTGTTCTTGTACAATTCCACCAAAAGTGACGGGATGTACAGTGTTACAATTTACAACATGGGGTTCATTGGAACAGACAGAGGGTAAAGTTGTAACACTTGCTAGAAAAGCCTGATCAATTAGTGCCAACAAAGTTAATTCAATACAATTCTATGTTGTCTAAAAGAAAATACGTTTTCTAACCAAACTGTTATATTATTAATATATATAACAGACAGAGCAATCAGTTGATAGATACTACACATGTCAAATTATATATGAATACTGACATGAAGCTGTGTGTCAAACATTTTTTGTTTCGGGAAGGGCAGCATATAAAAACTATATATATATTTTTTTAGAAGTTTTCTATTTTCCTTTTTAAATCTTTACAAAAATATGGGAAATAAATTACCTGTGCACTCGCAAAAAGTAAAACGCCTGACCAGTGTTTTTAACAACACAAAAGGTCAACAGAGTTCTACTGTTAATCACAAACACAATACACATAGTGTTTATACTCTTCAGTGTATGCGCCCACCCCTTACAGAAGACACACTTCACCCATTACTCCCCAGGGTCAGAGGAAGCAACATCTTCACCACATGCAAGGTTTTTAAAATAAAAAGAACAACTTTCTTGAAAAGTTTTATTCACAGAATGAGAAAAACTTTTCAAGAAATTTGTTCTTTTTATTTTATATGAGAGAGAATTAACTTGTCATTTTTTATGAAAGGCAGCTTAGGTGTAATGCTGCGTAACAACTAACCCAACTACAAATTAAAAAAAAAACTAATGCAGTATGGAGGTTGTACTTAAGCCTATCTAATACTTTCTGTGAATTGGTCACGTTTCAAAACTTTGCTCCAAGAAGATGGTGATTAAAGTAATATAAAGTTTGTGTGTGTAATTTACACACACAGCTCAGTAACCAAAATAAACCTGTGATGAAAAAATAACTTATATACCCTGAAAACACTTTCTGACATAGATTTCTTGAGAACAAGGTGAATCATTCTGAATCTTGGCTGCAGACCTTTGCTCGCAAATGTGGTAATGTGGCCAGAAGTATGTGCTGCTTGACCTTGTGTAATAACATGAAAAGTCCATGTTACATTTTGCTCTCCATTACATTGTTCCCTGCACTCTCCTACAATAATTACCACTTAATGCTCATGTTTATGTGATCAGTTCAGACTCTTAGAAGTGTAAAAACAAAATATTAATATAATATAAGAAAGTGAAACATGGTTAAACTGTTATTGGTGTAATATTAAAATAGCTCGTAAAGATGAGGCGGCACGTGAACTGCTCCTTTACTTTTATTGCCAACTATTGAACGGCAAAACAACATATGGCATTCCACTGTATATGACGGAGCTCTGCCTTCGCGTGTCCACTGTGCATGTCACATATGGACACATATCACTCTCCATTACTAATACAGCCTAAACAGATTCTTAGGTTACCATTACAATTGGTGTTACGCATAAGGGGGCATATCTGAAGCATTTTATTTTTTTTTTATTCTGATGTTATTTAGTGGTGCTGTCAGAGTCACCTAGCTCTCTGTAGAACTACATGTGTTCCTGAGTCCTGCATTCTCCACTACTGAATATGAACTACTGCACTGATTTAGGCAGCAAGGAAACACTGCCTAAATGACAATTTGATGTATGTGTGTGTGTGTGTGTGTGTGTGTGTGTGTAGTATTAGACTTATGTTTGTGATATTACACTGGTGTATTGTACACATATTTTCCAGCTTCTATGTGCTGATGAATGTAGTATCTAGTATGCTACTACTCTAGTGTATTTTCTCATGGAAAAACATCATGCTTAAGAGAAATGTTTATAAATATATATATATGTATGTATGTATGTATGTATGTGTGTATATCCCAGTAGCCTCTCCTGATTCAAGATAAAGAGATGCTTACTTTTTCAGAGAATGAAGTGTAGGACTGATTAAGTTTAAAAGTTTATTACACCTCACATGATATAATGATACAATATTTCATGACAAATAACTGACATTGTTATTAAGGTAATATACAAATATAAATGTATTTGTGGCCTTCACCAATCATTGGATTTATAATTTTTGAGTATTTTTGTTAGCCGCTGTGTTTTTTTTTTTATTTGTGAGATGTAAGTATGAAGGCTATAATGCTGAAGTATATGTCAAAACTAATTTGGGTAATATTAGCCTAATTTAAATTTACAAGATGTTTTCCTTCCCAAAAAGAGTGATTAGTGTCTGTCAGGGATTAGTCCTGAAAAGTAGTTTCAACAACCACAGAAAGATAAAACCTTACTCTTAACTGATGTTTTTATCCAAAGGGGTTTATAACTGAGACAGAATACAGCTGAGGGTTTCCTCAAGGACCAAACAATGGCAGCTTGTTCATGATGAGATTTGAACTTACAACCTTCCAATCAACAACACAATGCATTAACCACTGAGCTAACACTGCACAACTTCATACTAGGTTTTGCAAAACCTTTTATTCAGTGCCTATGTTTAAATGAAATACACATCCCAGTAGTGCAAAGTACCTCAAGGTTATAACTACTGTATACTTCTCAATACTTGTTCCTAATCCCACATCCTCCTCATCGCCAGAGTTAAAATAAAGCTTTATTTAATCTTTATTACTGATAATAAATCTAATCTAGAGAGCAAGTTAGACATGCTAGTTAGGCATTACTAGCTAGGACTGGTAAGAGCTTTGTTATGGTTAGTGCTTTTAATTATAAAGCTGTTTCATCACATCACTGAGTTACTCACAGCAGTTTCTCCAGTTTACATTCATGTTTCTTCAGTAGATCACAGAGCATCTTCACTCCTGAGTCTCCTAGTTTACACCAACTCAGATCAAGTTCTCTGATATGTGATGGATTTGTACAGAGAGCTGAAGACAAATAAGCCCAGGATTTCCCACTTACACTGTTCTGTAGTCTGCAGAAAAGGAAATGGTGTTTAGTCCAACATTAGAGAAAGAAAGGATCTAGAAATGACTGAAATAAGAACACTAACAATTCTGAAACTCTGGTTTCTGTCCTTCCATATTACATTCTTTCTTTTGGTTTTTAGCAGACTCATAGAGCTGGGCGATAACTAAAAAAATTATAACCATTAGGGGTATAACAATATACACAATTTCAATCTGATGTGATTTTTACACAGAAAAAAAGCATTGCTTGAATATTTACCTTAGGTTTCCATATTTAATTGATGAAAATATTTGATATTATAAAAGTCGGGGAGAGTGGGGCACAACCTAATGCATTTTGGTTTTCGCTAAATAAATGAACAAATATTTAAGTTAGAACTTAAATCATAAAGTAATCATGTTTTTTTTTTACAAGCAACATATACATCTTTGCTATAAAAGAACACTACAGCTTTGTTTCGAGCACTTTCTAGCACCACTGAAAGTAACGGGATGTACAATGTTACAACTTCCCCATGGGTGGGTTCATTGGAACAGATGGGGTGAGCTGTAACACTTGCTAGAAAAGCCTGTGTCATGTCAACACCGGAATCGGCATCCAACTACAATTCCCAGATGACAGTGTTGCCTACAAACATGGCTGCTGAGGACTACAACACCCATCCACTGCAGGCTCTCTCATGTTCACCTGATTACCAATTACACACACCTAGACACAGCCACACTCACACTTCCAAAAGGACTCTTACCCTATTCACTCACTGCAAAGTATACACTCTGTGTTTCCATACCAGTCTATACCAAACTGTTGTTTATTGATTGTCTTTCTGGTTTTGATCTCGTTTCTGATTTTCTCGTCTTGCTCTTGCCTGCCCTAGTTCATGTTGTTTGTTCATCGCCTGACCCTTGCCTGAATCTCAAAATAGTGCCTTGGATTATGTTTCTGGTTTTTGCCTTTCTTAATAAAGCAATGAATACCTGCACACAGGGCCACTTCATTGGAGAGCGGCAGCAGCAGATCAACATGCTCACCCAACAGCTAGCACAACTCCGAGCCACCACTCTAGCAATGCAAGCTCCACCAGCTAACTCCCCATCGGCATCCGCGCTCATCACTCTTCCCGAGAAGTACACTGGCAACCTTGCTGGCTACAAAGGTTTCATACTTCACTGCTCCAAGAGGGGGCTCCAGACCAGTTTATCAACCTGCTCCCTGACAAGGCACTAGCATGGGCCACGGCCATTTGGACCCAAGGGAGAGAGCACATCGACTCCTAAGAAAGCTTCCTACAGCTTTTCCATTGAGTGTTTGACCATTCTCCCGAGGGCAAGGAGACTGGAGAGTGACTCCTCATCCTTACACAAGGTACCCAGACCGCTGCTGAACAGGCTCTCAGTTTCTGCACATTAGCAGCATGTAGCAGCTGGAACAAGCCAGCACTCATGGTCGCCTATCGTCAAGGGCTAAACGAGGAGTTACTCACCGAATTGGCATACCGTGATGACCAGGGTACCCTTGACTCCTTGATTGACATGTCCATCTTGATCGTCTAGATGCCCTGACCAAGAACAGAAGAGCTGTGACGGCGACTGTCACCCCAGTCCCGGAAATCCAAGCCACAGAACATATGCAACTCAGCAAGATAAAGCTCAACACTGTGGAATGCCAAAGACGCTGGAAGGTTAGACTATGCTACTACTGCAGCAGTCCTCAACAACAGGTTGTGCAGTGCTCCTCACAAACCTCCGTCAAGGTTCCACAGCCCTCTCCGGAGTGAGGACACTCCAAATCTCGCTCCACCATGGTGAGTCCAGTCAATTTCCTTTCTCATCACAATTTTGTTCTGCCAGTTCAGATCTCGCTCTCAGGAAATATTTCTTCCATTTCAGTGCTGATCGTCTCTGGCATGGCTGTAAACTTCATGAACCGTCCCCTTGCTGAGAAGGTACTGGCCCTGGTGAGGAGGGAAAATCCCTCCAGAACACCAAGAGTTCAGCAAGGTGTTTAGCAAAACCATGGCCAGTGGGCTCCCTCCTCATCGCCCTTATGACTGTGCAATCGAGTTAGTAGCAGGAGCCACACCCCCTCGCAACCAAATTTACCCCCTATCCGCCAAGGAAACACAGGACACACAAACACATCCTTCAAGGAAGCCCTCAAACGAGGGTACATATGTCCCTCAACTGCATGGCAGTAAGCCATCCCCTTTTTCCTCCATGAAAGAGGGGGGTGGCTTACTGCCATGCATTGATTATCGTGGGCTGAATCAAGTCACCATCAAGTATCATTATCCCTTGCCTCTGGTCCTGGCAACTCTGGAAGAGCTACGAGAAGCCAAGATATTCATGAAACTCGATCTACAAAGTGCCTACAACCTTGTATCTATCTGTGAAGGAGACGAGTGAAAGACAGCTTTCAGCACCACCTCTGGCCACTTTCAGTACTGCGTAATGCCACATGGACTATCTTTGGCACCAGCAGTCTTTCAGTGCCTGATTAATGATGTCCTGCAACAGATGTTGGGAAAGTTCATCATAGTCTACATTGATGACATCCTGTTATACTCTCCCGACAAGGCCACACACATCCAGCACATCAAGAGGGTACTGTCTCAACTCCTCAAACATCAGCTCTGTGTAAAAACAGCAAAGTGTAAGTTCAATGTGCACAAGGTGGCTTTCCTGGGCTACATCATAGGGCCAGAGGGGATGCTCATGGACCACAACAAGGGTGCAGCGGTAACGAAATGGTCAGTGTCCACCACAGTTAAGGAGTTACAGCATTTTTTGGGCTTCACCAACGTCTAGCAACGTGCCATCTGGGGCTTTAGCAGCACAGCATCTCCACTAACTGCCCTGTTAAAAAAGGAACCAAAAAGGTGCAGTGGGACCTGTAGGAAATTAGCTGTTTAAGTTAAGCTGATGCATTCTCCAGCAAAATATGTAGGATATTAGTAGATCAGCTCAGAAGGAGAAATTTTGTAGACTTAATATTTTAATAGCTGATCAACTATTCATCCAGTGATAAGTTGAAATTAGTGTATTTATTAATTGTGTATGGGATATTACATCTGTGGCCACCGGAAATAATATCCTACATATAGTGAAACACTATATTAAGAGCACAGTAACAAGATCGGCAGTTTAAGGCAGTAAATTATAAGCACAGAGACACAAGACACTTGCCTTTAAAATCAGACAAGACTTTATTACTATTCTAAAACACAGAAACTAATCTAACACAAACACACGTACACACACATGCACACACACACATAAACAGATAAAAATGGCTTTGAAAAGAGAGTGAATGAAATCCAGAGTTTCTAGCAGTTTCTCAGACCATGACCTGAAAGAACCATCAAAAAAGCCCAAGCTCCACCTAGTGGCCTTCTTTTCTATTAAGCTATAACCCACTGACAGAAACTACAACATCGGTTACAGGGAGCTCCTCACTGTTAAATTGTCACTGGCTGGAGGGGGCCCAAAGAACACCAAAGCAGACTCCTTCTTCTGCATGTATCCAGCACCCCGCCTTGGGAACACTCAGAGGAGTGCTTCTTGCCCAAATCACATTTTGTAGGAGCGCTCACCTGGGATATTGACAGGGAGGTCAAGAGTGTTCAGTAGGTGAGGATCCCCACTCAGTGCCCAGCAGGGAAAAATTTGTGCCCTCTCCCAAAGGGGCAAATTGATCACGTGGGTTCACACCTCCCCTGCCATGAGACACCTTGGCACTCACAGAACACACCAACTACTGCAAGATAAATACTGGTGGCCACAGATGCTGCAAGACATTCATACATTAATCTCATCTTGCTTAGTCTGTGCAAAAGCCAAAGTACCTCGCACCCTGCCAGCAGGCAAGCTACTCCCACTACCTACACCCCAAACACCATGGTCACATGTAGCCATAAATTTCATAACTGATCTTCCCCCATCACAGAGCAAAACAGTCATCATGGTGATCGTGTTCAATCACATGTTTAGGTACTTTGGCATTCCTGAAGACATAGTGAGTGATCAGGGGGCCCAATTCACATCTCTAGTGTGGGGGAATTCATGGAAAAACTGGGCATCTCGGTAAGCCTGGCATCAGGCTACCACCCCCAAGCTAATGACCAAGTAGAGAGGGCAAATCAGGAGATTCCTGTCGGCTTTCTGTGCTGACAACCAGGAGGACTGGGCACAATTCCTCCCATGGGCAGAGTGTGAACAGAATTCCCTCAAGAATTCAGCAACCAAGCTCACACCTTTCCAGTGTGTCCTGGGTTATTGGCCACCTCTGTTCCCATGGAACACCAACCCCACGGACTCACTCACTGTGGACAGCTTGTTCCAGTGGAGTGAGCAGGTGTGGGATCAAGCTCACCAACACCTAGAGCATGCAGCCCAAGTCACCAAGAAATTTGCAGACAGACTGTATGGAGAGAAACCCAACTGGGAACGAGGTGATCAGGAATAGCTCTACACCAGAGACCTATGGGCCACTGAAGGATGCAGAAAGCTGATCTCTATATTGGCCCATTCAATGTTCTCCAACACATAAACGACATCACGTAAAAGCTGGATCTACCACGCCACAGCCATCTAGCTCCTTCCTTTCATCTTTTCATGTTCCTCAACCATGGCAGCTTATTGGTGCTAAAATTTGAACTTACAACCTTCCACTCAATAACCCAAATGCTTTAACCACTAAGCTACCACATAGATATTGCAATCCTTTTTATTTGGTGTCTATGTTTGAATGAAATGCACTTTCCCAGTATTGCAAAGCACCTCAATGCTATAACTATTGCATACTTCTCAATACTTGTTCCTAATCCCACTTCCTTCTCATCGCCAGAGTTGAAATAAATCTTTATTTAATCTTTATTACTAATAATAAATCTAATCTAGAGAGCAAGTTAGACACGCTAGTTAGACATTAATAGCTAGGACTGGTAAGAACTTTGTTCTGGTTAGTGCTTTTTATTATAAAGCTATTTTATCACATCACTGAGTTACTCACAGCAGTTTCTCCAGTTTACACTCGTGTTTTTCCAGTAGATCACAGAGCATCTTCACTCCTGAGTTTCCTAGTTTGCACCAACTCAGATCCAGCTCTCTGATGTGTGATGGATTTGTACAGAGAGCTGAAGACAAATCAGCACAGCATTTCTCACTTACACTCTTCTTTAGTCTGCAGAAAAGGAAATAGTGTTTAGTCCAACATTAGAGAAAGAAAGGACATAGAGCGGGGCACAACCTAACACATTTTTGTTTTCGCTAAATAAATTAACAAATACTTAAGTTGGAACTGTTAGTTATGTTTTTTGCAAGCAAAATATACATCTTTGCTACAAATGAACACTAGAGCTTTGTTTCTAGCACCTACCATTCATGTACAATTCCATAAAAAGTGAGGGGATGTACAGTATTTCAACTAACCCCATTGGTGGGGTTCATTGGAAGAGACAGAGGGTGAACTTGCTAGAAAAGCCTGATCAATTAGTGCCAACAAAGTTGATAGATACTACACATGTCAAATTATATATGAATACTGACATGAAGCTGTGTGTCAAACATTTTTTGTATGTTTGGGGAAGGGCAGCATATAAAAACTTTTTTTTTTTTTTTTTTTTTTTTTTTTTTTTAGAAGTTTTCTATTTTCCTTTTTAAATCTTCACAAAAATATGGGAAATAAATTACCTGTGCACTCGCAAAAAGTAAAACGGCCTGACCAGTGTTTTTAACAACACAACAAACAGGTCAACAGAGTTCTACTGTTCATCACAAACACAATACACATAGTGTTTATACTCTTCAGTGTATGCTCCCACCCCTTACAGAAGACACACTTCACCCATTACTCCCCAGGGTCAGAGGAAGCAACATCTTCACCACATGCAAGGTTTGCTTGAAAAGTTTTATTCAGAGAATGAGAAAAACTTTTCAAGAAATTTGTTCTTTTTATTTTATATGAGAGAGAATTAACTTGTAGTCACTGACTTGTAGTCACTGTTTATGAAAGGCAGCTTAGTTGTAACGCTGCATAACAACTAACCCAACTACAAATAATTTTAAAAAACTATCGCAGTATGGAGGTTGTACTTAAGCCTATCTAACACTTGCTGTGAATTGGTTACATGTTTCAAAACTTTGCTATGTTGTAGGCAAGAAGATGGTGATTAAAGTAATATAAAGTTTGTGTCTATAATTTACACACACAGCTCAGTAACCAAAATAAACCTGTGATGAAAAAATAACTTATATACCCTGAAAACACTTTCTGACATAGATTTCTTGAGAACAAGGCGAATCATTCTGAAACTTGTCTGCAGACCTTTGCTAGCAAATGTGGTAATGTGGCCAGAAGTATGTGCTGCTTGACTTAATGTAATAATATAAAAAGTCCATATTACATTTGCTCTCCATTACATTGTTCCCTGCACTCTCCTACAATAATTACAACTTAATGCTCGTGTTTATGTGATCATTTCATACTCTTAGAAGATTAAAAACAAAACAAAAATCCTCTTTTTTTTCTGATTAAGTGTAAATGTTTATTACACCTATGATATAAGCTATATTTTATGATGAATAGCCGACTTTGTTATTAGGTTAAATATTCAAATACAAATATATTTTTATCCTGGTTAGCTGCTGTGTTTTTTTTTTTGGTAAGATGTAAGTATTAAAGCTATAAGGCTGAAGCAAATGTAAATAAAATGTAAAAATTAATTTGGTTAATATTACCCTAATTTAAATTTACAAGATATTTTCTTTCCCAAAAAAGAGTGATTAGTGTCTGTCAGGGATTAGTGCTGATTAGGTGTCAGTCACTGCAGATAGGCAATTGCCAGTTTAGTAGTGCAGAGACAATGTATGTTACTGTTAGAATACTTGTTGAATTGCGGTTTGTTTCTGCGTTTAAACCCTGACATAAAGCACTGAGGATTAAAAGAAATGCAGGTTAGCAGCCGGGAAAAGCAGATTTAGTGTCTGAGCCATTAGTTTTTATTCATAATTGCCTGGCAGAAAAGTAGGTTTAATAACCAGAGAAAGATAAAACCTTACTTTTGCATTTAACTAATGCTTTTATCGAAAATGAACTTATATCTGAGACAAGATACAGCTGAGGGTTTCCTCAAGGACCCAACAATGGCAGCTTGTTGGTGCTGAAATTTGAACTCACAACCTTCCAATCAATAGTAGGTGCTTTAACCACTGAGCTGTCACTGTACAGCTTTACAATAGGTTTTGCAAACCTTAAATGAAATATACTTCCCAGTAGTGCAAAGCACTACAGTGCTATAACTACTGTATTCCTCTCACTACTTGTTCCCAATGCCACATCCTCTTTATCACCAGAGGTAAAATATATATCTTTATTTAATCTTTATTACTGATAATAAATCTAATCTAAAGAGCAATTTAGACATGTTAGAAATGTTAAAAATCCCTCAGAAGTCGACAGAGGTGCCGACACAATCACTTTTTCTTATAGCAGCAGCGACGAGTTAAAATACTCCATCATTTATGGCCATACAGAAAAGAGGAAGGCGTCATTCAAAACTGTAAAGGGTCTACTTTTATTTGTGTCCACTCACACTAAAAACAAAATGTTGTGCTTTTGTAAAATACAGAAAACAAACAGGATGCACTTTCCACTGCATCCATCTCTGTGAACTTCTATCTGGAGCACGTCACGTCACAAAAATGAACTGAAACTCAGTGTACAATTCTCACACAGACATGAGAAATATGTCTATAGAAACCTTGAAATGTCTCTTTTAAATGAACCAATTCAAATCCCAAACAAATATTCTCTGATTATGTGCATGAAACTAATAATAGTTACGTTTTTTCTGTCTCAGTTCATTAGTGCTGATCTGGACACACCTACCCAGGGAGCACACTATTCATACAGTAATGACCTAGGCAAGTCATACAAACATGGTAAACGGCTCCATCAATGCAATAAAAATGGCATCAAGCTTCATCAAATTCACTGACTTTTTTTTTTGTATGTACATTTGGGCACCATAGCATTTCTAAGTCTGCCTCTTATGGTTGCATGCATAATGGTTAGACAAGTTCAGTACAGGTTCATTAAACAAAACAAGGGTTGAGTATACTGCACCGATTGCATGTCGAGTGAGTAATTGTGTGTCAGCGTTGTGCTTTATTGCATCCACTACAAAATTGGCTACGAAGATCGGCACCTAATGACATGACGGTAAGAGTCCTGGAAGGCAAAGAAAAACAGGAAAGGAAAATCGAGAAAAGATCTTGCAAGTTCATAAAAACAAAAAGAGGAAGTGAATGCAGAGTGCTTGTACTTAGCCAATGAATTTGTAAAAACGGACTTGGAAATGAACAAAAATGCAGATGATTGGAACTATCACAGAATTTGACAGTAATTCTGAGGATTGACGAACTTATGTCAAAAGACATAACTTATGTTATCTTATGTTAACAGAGTCATCTGTTAACCCCTGAAAAACCAGCAGATAAAATTTTCAAGCAAATTGTGGACATTTTACATGAACATCTGAACCCCAAACCCCTGGAAATTGCAGAAAGGTTCAGATTCCATAAACGGAATCAAGCTAAAGGAGAATGTATTTCTGAATACATAGCAGAGCTTTGCACATTGTCAGAGCATTGACAGTTTGGAGCTGGACTGGCAGAGATAGGCTTGTATGTGGAATGCATAACGAGAGCACACAAAAAAAGCTGCATGTCCCAGTGATAAAAAAAAAGGCAAGGCAGGAAATGTACATATTTTTTGGGACTTTAAAGTAACCAACAATCCAGTAATCCATACAGAACAGTATCCTTTGCCACATATTGAAGATATATTTGCATCTCTGTCCGATGAAGAACTCTTCACAAAAATTGATCTAGCTCAAGCCTACCTCCAAATAGAGATGGAAGATCATTCCAAGAAATTCTTGACCATTAACACACATAAAGGACTCTACCAGTACAACCGTTTTGTCTTTGGAATTGCTTCAGCTCCTGCCTTGTGGCAGAGAGTAATGGACCAAGTGCAACATGCAACAATCCTGGAACACAGTGTTACGAAGATGATATCATTGTGACAGGGAAGGATTACACAGACCACCTGACCAGGTGCTGACTCGACTGTGTGAATATGGACTGAGAGCCAATAAAGAAAATTGTGAGTTCTTCAAGACCCAGATCTAGGATAGAAAATAGAAAAAGATGGTCTCCACAAGTCACAGAATAAAACTGAAGCTGTGTTAAATGCACCACAGCAACAGAATGTGTCTCAACTTTGATCATAATTAGGGCATGTGAAATACTGCTACAAGTTCCTTTCCAACCTCCCTACTGTGTACTGTTGCAGACAAGAACACAGTGAAAGTGGACAGACAGTTATGAGCAAGCTTTCCAAAAGACAAAAACACTCATAACCTCTGCTGTAGTGCTTACACACTTTAATCCGTCTGTACCCACCAGACTTGCCTGTGATGCATTGCCATATGGTATCAGCACTGTGCTGTCACATAAGGTCCCCTATGGCACAGAAAAACCTATAGGCTTTGCATCCAGATCATTAACAGTGGCAAAACTATATACAGATAGAATGAGAAGCACTTGTATGGGGTCTTATATGTCTTGTATGGGGTGTAAAAGAAAATTCCACCATTACCTGTATGGTCAAAGGTTTATGCTGGTCAAAGACCATCAGCTCTTGTGCTCAATCTATAGGAAGGGTGTCTCAGTGATGGCATCAGCACGACTGCAGCAATGGTCACTCTTTTTGGGTGCTCACCAATATGACATTAGGTATAAAGGCACCAAACTGCATGGTAATGCAGACGGCTTGTCATGCCTACTACTAAAGATGAGAGAGAAGTCAAACACAATGATGTACAACAGCTCAACTGTCAGTCAGCTACCTGTAATGAATGCTCTTATTCAGAAAGAACCCAAAATGACCCAACGTTATCTAAAGTCTATGACATCACAGTGAGAGGATGGTCAGCCCATGGAAACTCACTGTATCCAGCATTCTCAGCAAAGAGAGACTAACTGTCTGTGTGCCAAAGAACGCTGATGTGTGGGTTATGAGTTGTCATTCCCTACAAATTCTGCAGCACGATGCTGGACACACTGCATGAACGACATTTGGGCACTGTAAAAATGAAGAACCTTGCCCGCAGTTATATGTGGTCGCCGGGAATTGACAAACAGATTGAGAATCTAACAAAGGCTTGCCCTGGATATCAAAAGGTTCAGAGCTCACCACTAGCTCCTCTTTATCCATGGGAATGGCCTTCAACACCATAGCAAAGAGTACAAGTTGATTTTGCTGGGCCGTTTAAAGACTACATGTTTCTAATTGCCATGGACATGCACGCTAAATGGCGTTACATTCTTCCAATAAAAACAACCACATCAGAAAAGACTGTTTCTGTATCGAGGACAACATTCTCCAGGAACAGGTTGCAAGAACAAATATGTACTGACAATGGATACCAGTTAATAACAGACGAGTTTAAAAAATTCATGAAACACAATGGCATAAAACACATTACTTCCGTGCCATACCACCCAGCCACTAATGGCTTGGCAGAAAGATTTGTACAGATTTTCAAAAAAGCAATGAAAGCAATGGATAATGACAACATTTCACTGCAACACAAAATAGACAACTTATTCATGTACCAAAATGTAGTGCATGCTATGACTGGCCAAACTCCAGCGATGATGTTCCTCAAGAGAAACTTGAGATCTTTTAAGGACCACATCAAACGTGATGTCAGGTGAGATGTGGAGAATAAACAATTTGCACACATGAAGGACTGACCTACCAGAAATCTCCAAACGGGCCAAGAAGTCTTAGCATGTGACTACAGGATGGAGAAGTGGCAACCAGGAACAGTCACCACCAGAATGGGACCCTTGACATATACAGTTAAAAAAGTTGGAAACAACACATGGAGATTAATTGTAGATCAATTAGTGGACTGTAAGGTGAAATCCACCCTTTTCCCTGTCTATGACAGAGAATATGACAATAAAATAATATAAATAAAATGACAGAGACAAGTATGCTGCTGGCATTGCCAATCCTGCCTCAGTCGATGTGAATGACTCTGGCCAGCATGACAGTACACCTGATGTGACATTTCCAATCGTACCTGAACCACACCCAGGTTCACAGAGAGGTTACCCTGAAAGATGTAGGAAACCTCCACAGAGACATGATTTGTAGTTAGGTTGTAGTTATGTTAACGACAATATGTTGAAGTTAAACATGTGAAAACCTACTGTTACTGTTGAACCAATGTTATACTGTAAGCCTACAGATGTGCATCACATATTCCCTAGTATGGTTAATCTAAGAGAGGAAGAATTGCAATGTATGTACATTTGGTTACCACAGCTTTTCTATGGTGAAAGTCTGCCCCTTGTAGTTGCATACATAATGGTTTGAACAAGCTCAGTACAGGTTCACAAAACAAGATTTGAGCATACTGCACAGGTCGTGTCAAGTGATTAATGGTGTATAAGACATCGATATTCATGATCATTGACACTCCTTCGCATACAGCCTTTCTAAAACAAAAAGTGTCAAACAAAAGTTAAATCAATGTATTGTTTTATGTGAATGAATGAATGAATGAACAGGATGGTTTTCACAACATCACACAAAGTCTTTGGTCTACATAATCCAGTACACAAAAGTCTTGTGAAAATTTATTTTTAGTATTTAGTATTTATTATGTGTTTTATGGCCCTATCTCAGTGTCCTTAAAACTATTTTTTTACTAACAAAGTTTAAACTTGATTTTCTCAAAAATACAAACATACATACATGTTGCTCACATATTGTTGTAGCACAGTTTGAGCTGAATATAGTGTAATGATACTTTTGACATTAATATGCTATAAGTAACTGAAATAAGAATAAATGTCAGGGCATCTCCAAAAAACACCTGAGACTCCTGAGAGTTAAGCATTACTAGCTAGGACTGGTAAGAGCTTTGTTCTGGTTAGTGCTTTTTATTATAAAGCTACTTCATCACATCTCTGAGTTACTCACAGCAGTTTCTCCAGTTTACACTCGTGCTTCTTCAGTAGATCACAGAGCTTCTTCATTCCTAGGTCTCCTAGTTTACACCAACTCAGATCCAGCTCTCTGATGTGTGATGGATTTGTACAGAGAGCTGAAGCCAAATCAGCACAGGATTTTCCTTTTACACTGTTCCGTAGTCTGCAGAAAAGGAAATAGGGTTTAGTCCAACATTAGAGAAAGAAAGGATATGTAAAGTACTAAAGTAAGCACACTAACACATTTCTAAAACTCTGGTTTCTGTTCTTCTATCATATAGTCATATAGTATGAATACTGACATCAAGCTGTGGCAAACATTTTTTTGTAAACAAGGAAGGGCAGCAAATAAAAACCATGTTTTGGATGTTTTCTCTTTTCCTTTTTTATTCTGTACAAAAATATGGGAAATAAATTACCTGTGCACACAATGTAAAATTGCCTGACCAGTGTTTTTAATATCATAAACAGGTCACCACAGTTCTACTATTCATCACAAACACGAAAAACATAGTGTTTATACACTATGTACACTATCCCTTCAGTGCACAGTTTATGCTCTCTGCACTACTAAACTGTAGTGACTGACACATAATCAGCAGTAATCCCTGACAGACACTAATCACTCTTTTTGGGAAATGATGTAAATTAAATTAGGCTAATATTACCCAAATTAACATTTACATTGTATTTCAAGTCAAGTCAAGACAGTACAATGACTACTGGGATAGACAATGGGCACAGTAAATCCCAGTGCGGTGCTGACCAGTACACAGTTCAATCTGAAAGTGAATCTAGTGAGAATAGTGCAAAGAGTACAAGAGTACAATATAAGTAGCTGAAATAGTGTAAACATAAGAGTAAGGTTAAAAGTAGGTTAACAACCAGAGAAAAATAAAACCTTACTTTTACATTTAACTGATGCTTTTATCCAAAGGGACTTATAACTGAGACAGCATACAGCTGAGGGTTTCCTCAAGGACCCAACAAAGGCACCTTGTTGGTACTGAGATTTGACCTCACAACCTTCTAATCAATAAACCAATAGTTTAACCACTGAGCTACTTCATGCTAAAATTTACAAATCTTCTCATTCAGTGTCTATGTTTAAATGAAATACACTTCTCAATGCTGTAATTACTGTATACCTCTCACTACTTGTTCCTAATCCCACATCTTTCTCATCACCAGAGTTAAAATTAATCTTTATTACTGATAATAAATCTAATCTAGAGAGCATGTTAGACACGTTAAATAGACATTACTAGCTAGGACAGGTAAGAGCTTTGTTCTGGTTAATGCTTTTTATTATAAAGTTGTTTCATCACATGACTGAGTTACTCACAGCAGTTTCTCCAGTTTACACTCATGTTTCTTCAGTAGATCACAGAGCTTCTCCACTCCTGAGTCTCCTAGTTTACACCAACTCAGATCCAGCTCTCTGATGTGTGATGGATTTGTACAGAGAGCTGAAGCCAAATCAGCACAAGATTTTCCACTTAGACTGTTCTGTATTCTGCAGAGGGAGAGGGAGAGAGGAGAAAAGATAATTAGTCTTACAAAAAAAAATTAAGTATACATGTATGTGTGTGTTCTATGGGGTTCAAGTCTGAGCTAGTCATTATGGGTTATTGGGCTATCATTAATCCATTTAGAATGAAATCTATAAATAATAAAATTTGCAAAAATTAAAAGGGGCACTTTTTGAATACTTTCTGAACCGACTATATACCTAATACACAGTAATTTTATAATAAAAGTAATAATCATTTAAGCATCAATGCATATATTAATAAATATTCAGAAATGACTGAAGAACATTAAACTGCTAAAAGTTTATTAGTGTTATAATAGACTTGGACTATTTGTAGACTGGTAGCTTTAAAATGTATAGGTTAATTACTCACTTTAGTTTCTGCAGTTTACATTTAGGATTCTTCAGGAAATCACACAGATTTCTCAGTCCACACTCTCCTGGTTTATTCCCATTTAGATTCAGCTCTCTCAGGTGTGAAGGATTTAAAACCAGAGCAGAAGTCAAAATTAAACAGTCATTCTCTGTAATACTGTCTTCTTTATATAACCTGGAGAGAGAGAGAGAGAGAGGGGGAAGGACGAGGTCAGGTTAGTCTCTGCTAGAACACACCCAGTGCCCCACTTCCTGTCCACCATTTACTCTCACACAGCTGAAATTATCTCTAGGCTTTAGCCAAAAATCTGGTGTCCTCTTTCTGTCTGTCTGATTGTTCAGTTTATCCTTAGTGATGTGAGTGTTTGTGAATTTTTCATTGTAGCTCTAGTGTGTCTTTTGTCCTTTAGTTGTTTGTGCAGCACTTTCATCCTGCTTGTAGTTTATTTTGCTGTGTTTTCAGTTTCATCATTGCAGTGAGTGCTATAACACCTGAAAGTTGTCAGGACATTGTTTAGGTTTCATTCAAAATTTATTTAAAATTAGCCACCACTAGAGCAATTAGATTCAAACATTATATATTTTTTATATTTTTCACTTATATTTAAGATTGCATTAAAATAAATAAGTTAAAATATAGATGTTGAAAATTAATATAAATATCTTAAATCTAAATATATTTAATATAATAAGTCTTAAATGTAAATCTTAAATATAAATGTTAAATATAAATGTAAATGTTAAATGTAAGTATAAATGTAGAACTTCAATGTTTTTATCATATGCTAATCGACCCACCCTCTCGGATTGTGCTTCACTGAGAAAACATGGTGGCCATAGGATTGCCATTATCTAATGAGCCAATCATCTGGCAGCAACGCAATGCAAAAAATTATGCAGATACAGGTCAAGAGGTTCAGTTAATGTTCACATCAAATATCAGAATGGGGAAAAAAATGTTATCTCTGTGACATTGATCATGGCATGATTATTGGTACCAGTTTGGCTGGTTTGAGTATTTCAGAAAATACTGATCTCCTGGGAATTTCACACACAACAGCCTCTAGAGTTTACACATAATGGTGCGAAAAACAAAAAGCACTGAGTGAGCGAATGTCGTGTGGGTGGGAATGCCTTGTTGATAAGAGAGATCAGAAGAAAATAGCCAGACTGGTTCAAGCCGTCTGAAAGTCTGTAGTAGCATATATTATCACTCTTTACAACCATGGTGAGCAGAAAAGCATCTCATCATGCACAAAGCATCAAACTTTGAGGTGGATGCACTACAACAGCAGAAGACCACCCTGGGGTCCACTCCTGAGGCTATCGTGGGCACAGACTAACCAAAACTGGACAGTTGGAGACTGGAATAACATAGCCTGGTTTGCAGAATTTTGATTTCTGCTGAGGCACACAGATGGTAGGGTTAGAACTTAGCACCAACAGCATGAATCCATGGACCCAAAATGCCAGGCTGGTGGAGGTGGTGTAATGGTGTGGGGAATGTTTTCTTTGCACACTTTGGGCCCATTAAGACCAATCACAATCATCGCTTGAACGCCACAGCCTATTTGAGTATTGCTGCTGACCATGTGCAACCCTTCATGGCCACAATTTACCCATCTTCTTAGGGCTACTTCCAGCATGATAATGCACTATGTCACAAAGCAAAAGTTGTCTCAAACTGGTTTCATGAACATGACAATGAGTTCAATGTTCTTCAGTGGCCTTCCCAGTCACCCGGATCTGAATCCAATAGCGCGCCTTTGGGATGTGGTAGAACGGAAGATTTGCAGGCCCTACCCAGTATTAGTAAGGTGTTCCTAATAAAGTGCTCAGTGATTGTATATTTTCCATTTATATTTGATATTTGCTTTTAGTATTTACACTGAAATATATATACTGTATATACACTGCCTGGCCAAAAAAAAGATCGCTGTTTGGGTTTAAATAAGCAAATACTTAACAGCCTATGACTGGATCATTACTGCAGTGATTAATATGTTTCAGCTAGCAACAATTCTTTTAACCTTAACTGATGCAATGTGTAGCTTCTCATTTCTTAAACAACCATGGCAGATTACATATCCCATGGTCATGGAAAAGATGTTACTGAAGGGGAAAATTTTTGGCCTGCATCAAGCAAAGAAAACAACTAAGGAGATTGCTGAAATCACTGTAACTGGGTTATGAAATGTCCAGTGCATTATTAAAGCCTGGAAGGATAGTGGTGAACCGTCAACTTTACAGCAGAAATGTAGTCGGAAAAAATCTTGAATGATCGTGATCGGAGATCTTTAAAACGCTTGGTGATGTCACATCATAAAAAAATCGACAGGAGAACTCACGGCTATTATTTATTTTGCACAATGTGATGAGAACTTACAGGATTTGGACTAAACAGCTGTGTGGCCACAAGAAAGCCATTTGTTAGTGAAACTAATTGGAAAAAATGACTTCAGTTTGCTAGGGAGCATAAAGAATGGACTGTGGAGAAATGGAAAAAGGTCATGTGGTCTGATAAAATCAGATTTACCCTATTCCAAAGCAGTAGGCGTGTCAGGGTACGAAGGGAAATGCATGAAGTGATTCACCCGTCATGCATAGTGCCTACTGTACAAGCCTCTGGAGGCAGTGTTATGATCTGGGGTTGCATCAGCTGGTCAGGTCAAGGCTCAGCCTCATTGTGTAGCAATAAAATGAAGTCAGCTGAGCACCTGAATGTACTGAATGGCCAGGTTATCCTGTCAATGGACTTTTTCTTCCCTGACGACACAGGCATATTCCAGGATGAAAATGCTAAGATTCATCAGGCTTAACTTGTGAAAGAGTCATTCAGGGAGCATGAGGAATCATTTTCACACATGAATTAGCCACCACAGTGTCCTGACCTTAACCCCATTGAAAGTCTTTGGGATGTGCTGGAGAAGACTTTACGGAGTGGTTAGACTCTCCTGTCCTCAATGCAAGATCTCAGCCAAAAATTAATGCAACTCTGGATGGTAATAAATGTTGTGAAGTTGCATAAGGTTGTTGAAACAATGCCAGGACAAATGCGTGACGTAATCAAAGGTAAATGCAGTGCAACAAAATATTAGATTGTGTGACTTTTTTTTGGCCAGGCAGTGTATATATGAGAGAGAGAGAGAGAGAGAGAGTTTTACATTTGAGGTCCAGTTTCGGTAGCTGGGGATCGGTCCACTAAGGCCTCGACCTTCGACTGCCACCCAATCCACAATGCATCTGACCCTTACTACTACTCCTGCAGGTGGCAGGCCCACAAAAGGACGGTCCCATGTAGCTTGCTTGGGCTGTGCCCGGTTGGGCCCTGTGGGTAAGGTCCCGATCACCAGGTGCTCACTGACGAGCTCCTCCCCCCAGGACTGGCTTCGGTTTTCCTATTCTAGCTGGGCATCTCTGTTATTTGCAGATGATGTGGTCCTGTTGGCTTCATCGAGCAGTGACCTCCAGCATGCTGTGGGGCAGTTTGTAGCTGAGCGTGAAGCGGCCGGAATGAGAGTCAGCACCTCCAAATCTGAGGCCATGGTTCTCAGCTGGAAAAGGGTGGGCTGTTCCCTTCAGGTCAGAAATGAGATACTGCCTCAAGTAGAGGAGTTTAAGTATCTTGGGGTCTTGTTCTCAAGTGGGGGTAGAGTGGAGTGGGACATTGACAGACGGATCATTGCAGCATCAGCAGTTATGCAGACGTTGTACCAGTCCGCTGTGGTGAAGAGAGAGCTGAGTCAAAACACAAAGCTATCAATTTACTGTTCAATCTACGTCCCAACTCTCACCTATGGTCACGAGCTTTGGGTAGCATCTGAAAGAATGAGGTCAGGGATACAAGCAGTGGAAATAAGCTTCCTTCACAGGGTGGCCAGGATCAGATGTGGATGAGGAGCTCAGACATTAGGTGGAAGCTGAAAGTAGCATCACTGCTCCTCCACATTGAAAGGAGCCAGTTGAAGTGATTCAAAGAACTTTATTGATCCCAGGGGGAAATTGCTTTGCCATGTTACAATTGCTCTCAAAAAAAAAGAAAGAAAGAAAGAAAGAAAGAAAGAAGAAAATAAAATAAATATATATCTATTTTATAAATATATATACCTAAATTTGTATTGCACATGAAAGTCCCTTATTGCACATGAATTGAACATGTATTGCATATGCATTACACATGAAAGTCCCAGCACTTATAGAGAGGAGTTGTACAGCTTGATTGCCACAGGGATAAAGGTTCTTCTGAAGCGCTCAGTGGAACACTTGGTAGTGATCAGTCTCTGGTTGAAAGTGCTCCTCTGGTCAACCAGCACACTGTGTAGTGGGTGAGAAGGGTTGTCCAGGATTGAGTGGAGTTTTGACAACATCCTTCTCTCAGCCACAATGTGAACAGGGTCCAGCTCCATGCCAAGTACAGAGCCAGCCCTCCTGATTATACAGGCAGCATTGGCTTCTTCAGACCATTTCCTCACCTTCCTGACAGTAGCAGGTTGCCTCTGAACCAGAGGTTTGTATGTTGGAAGGAGATGGATCAGGTTGTGATCTGACCTGCCTAGCGGGGGGAGGGCTGAAGCGCTGTAGGCCCCTTTAACATTTGAATACATCAAGTCTAGGGTCCTGACACCTCTGGTGCGACAATCCACATACTGAGTGAAGGTGGGAAGAGTTTTCGTGAGGGACGCTTGATTGAAGACGCCAGAGATGAGGTACAAGGCATCGGGGTGGTGGGTCTGAAGTTTAGCAGTGACTGAGTGTATGAGATCACGTGCCCGCAGCATTAGCGGATGGAGGAATGTAGGCGGCTATTAAAATGGCGCGAGAGAACTCTCTGGGCATGTAGTATGGGCGAAGCCCCACACCCAAAAGTTCAATATTGGGGTTGCAGACATGCTCTTTCACAGTTACACAGAGCACAAAACTCTATTCAGCACTGTTTCATGAATAATCAGCAAACCATCCTTACAATGTGATATAGTGGCATCAAATAATTATAATTAAATCATTCAGCAGAATTAAGTTATTTTCAAAATGCCAAATGCTGAAGTGATAGAAACATTGCTGTTTATGGTTATCACATATGGTTATATACGCCAGAGATGAGGTACAAGGCATCGGGGTGGCGGGTCTGAAGTTTAGCAGTGACTGAGTGTATGAGATCACATGTGCCCGCAGCATTAGCGGATGGAAGAATGTAGACGGCTATTAAAATGGCGCGAGAGAACTCTCTGGGCATGTAGTATGGGCGAAGCCCCACACCCAAAAGTTCAATATTGGGGTTGCAAACACGCTCTTTCACAGTTACATGACCCGGGTGGCACCATATGCACATGCACACATTAATATTAACAGCCAGTCCTCCTCCTCTCCTCTTACTGCACTCCTCTCGTCTCTGGTCTCCCCGCACTGCACTGAAGCCGTCTTTATTAATGCTGGAATTGGGTATGCCGTCATGTAGCCAAATCTCCCTAAAACACATCAGACTGCATTCTCGAAAGATGTTCTCCCTTCTTACTAAAGCTGTCAGCTCGTCCATCTTATTGTCCAGCGACCTCACATTACCCATAATGAGAGACGGGAGATACGGTTTATATTTCCTCGCCTTCTCTTTGCACGCTGCTTGGCTCAACTTTTCCTCTCCGCCGTTTTCTTCCACCTCTTCATCCTCTCACTGTCCTCCTTCGTATCTCATCAGGGATGTTTAAGGTCCGATACAAAGATGGATAAAAAATGCCGGCCGGTTGCAATGCGATCAGCTGATCTCTGGTGTAAACAAAAGAGCCGGCGCCGTGTTGCTGCACGCCGGTCACTCTGAGAGTTGAAAACAGAAGTCCTGTGGCGAAACTTAAAACAAAGATTCGGGTATCTGGCTAGGATGCCTCCTGGACGCCTCCAGGGGGAGGTGTTTCGGGCATGTCCAATGGAGAGAAGACCCCAGGGCAGACCAAGGATTAATTGGAGAGATTATATCTCTTGTCTGGTCTGGAAGCGTCTGGGTATCCCCGTGGAGGAGCTGGAGGAGGTGGCTAGGGAGAAGGAGGTCTGGGCATCTCTGCTTAGACTGACCCGGACCCGGATAAGCGGAAGATAATGGATGGATGGATGGACATGAGGGGACCTACATATATATATATATATATACACATTAGTTGTTTCTTACCTAAATTTCTGTAGTTTGTAACGTGGATCCTGCAGCAGAGCCGAGAGCTGTTTCACTTTGACGTCTTCAGGTGTTTTGTTGCTCAGATCCAGCTCCCTGTTCAGTAAGGGGTTTTCACCTACAATGTTAGTTAGACACTTGTAGGCTTCATCTGCATCAGCACTTTTCAAGAAACTGTAGAGAAAAATGTTATTGGCATGTTAATCACTGTGTAATGAGAGCAATAAGGAACTGATTGTTATGTGCTTTAGCTGTGCTTCAGTTTCTGTTTTCAATGTGTATCCTTGTCCAGCTATATCTGTTACAGAATCAGTGCAAACAAATCCACATTTCTTAATAAAATGGTTAAATATCAGTCTTACTGTTACTATTTATATCTGTTCAAGCACAAAACTCTATTCAGCACTGTTTCATGAATAATCAGCAAACCATCCTTACAATGTGATATAGTGGCATCAAATAATTAAAATTAAATCATTAAGCAGAATTAAGTTATTTTCAAAATGCCAAATGCTGAAGTGATAGAAACATTGCTGTTTATGGTTATCACATTGTTTTTTTCTCACCTCAGTGTTGTTAGATTACATTCAGGGTCCTGCAGTAAATCAGTGAGCAGCTTCACTCCTGATGCTCCAGGGTCATTCCCTCTGAGATCCAGCTCTATCAGGTGTGATGATTTCAGAGCTTCAGCCAGAGCAGTGTATCCTTCCCCTGTTATACTGCAGTCTGAAAGTCTGGGACAAAAGGACAAATAATTGTCTTGTTTTTTTTTAACGTAGAAAAAATTGATCATTCATGCCAAAAAATTTTTTTTTGCACAACTAGAATGTATTTTATTCTATTTTGATACTTTTCAGATGCTTCACATATGCAACATTTATTCAGTTTGAATCGAACCCTACTATTTTTTACCCAACAGACAACAGATTTAAGCTACCTAGGATAATTGATAATAAATACACAGTGCAATTATTCAATTCTCCTAGTAGGAGATAATTTGAATATAATTTTGCTTCATGTGAGCAGAATCTGTATTGTATTGTATGCAGCTGTGTATTTTTGTACTGTGTGTTAAACTGCTGCAAAAAGTAAAGCAATCTGCGACCAAGTTATTTAAGAGATTCTGTTGATTTTCTGATTAGAATGTGGTGACTAAGTATAGACTGAGGGGCCGTTTACACGACAACGTTTTCAGCCAAAAAATGGGAAACTTGTTATGAGTTTTGCCTGTTCGTTTACACGACAACAGCGTTTTGGGGACTGAAAACACATATTTTTGAAAACGAGATTCAAAGTGCAAGTTTTTGAAAACGCCGCCGTTATAGTCTCCATGTAAACACCCAATACGGGAATCTTTGAAAACGGTGATGTCATGCGCGTGCGTAGTAAGTGTTAGGTATGTAGACATGCGCAGGATGTGTCTATTGTAAAGGCAAGCGCAAACAACTACTGGCCTGGCATACGTAATACAGTGTTTTTGGCTGTTATTGTGGATATGTGTAAACGCGAATCGTTTTGAAAACGTTGTTGTGTATACGTGAAACTTTTTGAAAACGCAAGAGAAAAACTTTTCCGTTTTTGACTACATCGTTGTCATGTAAACGTAGCCTAAGTAATCACAGTAATTTGGTACTTTGATCTCAGTGTACAGTCAGAGTTCAATACTGTCAATGTATTAGATGTTTGATTAGTAATTAGATGTTACCTCACAGTCTCCAGTTTACAGTGTGGATTCTTCAGTTCTGCAGAGAGCAGCTTCACTCCTGAATCCTGAATCCTGTTATTACTCAGATTCAGCTCCCTCAGTGTGAAGAATTCTGATCTGAGAGCTGTGAGCAGAGCTGAACATCCTTTCTCTGTCAGATTACACTCACTAAGCCTGAAAGCACAATAAATTACAGTTAACTGTTGGTTTATGGGTAAAAAATATCCCACTAATATCCCATGGTCTGTGTTTGGTGTGTATTTATAGCTTTAAGCAGAAGTGCTTTGGTTAGTTAGTCTGAAAGCAGTTCTCTACATTCAGCCTGTTCTCCTCGAACTACTCATTACTACTGAAAAGATACAGAAACTGGATAAAAGAAACCTGAAATCAAATCATTCAACATTTACATTTGTAACTGAAGTTTCCAAACTGATATAGAATTATAGCTCTTACTGAAGTTTTTCAGGTCTGCAGTGTGGATCCTTCAGTAGATCCTTCAATAAAGCAGAGAGCTCCTCTACTCCGGAGTCTCCTTTTATTTTTCCACTCAGATCCAGATCTGTCTGCAGTACCGGGTTTATACCTAGAACTTCACTCAGATGATCAAAAGCTTTCTGTGCATCAGGACTTTTCAACAACCTGTAGAGGCAAAAAGAACAGAAAAAGGTTAAAAATAATTATACATATTCAGAGCAATGCAGTTAAAATTTTTTTTTTTTTACTGACTGTCCAGTCCACAATGGTGGAACTACTCCTAAGCATTAGTATGCTTACTTCAGCACTTTTCTTGGTTACAATTTCTTGCTTCAATTCATAATTGGAATTAATATTGCAATAAAATTTAGTAATTTTAAATTTAAAAAATACAAACAAAATTTTTTAAAAAATTACACAAATTATACAAATGACACAAAATACACAAATACAAAATTTGTGTATTGCACTTGGGGCAGTGGTGGCTTAGAAGAAAAGAATTTTACTGTATATAATGTACATGTGACAAAAGTCTTTCTCCTTCAAAGATATGTACTGAGCAGCTCTACAGTGGTATAAACAGTGAACCTGAAGCAGTCTGACCAGTGCTACTAATCAACAGAAGTTGCTCACAATTTAAGGGTGGATTTTACAAATACTGGGGAAAAAGAGCTCACCTCAGTGTCTTCAGTTTACATTTTGGATCATTCATTAAATTCCTGAGCTGCTTCATTCCTGATTGTCCGGGGTCATTCCCTCTGAGGTCAAGCTCTATCAGATGTGATGAGGGATTTGATTTCAGAGCTTCAGCCAGAGCAGTGTATCCTTCCTGTTTAATATTACAGTTTGCAAGTCTGGAGAAAGACGAGAAATTTTATTTTAAAAACAGTAAAAAACTTCTGTGTTGTGTACCAGGAAAAGTGGTCACCCTATCGTCACAAGACTGAGAGTTTGAATGTCAGTAATGTCACAGCCATCTGTGGCCAGGAGGCAAAAGAAAAAAACTAGCCATGCTCTCAGGATAGGAGGGGCATACTCTCTCTCCCTTGTCAATCACAGTGACACTATCCAATTGTGGGCATCAATCACTTCCATCAGAGCCACAGAAAATCACATCAAATCCAGAACCTTCAAAGCAGCAGTACTGATTACAGCAGTAGTTTATACACCATAGTAAGAGAACTTGATTGATTTAAATGTGAACACAGAAAAAAATATTCATTCATCTTTAATATGAGGTTTATCCTGGTCAGGGTATTGGTGGATGCAGAGCGTAACCCAGGAATCCTGGGCATGAGGTGGGAATACACTCTGCACTCCAGTCCATCACAAACATTCACACACTCATTCACACCTAGGGGTAATTTGGTGTAGGGAGGTGCAAGAAAACTGGAGAACCTTGAGGTAACCCATTGGGAGAGCATGTGAAACTCCACACAGGCAGTCCCCTGAGTTCAGGATCAAACCAGGAGCCCTGGAGCTGGAAAGCAGAAACACTACACACTACTGCCAAAGAGGACAAGATTAGGTGCATTTTGTGAGACCCTAAAGGGTCATAACTGAAGTCTATTGTCAGGTATTTTCCCCTCGCACTGAGCGCACAAGCACAAGCGCTCAGTGTGCTTAAGCAACCCGCAGGGCGGCAGCACGGCAGCACGGCAGCATGGCAGCGCAACAGTGCGTGTTTCCGTGTCATGTCTTTGTTTACTTTGCCACATCTGTTTTGTTTTGGTTTATGTCCTGTGTTCATGTGTCCTCATATCTGTTTCCATTTACCCTTTAATCAGTTTGTGTATTTAAACCCCCCATTTGTTTGTGTTGGTTGTGAAGTAATGTTTAGTGTTTTGCTGCCTAACTTTACCAAGTATTTTGTTTCTGTGTTTGCTACTGTGATTCTTGATCTCATTCTGTCTCCTGATTTATGTTTTTGGATTACCCCATTATTGTTGTTTGTAGATCGCCTGACCTCTGCCTGTTTCCTGTTTCTGTCTTCGGATTCACGTTTTGGATTTGTCTACTTGCCTCTCTAATAAAACACTTAACTGCAATTGCATACGTCTAAACTCATCATTCTCATGACAGGTTACTTTGCCGTCAACATGGACACAGTGGGAAAGTGAGAGGGATGTAACGCCAGGATCACCATGCCAGCGTTTGACTCAGTGTATTTCCCACAGTGGACTTTCATGTATCCCCCGGACCCCTTTGACGGCTCTGAAAACCTTTTTAAAGGATTCCTGCTTCAGAGCAAATTATATTTTACTAGCCTGTCAAACCCCAAGCCTAAGGAGAACCAGTGGCTGAGGTTCTTCTTGTCCTGTTTCACCTGCCGAGCTCACCAGTGGGCAGAGCTTCTGATTGCCACGGGAACCATGGGCCTAGGAAGTGTGGCAGAATTCGTAGCTCTCATGAGGGTTATTTATGGGAAGGGTGACTATAAATTTGATTTAGAAAATTTTTGGGGGAGGGCCAGCCTGGCAGCTTAGTCCACTCAACAGTTCAGTAGCTACTATGAGGACAGCCAGAGCCAAGCTCCCTCCAGAAGCCAACGTGGTGACCACCCCTACAGAACTCCTTCCAGAGGCCAACAGGGCTCCAGCCACAGGCTGATGGCGTGGCCTCCCAAGTTCTGTTCCTGCACGAGGCTGATGGCACAGCCCCCCAAGTCCTACTCAAGCTCGAGGCCGGTGGTACGACTTCCCAAGTCCTGCTCATGCTAGAGGTCGGCGGTGCAGCCTCCCATGACCTACTCATGCTGGAGACCGATGAGGCAGTCTTCCAAGTCCAGCTCCTGCCTGAGCCTCCCAAGAGTTGCTCACACCTGAGGCTGAAGACACAGCCTCCCATGTCTTGTGCAAGTCTGAGGCTGACTGGAGGGGGGTTCCCAAGACCCACTCATGCTTGAGGCCAATAAGGCAGCCTCCCAAGTCCAGCTCCTGCCTGAGGCAGACAGCGCGACCTCCCAAGATCTACTCAAATGAGAGGCCAACATCATGGCCTCCCAAGCCTTGTTCCCACCTCATGACCCCAGCAAGCCTTTCCCAGCCCTGCCATCTGACCCCACTGAGCCTGTTCCACCCCTGCCACCTGACCCCGGTGTGCCTGTCCCAGCCCCACCACCTGACCCCAGCAACCCTGTCTCAGTCCTGCCACAAGAAGCACCCTTGGGGAGGGGTATTTATATCTATATCTATATCTATCTATCTATCCATCTATATATATATATATATATATATATATATATATATATATATATATATATATATATACACTGCCTTCCTACATTACCCATCAGCCCCTGCACATCACATGTCACTTGTCACATGTCTCAATGAGCACTCACTGTATTACCCCTAATCAGCACCCCTTCTTAAGTCCTGGTCTCTGTGTGTGTTATTGTTGTTGGTGTGCATATGTGTGGTTGTGTGAGCTACAGCCTTGCTAATAGTCTGCCTGTTTTGTATTTATGGTTCTAGTTTTCATAGTTTTGGTTGTTTTGTTTTGCCCTTTATAAAATAAAATCTGCACCTGCATCCGCTGTCTCTGTATAATTGTGACAGAAAGCCTGACTAAACATGGATGCAGCAGATTTTTTCACCATCCAAGAAGCCCCCCTGGAGAGGAACTGCCTGCAGTGGGAGCAAGAGAGGAGGGGGAGTTTGGTCAGAGCCACTCGGGAGTGGCTTGACACCATGCACCCTCTCACGAAATTTTTTGAGGAGGGGACTCCTGACCTAACTAAAACCATCTCCCACCCTCCCTGCCCCACTTCGATATGCCTTCTTTCTCTGCCTTCCTACTCCACTGAGGACGTCCCTCCACCTCTTTGCACTGCTGAGGACGTTGCTTTGCCTTCCCACTCCACTGAGGATGTTGCTCCACCTCTTTTCTCTGCTGAGGACGTTGCATTGCCTTCCTACTCCTATGCCTGCTATGCCTCTTTGCTCTGCGAGAATGCCGCTCCTGCCTCTGGCCTCGTGGAGGACATCGATCCCCTCTCTGGCTGCACGGAGGATGCCGCTCCCACCTCTGGCTTCATAGAGAACGTTGCTGCCCCTCTGGCTCTGCCTTGGGCATCGTTTCCCCTGTTTGCTTAGCGATTGTCATCGCTCTGCACTCGTTCTCCATAGTGGATGTTGCGCCACCCCTCGGCTGCGGAGGAGATTGCACCGCCCTTTCACCTGGTGAGGGTGCTGTGACTTCTGCCTGCCTTATAGTGTGTCACTCCTAAGAACTCCTGTTTTGTGTGTCAGGCGCCAGTACTTAAAGGTGGGTTTCTGTCATGGTTATGCTGAAATCAGTGTATGCCTACATTACCCATCAGTGCCTCCACATCACACATCACTTGTCACATGTCTCACTGAGCACTCACTGTATTACCCCTAATCAGCACCCCTACTTAAGTCCTGGTCTCTATATATGTCACTGTCAAGCTAGTGTCATTGTTGTGCATACTGTATATGTCATTGTGTGTGCCACAGCCTTGCTAATAGTCTGCCTGTTTTGCCTTGTATCTTGTGTTTGTGGTTCGGGTTTTCACAGTTTTGGTTGTTCTGTTTTGCACTTTATAAAATAAAATCTGCACTTGCATCTGCTGCCACTATATAATTGTGACAAAGTGTAGCACAAATAGATATAAACATTTATACTCATTATATAAAATGTTTTTGTGAATATATTTCTTTGATTAATCACATTTTATTGGACAGCAGCTGCTGTGATGGGAAACAGGATTAGCCTATTGGGATGAAGCATTTTTCCTGTTTCTGTTTGAAAGCTATTAACCAGATAGCTACATTATAAGCACAGAGATATGGAGGGGAGATCCGGTGAAGTAGCTGCTTGAGTTTACTGCAAAAGAAAAGTAAAAATAAATAATATGGCTATTATTAAATATGTTATTTTAATCTTTTTCAGTGAAGCTGTCATAAATGCATTTTCTGGCAACATTATTATTATGGAAAGATTATTTGATGGTAGATTGTGCCTTAAATGATTAAATAACAATTAGTGTTATAACTGCTCCTGCTGCTGTCCGACATCCACCTGATATGCTCGAACGCATCACACTTACCAATTTATTTGTACAGATCAGGAAAACAATCGGGATTTTATTTTGTATATTTCCTCATCTCTCAGAAATTAATTTCTGGTTACTCCACTGCTAGCACACCACACAACTCAGTTTTAGACGGGAGTGTGAATTATATATAGCGCAGCATATATACGTTGATTTTAATCTGTGTTTCAGCTCTGTGAGAGGAGCCAGTGCATTTTGTACAATGGCAGTCACTACACTAAAGGTCTGCTGTAAATTCTGAATAGGGTGAAAATGTTGAGCAGTAGTGTGCTATGACCCGTTTCAGGTTTTTTTTCCGAGTTCATGCGAGCCAAATGAAATGAGGCTGCAGGCTGGATTCAGATCTTATGTACCACACATGCACTTGCTTAATACCTATATCATAAACATATTTGATATTTAATGGTAAGTACAATCATGACCATATTTACATGAACATTTTCTTCACAGTAATTGTAATAACGTATTTGATATGTATAAATTTTTCACCTCAGTGTCTCCAGTTTACAGTTTGGATCCTGTAGTAAAACAGTGAGCAGCTTCACTCCTGATGCTCCAGGGTCGTTCCCTCTGAGATCCAGCTCTGTCAGGTGTGATGATTTCAGAGCTTCAGCCAGAGCAATGTATCCTTCCCCTGTTATACTGCAGTCTGAAAGTCTAAACAAAGGACAAAATCATCATATAAACTTATCATTTGTCTGACTACAGACTTCATAAAGAGACACAAAGTACAAGACTTTCACCAAAATTACACCATTTATATCACAATACTGGGCAACATGATTAAAACAACACATTGTGAGATATTCCAGCGGAGGTGTATCACCATATTTTTTAGTTTTGGCCACAAGAACATATGTCTACTCAAGAGAAACCACATTTGCCAGTTAATCAATAGTAATATATAATTACTAGATTACTCATAATTACTAGTACTCAGATGGTTGCTTAAAATCCAAACATTTCTGCAGATAAATTTTTTTATAGTTTATGGACATAGTATCGACTGCACTGGCCACCATATTTGGTTTTGCTTGCTGTGATTTTCTTGTTAGTAATGTTGGCAGCTCTGCAATGAGTCACATTAGAGATGTATAATTTACAAATCTGTTTATATATACTGTATATATAAAACGTAATACTGTCTTTAATATTAATAGGTTTCTTTTCTTTAAAAAACTTTTATCTAACATTAAAGTCCTGCTGAATGTTGCATTTTCAGGTAGCATACAGCTCTACAGATCTAAAGGTAAACATTTCTGTAATTATTTTTCCTCTTTATTCTTGTGCATTAGTTACATAAGCAATAAGCAAAGCTTCAGGTGAAGTCTACCCAATAGGAGAGATGACCTTACCTCAGTTTCTCCAGTTTACAGTTTGGACTCTTCAGTCCAGCACAAAGCCGCTTCACTCCTGAGTCCTCCAGTGGATTACTGCTCAGATCCACCTCAGTCAGTTTGGAGGATTTTGAGCTTAGAACTGTCCGTAAATCCGAGCAGCTTCTCTGTGTCAGGTTACATTCCCTGAGCCTGAAGGCAGAAAATGCCAGAGGAACTCTTAAAACTCTCTCTCTCATTCACACACACACACACACATGATATATATATATATATATATATATATATATATATATATATATATATATATATATATATACACATATACAGTCAGGTCCGGAATTATTTGGACAATGACAGAGTGATTTTGCCTTTATACACCACCACAATGGATTTGAAATAAAACAATCAAAATGTGATCAAAGTGTAGACTTTCAGCTTTATTTTAAGAGGTTCCACAAAAATATGGTATTTACCATTTAGGGGGACCAGTACATAGGACATAGGACCAGTTTTAGTAGTGAGACATGAAAGTTGGGGTTAATTCTCATCATGTGGGGAAATGCTAGACGAAATGCTACCGGACTGATCCTCCTAAGGATCTTAAAAGGCTCATTTTCTTAGATTCCACCTGCAACAGTAGGTCCTTATTCGCCAGCCATACTCTCTTGCCTGGGCAGAACTTGGGCCCGGACGCCGCTTCCAATTGGCAGAGCAGGCCATTCTCAGAGTGGCTGCTGGCAGGGCTGCTCTGGCCTTTCGCCAGAGCCACTATCTGGGGGGAGGGGATTATAGGCTCATAAGTGGGTTTATGTAAGGGTGGGTCCTACTGCCTGGGGAGGGCATTCGGCTTCAGGTTTTTAGTAACTTGCTTGTAGGACAACAAAAAATGGGCATCACCAAATACTTGTAGTGCCCAGATGGCATGATGAAGGCAGTCTTCAATTCACCCCCCTGCCCTGATTAGGTTGTACGCACTGCATAAATCTAATAAAAAAAAAAATCCTTGCCCGCTGTAAGGATTTGAAGGCTGAGTTTATCAAGGGCAGGGAGTACCTGCCCTTCTGCGTGACGGCATTAAGGCCATGGTAATCTATGCAGGGGTGGAGGTCCCCCTCTTTCTTTTTGACAAAAAAGAATTCCGCCCCTGCCGATGATCTAGAGGGGCAGATGAACCCCAGAGATAACACTTCCTTGATATACTCCTCCATGGTTTTGTGTTCAGGAGGTGCCAAAAAAAACATCCTGGCCCTAGGGAGGCGGCAAGTTAGTTGATAGCACAATCAAAAGACCTGTGGGGTGGTAGTGTTTGGGCCTTGCACTTAGAATAGACCTCATGGAGGTTCCCATAGTCTTGGGGCATGCGAGATAAATCCACCAGTTCCACCTTGGTCGGTGGAGGGATGACTATTCCGGAGGGATGACTAAGGCAGCCCTGGGTGCAATGGGTGCCCCAAACTGAGATAGTGCCGGTGGATCAGTCGATACAAAGGTTGTGTTGTTGTAACCAACAACATGGGAATCCCAAGATCAGATGTACCTGGGTCATGTAGAAGGTCAGTCGCTCAGTATAGTGACCCAAGCGAAGGGTGACCGCGGATGTCTAAGTGGCTATGGGCCTAGTGGCTTGGCTAGCAAAAGCCTAACAGTTGTCTGTCCAGCACAAAGACTGGTAATGGATGGGCAACCTTATCTTTTGAACCAAGGTCTTGTCAATAAAATTGCCAGCCAGTCAATAAAGACCAGCAAATTAGTTTCTTTTCCAGCTGCCCAAAAATTTGTGACTGGCAGGACAGGTAAGAGACAGAGTCTAGTGCTGTCACAGATCCTCCTTCCTGGGATGACCACCGCCTTTTGGCATCAGGCGGGGGCAATGCAAACACCAGTGACCCATCTGACCACAATATAAACACCTGTTCTCCCACCTCCGAGACTCAAATGCATCGGCTCAGCAGGTGGCTCTTCTGGTTCGGACCTACTGAGACAAGCCGGGGAGGCCCGGTCATACTTGCGTAGGGCTGAGCCTTGGTAATCTTGGCTCAGCTTGTGCAGTTGAGTCATGAGCTGATACATGACTTGGCTCCATGGGGCGAAACGGGCTGGGGCTGTAACAGAGCTGACATGTACAGACACTCCTTGAATCTCTACAAACAGCACCGCCAAGGCCTGCTCATGTTTCCCCAGGGCAGTTGCCTGGCCGGCCATGATTTCTCCTATTCGCTACAGATTTGCTGGTCTCGTGGCATGCGAGTAGGGTCCCACAAGTCCAAATATACATATATATATATATATATATATATATATATATATATATATATAAAAAAAATATATATATATATATATATATATATATATATATATTGTCGAGCCAAGTCATGTGTGTGTGTGTATATATATATATATATATATATATATATATACACACACACACACACACACACACACACACACACAGATCAGCCATAACATTAAATCCGCTTACAGTTAAAGTGAATAATATTGATTATCTCATTACAATGGCACCTGTCAAAGGGTGGGATATATTAGGCAGCAGGGCCAAGTTGTGATGGCTAGACTACTGGGTCAGAGCATCTCCAAAATGGCAGGTCTTGTGGGATGTTCCCGGTACGCAGTGGTTGGTACCTAGCAATATTGGTCCAAGGAAGGACAACCAGTGAACTGGCAACAGGGTCATGGGCACTGAAGGCTCATGGACGTGCATGGGGAGCGAAGGCCAGCCCACCTGGAACAGATCCCACAGAAGAGCTACTTAGCACAAATTGCTGAAAAGATTAACGGAGGCTATGGTAGAAAGGTGTGAGAACACACAGTGCATTGGAGCTTGCTGCGTATGGGGCTGCGTAGCTGCAGACCGGTCAGAGTGCCCATGCTGACCCCTGTCCACTGCCAAAAGTACCCACAATGAGCATGTGAGCATCAGAACTGGACTATGAAGCAACGGAAGAAGGTGGCCTGGTCTGATGAATCACGTTTTCTTTTACATCATGTGAATGGCCGGGTGCGTGTGCGTTGCTCCCCTTGGGGAAGAGATGGCACCAGGATGCACTATGGGAAGAAAGCAAGCCCGTGGAGGAAGTGTGATGCTTTGCAAAATGGAGGCCATACCTCACAGGTTACACGACTTAAAGAATCTGGTGCTAACGTCTTGCTGATACCACAGCACACCTTCAGAGGTCAGTGGTTATTGCTGGGGATGGTGCCACCTGGGGGCTGTGGAGATGGCTTGGGGATCACATATGGGGAGCTGTACTGTAATGGCTTGGGACTGCGATTGCTGTAGTGGCTTTGGGGCTGCAGTTGCCACGAGCAGCTTCGTACTCAGGACTCCATCAGTGGACAGTGGATAGATTTTCAACCAGCCGGACTTCTTACAAAAACTGTGATGAATTTATTGGTTGCACAATTGCACTATTTGTCCATATAGTACACAATAGAAGGGATTTATTTATAATCGCACTATCCGTTGCACCCAGATGAGGATGGGTTCCCTTTTTGAGCCTGGTTCCTCTCAAGGTTTCTTCCTCATATCATCTCAGGGAGTTTTTCCTTGCCACCGTCGCCACTGGCTTGCTCATTAGGGATAAATTCACAGTGATAAATTCAAATATTTACAATATATTATTGTGGATCCATTTATATCTGTAAAGCTGCTTTGTGACAATGTCCATTGTTAAAAGCGCTATACAAATAAAATTGAATAAAATTGAAACAGTGTAGTCCATGCCTTAGCACAGTATTACAATATTATGCATGTGGTTTTAATAATATGGCTGTTTATATATGTACAAATATATACACACATATACACACACACACACATATATATATGTATATATATATATATATATATATATATATATATATATATATATATATATATATATATATGTGTGTGTGTTTGTGCGTGTGTGTGTGTCAGAACCAAGTGCGGGACCAGAGCAAACAGGAAAGCGCATTCTAGCCTCCAAACGCTTTATGCAAAACCAGTGCTTCCGTGCTCTGCTACTGGAACAAACACTGGACCAACTGAGGGGGATAGCAAGTGTGAGTGTGATAGTGCTTCTGTGACTCAGCAGGAGCACCAAAGCTGCTGGCCCGAACACATCAGCTCAGTGGGGAGGCGGGGAACAAACTTGAAATGCCCCTTAACTGATGGTGTTCTCAGACACCCACTAACAAGGGATAGTTTTATCCATCACTGATTCCCCAAATCACAGTCTTAGCAAGAGATTCCCTTTGTTAAGTCTTGAAGAATGCCTCTACACTTCTGGCTTAATAGTAATTTTTCTATTAAGTAATTGAACCTCAATAAATCTTTTCTAATTTCTAAACCTCAATAAATCTTCTCTAAAACCTAAACCTCAATAAATCCTTTCTAATGCCTGAACCTCAATAAATTTTCTTTAAATTTTAGCTTTACTGAAAATACTGATCAGAGCAGTGTGAAGCCGCTCTGTACCTGGAGCAGAATTATGTCCGGATACGGAGTGAAGCAACTGGAGGCCTTATGAAAGGGCGCGGCCAGGTGATTGCCTGCTCAGGAGCCTCGTGCTCTAAAAGCCCTTGTAGGTAGCCATGGATTTGCCTGAGAAGGCCCCCATAACATTACAGATAGTTATTCAGCCTGCTCACTTTAGTGATCCATGCTCAGAATACCTTTTATGTGTAATTCATAGCACCATGTGCTCATTTTTAATGATCTGCTCACTGATACTGCTCTGTGTGCTCAGGTCATCCTCTCTATTAAACACTAATTGTGGTGACTAAGATAAGGAACAACAATATTTTGGTACTTCCAACTCAGTGTACAGTCAGAGTTCAATACTGTCAATGTATTAGATGTTTATCTGTTAGACGTAATTAGACATTACTTCACAGTCTCCAGTTTACAGCATGGATTCTTCAGTTCTGCACAGAGCAGCTTCACTCCTGAATCCTGAATTCTGTTCTTACTCAGATTCAGCTCCTCCAGGGTGGAGGATTCTGATCTGAGAGCTGTGAGCAGAGCTGAACATCCCTTCTCTGTCAGATTACACTCACAGAGCCTGAAAGCACACACAAAAAAAATACAGTTAACTGTGGATTTATGGATAGAAAATATCCCATTAATATCCCATGGTCTCTGTTTGGTGTGTATTTATGGCTTTAAGCAGAAGTGCTTTGGTAAGATAATCTAAAAGCAGTTCTCTACATGCAGCCTGTTCTCCTCAAACTACTCACTACTACTGAAAAGATACAGAAACTGGATAAAAGAAACCTGAAAACAAATCATTCAACATTTACATTTGTATTATTACAAATAATATATTTCTTACTGAAGTTTTTCAGGTCTGCAGTGTGGATCCTTCAGTAAAGCAGAGAGTTGCTCTACTCCTGTGTCTCCTTCGATTTTCCTACTCAGATTCAGATCTGCCTGCAGTATCGGGTTTACACCCAAAATTTCATTCAGATGATCATAAGCTTTCTGTACATCAGGACTTTTCAACATCCTGTAGAGAAAGAACAGAGAAATGCAAACACTAATCATATTTACACCAATGCATTGTTTTTTTAGTTAATGTCCAGTCCACGATGGTTGAAAGAGTGGAACACTACTCCTAAGCATTAGTACGTTTACTGAAGCACTTTTCTTCCTTAAAATTTCTTACTTCAATTTATAATTGGAATTAATTAACTATTTAAGAAGATGTTAAAAAATCCAAGTAACCATGCATTTGTGTAGTGCAATTGGGGCAGTGGTGGCTTAGAAGAAAAGAATCTTACTGCATGTAATATACATGTGACAAAGTCTTTCTTCTACAAAGATTTGTACTGATCAGCTCTACAGTGGTATAAACAGCGAAACTGAAGCAGTCTGACCAGTGCTACTAATCAACAGAAATTACTCACAATTTAAGGCTGGATTTTACAAATACTGGGGGAAAAGAGCTCACCTCAGTTTCTTCAGTTTACATTTTGGATCATTCATTAAATTCCTGAGCTGCTTCATTCCTGATTCTCCGGGGTTATTCCCTCTGAGATCCAGCTCTAGCAGGTGTGATGCGGGGTTTGATTTCAGAGCTTCAGCCAGAGCAGTGTATCCTTCCTGTTCAATATTACAGTCTGAAAGTCTGGATGAAGAGGAGAAATGTTTAGTTTAAACACATTAACATAGGCTCCTGTGTGGTGAAACAGGAAAAGCACCTCTCCCCTGTCAATCACAGTAGCTGCGTTTACATGGACACTAATAATCCGATCTAATGTAAACATGTCAATCGGAATGAATTGGCCAAAACTGATTAAAATTTAATTCGGATCGTAAGGGGTGGTTTAAACCTTTTCTAATCCGATGGAGAGGACATGTAAACACTTCATCAGATTGAAAATGAAACCAGATAGTTCTGCGCATGTGCAATGACGTACAAATCATGTAATGACGTATGACGCATGGCTGTCAGCGGTATTGGAGCTCTGACCGTAGCCTCACCAGGTGCTATGTTCCCCTCCACCATTGAGCATAGTGTCATAAATGACTGTCGTGTCATCCTAAAATTCTCCTTCCACTCCTCGTCTGTGAAGTGGTGCAAGACGACGTTGTCCCACCAGTCCTTGCTTCGGACCCTCATCCACAGACGCCTTGTTCTGGGCTCGGGAAGGGGCATTTTAATTGCTTGATAAATACACGCAGTACCGCACAAAACGTCACGCGCTCGTCGTCTTCTAATTAGCAGAAATAGGCAAATGTTAAGTCTGCTTTTTAAAACGAAAAAAAGAAGCAATGGAAAGAGAGTGGCTGCTAGTATCTGCATGTTGGAATGGCGGGAAACGTGTATTCGTGCACTGTGCGCATGTCAGAAGGTCAAATCCGATTCTGTCATGTAAACACGCATATCAGCCCGATTACTTTATTCAGCGCTCTTGTAAATACTGTGATCGGATTAATCAATCTGATCGATTTCATTCCGATTGAAACAAAAAGTGTCCATGTAAACGTGACTAGTGACACTAGCCAATCGTGGGCATCGATTACTTGTTAGCCTGATCCTAGCTAAGCTGTCATGTGTCACTGAGAAAAAGGTCTTCGAATAGAGCAGAGATAACCAACCTTCATGAACATTAAAAATGGAAAAAATTTGCTATGTTCAGGGTTGTACACACTGTGTGCAGTGTACCGTTTATCATCACTGTGTTAATGTGCGTTAAACTTCTATCAGAGCCAGAGCAAATCAAATCTAATCCAGAACCTTCAGTGCAGCAGTACTGATTACAGCAGTAGTTTATACACAATAGTAAGAGAACTTTATAGATTTAAATGTGAACACTGAGAAAAATATTCATTAATTCATCTTATGAAATTTATCCTGGTCAGGGTGGTGGTCTATGCAGAGCCTATCCCAGGAATCCTGGGCATGAGGTGGGACTACACCCTGCACTCCAGTCCATCACAAACATTCACACACTCATTCACACCTAGGGATAATTTAGCATAGGGAGGTGGGAAGAAACTGGAGAACCTCGGGGAAACTCACAGGGACAGCATGTGAAACTCTACACAGACAGTCCCTTGAGTACAGGATCAAACGAGGAACCCTGAAGCTGCAAGGCGGCAACATTACACCAATACTGCCAAAGATTAGGTGCAGAAATCAGACCACACACCTGAGTCTCTCAGGGCGGCAGTGTGGATCCTTCAGTAGAGCAGAGATCTGCTTCACTCCTGAGTCTCCGAATATTTTCCCACTCAGATCCAGTTCTCTCTCCAGTAAAGGGTTTGTACCCAGAACTTCAGTTAAAGAAGCACAGGCTTCCTCTGCTTCAGCTCTTTTCAATAAACTGCAGAGAAAAAAGAACAAAACAATTACACCTACAGGTGTAGGTGAGGGCTGTCAGACTCAAATTTTGCCCGGGCTACATCAGTATTTTTTAGGACTGTAACTGAAGTTTATATATAATCTTTTACTTATGTAACATATTCTATTAATTACCACAAATAACCTAGACTCTGAAATTATTCGAAATTAGAAAATTAGAGAATTTAGAGAATTTGTAGCAAAAAAAATAGAATAAGGTGTTTCTAAACAAAAGAAGGGCTAAAAGAAACTATTGCACAAGTGTGTGCACTATTAGATAATAACATTTATACTCATTATTTAAATGTTTTTATGAATGCATTCCTTTGTTTAATCACATTTTATTGGACAGCAGCTGCTGTGATGAGAAACAGCATAAGCCTATTGGGATGAAGCATTTTTCCTGTTTCTGTTTGAAAGCTATTAACCAGATAGCTACATTATAAGCACAGAGATATGGAAGAGAGAGCTGGTGAAGTAGCTGCTGGAGTTTACTGCAAAAGAAAAGTAAAAATAAATAATATCCCTATTAATAAATATGTTATTTTAATCTTTTTCAGTGAAGCTGTCATAAATGTATTTAATGGCAACATTATTAATATGTAAAGATTATTTGATGGTAGATTGTGCCTTAAATGATTAAATAACAGTTAGTGTTCTAACTGCTCCTGCTGCTGTCTGACATCCACCTGATATGCTCGAGCGCGTCACACTTACCAATTTATTTGTACAGATCAGGAAAACAATCGGGATTTTATTTGTATATTTTCTCATCTCTCAGAAATTAATTTCTGGTTACTCCACTGCTAACACAACACACAACTCCTTTTTAGACGCAAGTGTGAATTATATAAAGCGCAGCACACAGACGTTGATTTTAATCTGTGTTTCAGCTCTGTGAGAGGAGCCAGTGCACGCTGTACAATGGCAGTCACTACACTAAAGGTCTGCTGTAAATTCTGAATAGGGTGAAAATGTTGAGCAGTAGTGTGCTATGACCCGTTTCACTTTTTTCATACAAGCTGAATGAAATGAAGCTGCAGGCCGGATTCAGATCCTATGTACCACACATGTACTTGCTTAATACCTATATCATAAACATATTTGATATTTAATGGTAAGTACATTCATGAACATATATACACGTGTTTGTTATGTATAATTTGCTCACTTCAGTGTCTCCAGTTTACAGTCTGGATCCTGTCGTAAAACAGTGAGCAGCTTCACTCCTGATGCTCCAGGGTCGTTCCCTCTGAGATCCAGCTCTATCAGGTGTGATGATTTCAGAGCTTCAGCCAGAGCAATGTATCCTTCCCCTGTTATACTGCAGTCTGAAAGTCTGAAACAAAGGACAAAATCATCATATAAACTTATCATTTGTCTGACTATAGACTTAATAAAGAACGACAAAGTGCAAGAGCTTCACCAAAATTACACCATTAACTTTAAGTCATCGTACTGTGCAACATGATTAAAACAACACATTGTGAGATTTTAAAGTGGCAATGCATCACCATATTTTTCACAAGAACATATGTCTACTCAAGAGAAACTATATTTGCTAGTAAATCAATAGTAATTTATAAAGTAAGCTTATATACTCAGATGGTTGCTTATAAATCCAAACATTTCTGCAGATACATTTTTACAGTTTATGGACCTAGCATCGACCGCACCAGCCAACATCATATTTGGTTTTGCCTGCAGTGATTTTTTTGTTAGTAATGTTGCAGCTCTACAATGAGTAAAGCTAAGGATGTATTATAATTTATAATTTACAACCATTATTTACAAACATTATATATATATATATATATATATATATTTGTGATTTTGCCTTTATACACCACCACAATGGATTTGAAATAAAACAATCAAGATGTGATCGAAGTGTAGACTTTCAGCTTTAGTTTAAGAGGTTCCACAAAAATATGGCATTTACCATTTAGGAATTACAGCCACTTTCAACAAAGTACCTCCATTTTCAGGGGCTCAAAGGAGAACTGGAGCCCATGTTCTCAAAACTCAAATGCTGAGTTTCCTCCCTGGATGCTTTGCCAGGTCTTCACTGCAGCCACCTTCAGTTGCTGCTTGTTTGTGGGTCTTTCTGCCTTCAGTCTTGTCTTCAGTAAGTGAAAAGCATGTTCTATTGGGTTGAGATCAGTCGACTGACTTGGCCATTGAAGAATATTCCATTTCTTTGCCTTCAAAAAGTCTTGAGTTGCTTTCGCAGTATGTTTACGGTCATTATCCACCTGCACTGTGAAGCGGCGTCCTATCAGTTTTGCTGAATGTGAACAGAGAGTATAGCCCTATACACCTCAGAATTCATCTTGCTAATTCTGTCAGCAGTCACATCATCAATAAACACCAGTGAGCCCATTCCATTGGCAGCCATACATGCCCATGCCATAACACTGCCTCCACCATGTTTGACACATGATGTGGTATACTTTGGATCATGAGCTGTTCTTTTCTTTTGCCATACTTTTCTCTTCCCATCATTTTTGGTACAAGTTAATCTTGGTTTCATCAGTCCAAAGAATCTTATTCCAGAACATGGGAAGCTTTTTTAGATGTTTTCTGGCAAAGTCTAATCTGGCTTTCCTGTTCTTGAATGTTACCAGTGGTTTGCACCTTGTTGTAAACCCTCTGTATTTACATTCATGAAGGCGTCTCTTGATTGTAGATTTTGACAATGATACGCCTACCTATCTCCCTTATAGATTTATGTTGTTTTTTCAGCCTAATGATGGCCTCCTTCACTTGCATTGAGATCTCCTTGGACTTCATATTGGTAGCTCCAGTCGAACAGCTGCCAAATGCCAACTCAATATCTGATATCAACTCCAGACCTTTTATCTGCTTCATTTGTCTTGAAGTAACGAGGGAATGGACCGCACCTGGTCAGTTAACTTCTTGTCAGCCAATTGTCCAAATACCTTTGAGCCCCTGAAAATGGAAGTACTTTGCTTAAAATGACTGTAACGAGAAGCTGGCAGGGGTGGGGGTACAGGTTTGCTGTTGTCTCGGAGATGGTGCTTCACACCGCTCTCCTTGTCTCATCTCAACATCTCATCCTTTGAATTCCATGTAGTTACAGTTACCTCTCCAGTCAACCTTCTCATCGTTGTCATCTACCGACCTCCTGGTCCCCTCGGGGCCTTCCTTGAAGAAATGGACATGCTTCTCAGTCTTTTCTCTACTCACACCCCTCTTACTGTCCTTAGAGACTTCAACCTCCCTGCTGACAAGCTCCAGTCCTCTTGCCTTCTCCCTCTTCTCCATTCCTTTTCCTTAACTTTCAACAGCTGTCCTCCTACACATAAAGGAGGTAACACCCTGGACCTTGTCTTCAGCCGCCCCTTTCCTACTTCAGACATCTATGCTACCCCTCTCCACATCTCTGACCATCTCTTGGTATCCTTCACCATCACCCTCCCTATCCTGCCTAAAATCACCAGCCATCTATATTTCTCTCCCACTCGTAAAAACCTTCACTCTATCTCCCCTTCCTCCTTAGCTTCCTGCACCCTATCATCTCTTCCTGTCCCTGACTCCTTTTCCTCCCTACCATTGGAGCTAGCCACTGACACTTTCCTCTCCTCACTTTCCTCATCCTTGGACCTCCTCTGTCCTCTATTCTCTAAACCCAGGAAGATTTCCAGCCCTGCTCCTTGGCTATCAGATGTGTTGCGCAGTAATCAGAGAGAATTAAGAACAGCAGAGAGGAAGTGGAAGAAATCGCAACTTGACAAAGATCTGGTCTCCTACCGTGCTCTCCTTTCCAAATTTTCATCTGAAGTGACTTCTGCTAAGACTGCCTTCTGAAAAGCTGGAATCCTCTGCACAAGATCCTTGCAAGCTCCACAACATCTTTTCTTCACTACTCAACCCTCCGGCTCCTCCTGCTCCATCCTCCCTGACTGCTGAAGACTTTGCCACTTTTTATGATGAGAAGATTGGAAAAATCTGCCAGACATTCACTTCTACTCCTACTCCTACACTACACACTGAGGATTCTCCTTCTCATTTGCCGACACAGTTTTCTAAACTAACAACAGAAGAGATTCTGCAAATCATCTTATCCTGCAATCCTACCACCTGCCCACTGGATCCAATCCCTTCCACAATGCTCCAGACCATCTCTCAAGACCTTCTCCCCTTCATCACCACTATCTTCAATGGCTCCATAACATCTGGTCATGTACCAACTTCATTCAAGAGAGCAAGAGTTATTCCCATCCTGAAGAAACCCACTCTAGATCCCTCTGACATCAGCAACTACCGACCGGGATCACGTCTCTCTTTTCTTTCTAAAACCCTTGAACGAACTGTCTATAATCAGCTGTCTTGCTATCTCTCACAGAACAACCTCCAAGATCCCAATCAGTCTGGCTTCAAACCGGCACACTCCACAGAGACTGCCCTTTTGGCCGTCACTGAGAAGCTACATGCCGCTAGATCAGCTAAACTGTCTTCAGTTATCATCCTCCTTGACCTTTCAGCAGCGTTTGACACGGTGAACCACAAGACTCTCTTATCCACCCTCATGAGCCTAGGAATTCGTGGTGCAGCATGGCAATGGTTTGCTTCCTACCTGGAAGGTCTGTCATATCAGATGATACAGAGGGGATCCACATCTGCTCCCCGCAGAGTCTCCACTCGTGTTCCACAAGGCTCAGTACTTGGTCCTCTCCTGTTCTCCCTCTATACTCAATCTCTTGGTGCGGTCATATCCTCACATGGGTTTTCATACAACTTCTATGCAGATGACACTCAACTCATCCTCTCCTTCCCTCCCTCAGACTCGTGGATGACAGCTCATCAGATGAAACTTAATCCCACCAAAACTGAACTGCTGTTCATCCCAGGTGATTCATCCCCATCTCAGGATCTTGCAATTTCCCTAGACAATTCTCTGATCTCGCCTTCGGTTACTGCACGCAACCTTGGGGTAACCATGGACAATCAACTGTCCTTCTCCTCTCACACTGCTAATCTGACACGCTCATGTCGATTTCTCCTTTATAACATCAGAAGAATTTGTCCATTTCTTTCCTTACAGGCCACACAGGTGCTTGTTCAGTCCCTTGTTATTTCAAGACTGGACTACTGCAACTCACTCCTGGCATGCCTCTGAGCGCCATTCGTCCTCTGCAAATGATCCAGAATGCAGCTGCACGATTGGTTTTCAACCTTCCTAAATTTTCCCACACCACCCCATTGCTGCGCTCCCTCCACTGGCTTCCTGTAGCTGCCCACATCAGATTTAAAACACTGATGCTTGCCTACAAAGCCAAAAACGAACCAGCACCCACTTATCTCAAAGCACGTATCACACCTCGAGCGGTACCACGCTCCCTCCGATCCTCTAGCACTGCTCGACTGGTCCCACCATCTCTCAGGGTACAAGGAAGGCATGCATCAAGACTCTTCTCTGTTCTAGCACCAAGGTGGTGGAATGAACTTCCCCTAGATGTCCGAACAGCTGAGTCACTGGCAGTCTTCAAACAACGTCTAAAGACTTACCTCTTCATAAAGTACTTAAATTAGCACTTTCACAAAAAAAAAAAATAAAAAAAATAAATAAATAAAAAACACCTCCCCAACAGAGTTTTGGACTGATGGTATTCCTAGTTTGTGACCTAGCGAGCCAATATCAGAACGTATTTTTGATAGACTTCAAAGCATATATATATATATATATATATATATATATATATATATATATATATATGTATAAATATACACACACACACCCAGATCAGCCATAACATTAACATTAAATCCAATGACAGGTGTAGTGAATAACATTGATTATCTCGTTACAATGGCCTCTGTCAAGGGATGGGATATATTAGGCAAGTGAACAGTCAGTTTTCGAAGTTGATGTGTTGGAAGCAGGAAAAATGGGCAAGCATATGGATCTGAGCACGTTTGACAAGGGCCAAATTGTGATGGCTAGACTACTGGGTCAGAGCATTTCCAAAACAGCAGGTCTTGTGGGGTGCTCCCGGTATGCAGTGGTTAGTACCTACCAAAAGTGGTCCTGGTGACAGGGTCATGGGTTCCCATAGCTCACTAATGTATGTGGAGAGCAAAGACCAACCCTTCTAGTCCGATCCCACAGAAGAGCTACCGTAGCACAATGTGCTGAAAAAGTTAATGCTGGCTCTTATAGAAAGGTGTCAGAACACACAGTGCATTGCAGCTTGCTGCATATGGGGCTGCTTAGCCACACACTGGTCAGAGTGCCCAATCTGACCCCTGTCCACCGCCGAAAGCTCCTACAATGGGCTCGTGAGCATGAGAACTGGACCATGGAGAAATGAAATGTGGTCGGGTCTGATGAATCACGTTTTCTCCTTTACATCATGTGGATCGCCTGGTACATGTAGGTCACTTACCTGGGGAAGAGATGTCACCAGGATGCAAGTCAAGCCCGTGGAGGCGTGATATTGTGTGCAATGTTCTGCTGGGAAACTTTGGGTTCTGGCATTCATGTGGATGTTACTTTGACACATACAACCTACCTAAACATTGTTGCAGACCAAGTACACCACATGGCAATGATATTCCCTAATGGCAGTGGCCTGTTTCAGCAGGATAACGTGCCCTGCCACACTGCAAAACTGTTCAGGAATGGTTTGAGGAACATGACAAAGCATTCAAGGTTTTGAAGGCCCCACCTTGCAACTTACAGGATTTAAAGGATCTGCTGCTTACTACCTGGTGCCAGATACCACAGCACACCTTCAGAGGTCTTGTGTAATTAATTGCATGTCCATCGCAACCTTCCAGACAGCTTTCTGATCCAGCCATGAGAATGGTTTCAATAAATTCTTCTTTTGTCAAAAGCATTCTTAAAGCTATCTGAAAAAAAAAAAAAAATATATATATATATATATATATATATATATATACATATATATATATAAAGTATGAAAAATTTTGGAAGCTATTTTCCAAGAAGTGTTAATTTCCCCTATGTATGGAGACTTTTGGGAAACCCTGTATTATATAGAATATAATATTGAGTTTTATATTATTAATAGGTTTCCTTTTCTTTAAAAAACCTTTATCTAACAGCAAAGGGAAATAAATCTGGAATGAGATGTTCAACAAGCACATATGGGAGTGACGGTCAGGCGTCCACATACTTTTGGCAATACAGTGTGTGTGTTACTCGGTCTCATTTCCTAAGTTCCTAGCTCTATAGTGGTTCCTGGTTTCAACTTGTATCTGTTTCCTATTTTTGTGTATGGATGATCCTTTTATAATGCTGCTTAACTGTGTACCTACCATTGCTTCAGATTTTGACAATGTTTTGTGGATCACAAATAAACACCATTTTGATTTTAGGCAGTTGCATTCAGCTTCTCTACACACATTACAGCAAGATTTGCAACAACAAATAAGAAATGTGTGTGCACCATACTAAACATGTTTGAAAAGACTTTGCAAAGACTTAGAAAAAGAAGAAAAATTCTCCTCCCTTTTCTAATAGCTGAATTTTTTTGGGCTAGTTTCAGGTATTTTTGTGCAGTTTTTGAGATATAGGTAGGGTGGAACATGTGCTGAGCCCTACCACCAGTGCACATTGGCTGTCTTGACCTTATGATTAATTAGCTATGTTTAATTTGTTGTTTTCTGTTGTTCATTTGAGGTGTAGGGGGATTTATATGCAACCCTTCATGTAAAGTCTACTCAATAGGAGAGATGAACTTACCTCAGTTTCTCCAGTTTACAGTTTCGACTCTTCAGTCCAGCACAAACCAGCTTCACTCCTGAGTCCTCCAGAGGATTACTGCTCAGATCCACTTCAGTCAGCTTGGAGGATTCTGAGCTGAGAACTGTGTATAAAGCCAAGCAGCTTCTCTCTGTCAGGTTACACTCACTGAGCCTGAAAGTAGAAAATGTCAGAGGAACTCATAAAACATTGAGCTCTTTGTGAATACAAACACAAAAATAAAACAGAAAATCACTGCTACTATACAGAGTATATTCACGGTATTACCACAACTATTATCAGTATTAGGGAGGCACTGATACAGTTTTTTCAGTCTGAGTATTAGTACATATTTTGTGGTACTCTATATCAATACTGATACTGAAATGAGTAACCTACTTTTTAAATTTTTATTTATCACTAATCAATCAGGGAACATTTTGTTTCACTCTCTTTATGCTGGTTGCTGCCATGTGCTGTTAGTAATGAACCCTTGATGAGTTTTGATGATTAAACAGTATATTTAATAGATGGTGTGAGGGAGAGCTGAACCATGACTCTCTAGCAAGGTATCAAACCTGGCAAAAGGAAGTGTGTGTCTCAAGGGTACTCAGTGCTCGCAGAACTTAAAAGCTCTCTCCCTCTCTCTTTCACACTCTCTCTCGCTCTCACACACACACACATGCAATAGTTATTCGACTCGCTCACTTTAGTGATCCATGCTCAGATTACCTTTGATGTGTGCAAATCACTGCACCTTGTGCTCATTTTTAATGATCTGCTCACTGATACGGCTCTGTGTGCTCAGGTCATCCTCTCTATTAAACACTAATTGTGGTGACTAAGATAAGGAACCACAATATTTTGGTACTTCGACTTCAGTGTACAGTCAGAGTTCAATACTGTCAATGTATAAGATGTTTATCTGTTAGATGTAATTAGACGTTACCTCACGGTCTCCAGTTTACAGTGTGGATTATTCAGTTCTGCACAGAGCAGCTTCACTCCTGAATCCTGAATTCTGTTCTTACTCAGATTCAGCTCCCTCAGGATGGAGGTTTCTGATCTGAGAGCTGTGAGCAGAGCTGAACATCCTTTCTCTGTCAGATTACACTCACAGAGCCTGAAAGCACAAAAAATTACAGTTAACTGTGGATTTATGGGTAGAAAATCCCATTAATATCCCATGGTCTGTGTTTGGTGTGTATTTATGGCTTTAAGCAGAAGTGCTTTGGTAAGATAATCTAAAAGCAGTTCTCTACATGCAGCCTGTTCTCCTCAAACTACTCATTACTACTGAAAACATACAGAAACTGGATGAATTAAACCTGAAAACAAATCATTCGACATTTACATTTGTAACGGAAGTTTCCAAATTAATAAAGAATTATATTTCTTACTGAAGTTTTTCAGGACTGCAGTGTGGATCCTTCAGTAAAGCAGAGAGTTGCTCTGCTTCTGAATCTCCTTTTATTTTCCCACTCAGATCCAGATCCGTCTGCAGTATTGGGTTTATACCTAGAACTTCATTCAGATGATCATAAACTTTCTGTGCATCAGGACTTTTCACCAGCCTGAAGAGAAAGAACAGAGAAATGAAAACACTTCTTATGTTTACACCAATGCAGTGCTACCTTTTTTTTTTAAATCAAATGTCCACTCCACAATGGTAGAAATAGTGGAAAACTGCCAAGTATTAGTATGCTTACTTTAGCACTTTTCTTGCTTTAAACTTCCTACATCAATTTATAATTGGAATTAATATTGGAATAGAATTAAGTAATTTAAAAAAATGTTTTAAAAAATCCAAGTAACCATGCATTTATGTAGTGCACTTGGGGCAGTGGTGGCTTAGAAGAAAAGAATTTTACTGTATGTAATGTACACGTGACAAAGATTTTCTTCTTCAAAGATTTGTACTGATCAGCTCTACAGTGGTATAAACAGTGAAACTGAAGCAGTCTGACCAGTGCTACTAATCAATAGGAATTACTCACAATTTAAGGCTGGATTTTACAAATACTGGGAAAAAAGCTCACCTCAGTGTCATCATTTTGCAGTTTGGATCATTCATTAAATTCCTGAGCTGCTTCATTCCTGATTTTCCAGGGTCGTTCCCTCTGAGATCCAGCTCTATCAGGTATGATGAGGGGTTTGAATTCAGAGCTTCAACCAGAGCAGCGTATCCTTCCTGCTTAATATTACAGTCTGAAAGTCTGGAGAAAGAGGAGAAATGTTTAGTTTAAAAACAATAACATAGGCTCCTGTGTGAGGTAAACGCTCGCCCTATCTTCGTGAAATTGAGAATCTGAATCTCTGTAATGCCACAGCCATCTGTGGACATAAGACAAAGTAACAAAACTAGCCATTCCCTCAGGGACAGGCATACTCTCTCCCCTGTCAATCACAGTGACACTAGCCAATCAAGATTCAAAGATTCAAGATTCAAAGCGTATATTGTCACGTGCACAGTGAGGAAACCAAGTTTCCCTGAACAATGAAATTCTTCCTTTGCTGTCCACATTGAATGCCAAGATAGAAACTATATAGAAATAAAAATCAAAACAGACATGCACATACATACAAACAAACATAATAAAGTGTAGACTATGTTACAGAAGTAGAAATATAGATTATATATATAGAAATATAGACTATGTACATCTGTATGTGTGAGTGTGCAATGTTGACTTGTGCATATGAAGTATATAATGTGCAATATTGACTTATGTACAAAACAATACAATACAAATACAAAAACAAAAACAATAGTACAGTAGCCTGTAGTAAATTGAGTGCAACTACACAATAACAATAGCAGCTGTCACATTTAACAATGTGCAAATCGAAATGAAGCTTCTTGATAAGAAGTAGCACCAGTAACATTTACAAATGTGCAAATTGGGCTGTAGCAGTTCAGTCCACCTAATCTATGAGATGTGTGAGACTAGTCTGTGTCCACTGGCTACCGATTTAGAAGTCTAATGGCTGAGCGGAAGAAGGAGTTCCTTAGTCTGGAGGTTCTGCATTTCACACTCCTGTACCTCCGTCTCGAGGGCAGGAGTGTGAACAGTCCGTATTGTGGGTGGTTTGGGTCCTTAAGGATGGAGGCAGCTCTCCTGTGGACTCTGCAGTGGTAAATAGTCTGCAGATAGGGCAGTGGAGTCCTGATGATCTTCTCAGCAGTCCTCACCACTCTCTGCAGACATTTGCGGTCCCTCACTGTAGTGCTGCCATACCACACAGTGATGCAGCTGGTCAAGACGCTCTCAACAACGCAGCTGTAGAAGTTGTTGAGGATCTTAGGCGACATGCCAAACTTCCTCAGCCTCCTCAGGAAGTATAGCCGCTGTTGTGCTTTCTTAACCAGCTGGGTGGTGCTGAGTGATCCGTCCTATCACTGCGGTGTCGTCGGCGAACTTCACGATGATGTTGTCCTTGTGGGAGGCGACACAGTCATGTGTGAACAATCATGAGCATCTGTGAGATTGTGTATGCGGAAGCGGGATAGACAGCACATTTCTTTGAGTGTGTTATGCTGCCTTGTGACACAGCATGAGCAGCAGTTTGAAAAGATGTGGTTGGCTGGCTTCACGTATCTGGGAGGCGGCACCTGTTAGCCTGATCCTAGCTACGCTGTCGTGTGATAGGGGAGATCTGGCTGGTGGGCTAGAAATAGAACTTGACCAAATTGGGGAGAAAATGACGCCTGACGGGTGGCAGCCAGTTGCAGCAGCTTAAACTCTCTTCTAATTTTTATTTCTCGCAGTCTGTATTCTAACCCAGAATTGTGCGATAGTGTTGTGTGTGCGTAATCTCACCAAATGCTAACATATATGATGGATGAGCTCTTGGAGTGTCCCGGTTACAGAGGAGCCAGGCCAACAAACATCCCGGCGGAGCTAAGAAGGTGTCGACGTGGGAAAAGAGCAGGCTCGAAGACAAGGGAGAGACGGCAGAGGAACAGGTGGAGGTGCAAGCCTTGTTTTCCATTGATTATTATGGGAAACGTGAGATCGCTAGCCAACAAGACAGATGAGCTCACTGGACTAGTAAACAGCCAACATGAGTACCGTGAGTGCAGATTGTTGTGCCTCACAGAGACATGTATGAATAACAACATACCAGACTGTTCGGTGGAGATAGCCGGTTTCACAATGGTGCGAGCTGATAGAGGGGCGCAGAGTGGCAAGATACTAGGAGGTGGTCTTGCTGTCTATGTCAGCTCTAAATGGTGCAACCCCAGACACGTAACGGTGGCGGGGAGCATCTGTACTCCACATATAGAGCTTTTAACAGAGGGACTAAGGCCATACTATCTCCCCCGTGAGTTATCACGTCATTGTGATCACTGTTTATATTCCATCGAGCGCCGTTGCGGCACGCTTGAGTGATGTCATTCACTCCACCGTCGTGGATATACTGAAAAAACACCCACAAGCTTTTATTGCAGTAAATGGGGACTTCAACCATGTATCCATTTCAAGACTGTTAAGAAACCTTACACAATATGTGGAATGTAAAACTAGAGGAAATAAAACTTTAGACCTGCTCTATGCTAATGTAAAGGGGGCATACAGCTCCAATGTCCTCCCCTACCTTGGCAAGTCAGATGACAATTTGATACATCTTGTACCAACATACAGCCCTGCAGCAAGTCAGCAATCTATCACCACTAGGACTTTTAAAGTGTGGTCTAGACAGGCTGAGGAGGCTCTGTAGGACTTCTTCCAGTCTACAAACTGGGACTTGTTCCTGGAAGTTTACAAAGAGGACATTGATGGTCTGTCCCGGTTTATTACAGACTATATCACATTCTGTGAGGATAGCGTTATGCCCAAAAAGAACATCCGCTGCTTCCTGAATAAAAAACCATGGATCAATAAGGACATCAAAACTCTCCTCAACAGGAAGAAGAGGGCATTCATGGCAGGAGATGGGGCAGAGGCGAGGACAGTTCAGAGGGAACTAAAGAGAGAATTGAGAAGGGCCAAGAACAGCTACAGGGAGAGGCTGGAGAGAAAGCTCCAGTTAACAATGAAAAAGAGGTGTGGAACGGAATGAGGACAATCACTGGACTCGATACATCAGGCCCAGTGGTGGAAGGGAGTCATGACCTTGCCAATAGGTTAAACCTGCACTTTAACAGGTTTGACTCAATCCTGTACAGCTCAGCAGGTCCCTCCTCCACTACAGGCCAAGCAGCCACTGCACACATGGTGACCTCAGCTGCTGTTCATCCCTGTCCTTCACCACCCTTCACCACAACCGCTGGGGAGGACTGGAAGGGGAGCAGCTCAGCTCCCCTCTCCCACCCTAATAACCCCAGGGTTAGTGATAACTTAACCTTCAACTGCGTGCCTGCCTCATCTTCTTCCACCTCTTTCCCCCCTAGGCCACCTATTACATCGAGCCAGGTGAGATGAGAGCTGTCCAAGCTCTGTGTCACCAAAGCAATGGGGTAACATCAACCCTAGGCTCTGACGGCTTGTGCAGATCAGCTTGCAGAAGTGTTCCTGCACCTCATCAGTCTTTCCTTAAGACTGGGGAAGGTACAAAAACTATGGAAGACCTCCTGCATTGTCTTCGTACTGAAGAAAAAACATCCAGAGACTCTCAATGACTACCGGCCAGTAGCATTGACCTCTCATGTCATGAAGGTCTTTGAGAGTGAGCCTCAAGTGAGTGGTTCCCAAGATCCTCTGCAGTTCGCATACCAGCCTAGGGTTGGTGAGGAAGATGCAGCAATTTACCTGCTGCACAGGGCGAGCTCACATCTGGAGAAGTCAGGAAGCAGTGTGAGAGTAATGTTCTTCGATTTTTCCAGTGCATTCAATACAATCCAGTCAGCTCTGCTTGAAAAGAAGCTTTGTGCTATGCAGGTGGCTCAGAACATGGTGAACTGGATAACAGACCATCTGTCCAACAGGCCACAGTTCATCCGACTGCAGTCCACACACTCTGAGGTACTGATGGGGAACACCGATGCCCCCCAGGGAACAGTGCTGTCGCCACTCCTCTTCACCATCTACACCGCTGACTTTACATACAACTACGGAAAATGCCACCTCCAAAAGTTCTCGGACGATTCCTTCATTGTTGGTTGTATCTATGGGGACAGTGAGGAAGAGTACAGAGGGGTGGTGGAGAGCTTTGTGCACTGGGCTGAGGAGAATTATCTTAAGCTCAATGTAGCAAAGATTAAGGAGTTGGTAGTAGACTTCAGGAGGAGTAGGAAGCCACCAACCCCCATCACCATCAAGGGGGAGGAGGTGGAAATAGTACACCCCTAGAAGTACCTGGAGGTGCACATCAACTCCAATCTGGACTGGAGGGACAATACGGAGGCTCTCTACAGGTAGGGACAAATTCGCCTGTACTCCACTCCTTTAATGTGTGCAGCAGGCTATTGAGGGCCTACTACCAGACAGTAGTTGCCAGCGCATTATTTTTCGCAGTGGTGTGCTGGGGAGGAGGTGTCAAGACTGGGGAGAAGAACATGATAAACAGGCTAGGTGAGGAAGGCCAGCAGGGTGGTTGGCCTACAGCTGGACAGCCTGGAGGTGGTGGCGCAGAGGAGGATTAGGAACAAAATAAAGGGGATCTTGGAAAACCCTTCCCACCCCCTGTATGAGGAGCTTTGAGAGAGGGGGAGCACTTTCAGCCAGAGGCTGACCCTTCCCAGGTGTAAGACAGAACGCTTCAGACGCTCCTTCATGTCAACGGCTATATTCATTATACAACAGCACATGATCTGCCACCTAGAAGTATAGTTTATTTTTTTTTTAGTTTTACATTTTAATATTGCGTGTTTGGTACACGTATTTATTTATTTGCACTTTTTATTAACCTATTTATTTATTGTCTGCTGCTGTGACAAAATGAATTTCCCCTTGGTGGAATTAATAAAGTGATATTCTATTCTATTCTAAAATGGGACAAACAAAAACACAAACCTAACTACCCTGATGGTGACTAAGCCATTCCTGAATATTACAAATATGTTTAAAATGATGTTATTCCACCTCTGTGATCTAGTAATGTATAATTTTAAATGACTTACACAAGCTTCTGGAGTTTGCAGGATGAACTCTTTAGTAGAGTAGAGATTTTATCCACTGCTGGATTTCCCAGTGTATTCTCACTCAGGTCCAGCTCTGTCAGGTGTGAAGGGTTTGAAGTAAGAGCTGATATCAGATCAGAACAGCCTCTCTGTGTAATACCGCTCTTACTCAGCCTGCAGACAGAGAACACAGCTGAGAAAAAGATCTTAAAATAGAGTACAGATAACCAACCTTCATGAACACTAAAAATGGAAAAAATTGCTATGTCCAGGGCTGTACACACAGTGCAGTGGACTGTGTTAATGTGCGTTAAACTTCCATCAGATCCACAGCAAATCATATCAAATTCAGAACCTTCAGTGCAGCAGTACTGATTACAGCAGTAAGTTATACACCACAGTAAGAGAACTTTATAGATCTTTAATATGAAATTTATACTGGTCGGGGTGGTGGTAGATGCAGAGTGTAACCCAGGATTGCTGGGCATGAGGTGGTAATACACTCTGTACTCCAGTCCATCACAAACATTCATTCACACCTAGGGATAATTGAGGAAACCCACAGGGACAGCATGTGAAACTCCACACAGACAGTCCCTTGAGTACAGGATCAAACCAGGAACCCTGGAGTTGCGAGGTGGCTGCACTACACCACTATTATAAGATTAGGTTCAGAAATCAGACCACACACCTGAGTCTCTCAGGTCTGCAGTGTGGATCTTTCAGTAGAGCAGAGAGCTGCTTCACTGCTGAGTCTCCAGATATTTTCCCACTCAGATCCAGTTCTCTCTGCAGTAAAGGGTTTGTACCCAGAACTTCAGTTAAAGAAGCACAGACTTCCTCTCCTTCAGCACTTTTCAACAGACTGCAGAGAAAAAAAAAACAATTGCACCTGAAGGTGTAGGTCAGGGTGCCAGACTCAAATTGTGCCCGGGCTACATCAGTATTTTTGTGAGACCCTGAAGGGATATAACTGAAGTCTATATATATTCTTTTATTTATTTAATATATTCCATCGATTACCACAAATAACCTAGAATTATTATAATATAATATAAAAATTTTATTATTAGAAAAAAAATAAAAAAATTTTTATAACATGTATACATATGTAACATATATACAGTATAACATTTATACTGATTATATAAAATGGTTTTATGTATGCATTCCTTTGTTTAATCACATTTTATCGGACACAAGCTGCTGTGATAAGAAAATGTATTTTATAGCAACCTTACCAATTTAACTGTACAGATCAGGAAAACAATCAGGATTTTATTTTGTATATTTCCTCATCTCTCAGAAATTAATTTCTGGTTACGCCACTGCCAGCACAACACGCAACTAATTTTGAGAAGTGACTGTGAATTATATAAAGTGCAGCACACAGGCATTGATTTTAATCTGTGTTTTAGCTCTGTGAGAGGAGCCAGTGCATGCTGTACAATAGCAGTAGCTACAATACAGGTCTGCTGTAAATACTAAATAGGGTGAAAATGCTAAGCAGTAGTGTGCCACGGCCTGTTTCAGTTTTTTCCAGGTTTATGTGAGCCAAATGCAGGCCAGATTCAGATACTATGTACCACACAAGTACTTGCCTAATATCTATATCATAAACTGATCTGGGCTGTGTCTCCTTGCTTGTGCTGCTTGACCTTAGTGCAGCTTTTGATACCATTGATCATGCTATTCTCCTCAATAGACTGGAAAATGTAGTAGGCATTAAGGGAACGGCCCTTTCCTTGCTCAGGTCTTATTTGACTGATCGTTATCAGTTTGTAAACATAAATGGTGACTTCTCTTCTCATACTAAGGTAAAATTTGGTGTCCCTCAAGGTTCTGTCTTAGGCCCATTGCTCTTTTCTTTATATATGCTACCTCTGGGCAAAATTATCTGTAAACATGGTATTAGCTTCCACTGTTACGCTGATGACACACAGTTGTATGTTTCAGCAAAGCCAGATGACAGACACCAGCTTAATAAAGTTGAGGAATGTGTAAAAGACATCAGAAACTGGATGCTCATTAACTTTCTCTTACTTAATTCTGACAAGACAGAAGTACTTGTACTAGGACCACATGAACTTAGAAGTAAGCTTTCTGATTACATATTAACTCTGGATGGCCTTTCTGTTTCATCATGTGCAGCAGTAAAAGACCTTGGTGTGATTATCGACTCTAGTCTTTCTTTTGAAGCTCATGTAGATAATATCACTAGGATTGCTTTCTTTCATCTCAGAAATATTGCTAAAATAAGAAATATATTGTCACTACACGATGCAGAAAAATTAGTTCATGCTTTTGTTACCTCTAGGTTGGATTATTGTAATGCCTTACTGTCTGGATGCTCCAGCAGATGCATAAACAAGCTCCAGTTAGTCCAGAATGCAGCGGTAAGAGTCCTTACTAGAACCAGAAGATATGACCACATCACTCCTATCTTATCCACACTGCATTGGCTCCCAATCAAATTTCGTATTGATTATAAAATACTACTATTGACCTATAAAGTACTAAATGGTCTCGCGCCACAGTACCTGAGTAAATTTTTGGTCTTTTATGATCCGCCACGCCTACTCAGATCAAAAGGTGCAGGCTATTTGTTGGTACCTCGAATAGTGCGGGCTACAGCTGGGGGTAGAGCTTTCTCTTACAAAGCCCCACAGTTATGGAACAGCCTTCCACTTAGTGTTCGGGGCTCAGACACAGTCTCAGTGTTTAAGTCTAGGCTGAAAACATATTTGTTTAGTCAAGCCGTTAGTGAATAGTTTTTTCTTAGGTACAGGGGCAGGTCTGGAGGGTTCACAGGCATAGAGTGTTGTGGTGAACTGGGATGTTTGGATGCTGTCGCCCCCCACTCTCACGCGTTCACTCAGGTTTGTCGACGGTGGAGTGGCTGGCTGCCTTATGTCCCAGGGTGCCGTCATGTCTGTGTTAGCTTCTGGCTCTCCCTTTTAGTTATGCTGTCATAGCTAGTCTTGCCGGAGTCCCTGCTTGCACTCTGCACGCAAAGTACATTGTCCTTAACCATTAGAGGACAAAAGCTTACCCAACAATCTCTCCCCCTCTCTCCATCTCTCTCTCTCCCTCACTCTGTTGAGCTACACATGCTACTTCTGAGATGCCAGTGATCCTGACCCCTTCTGCTCCTCCTCGCTGCCTGACCCATCCTGATGCACCTTCTGCTCCTCCTTGCTGCTTGACCCATCCTGATGCCCTACTTCTGGTTGGAGTTCTCATCGGTTGAGTTCGCTCGCTGCTGCTGGGGCCCCATATGGACGGCCTGAAGAACCATTTGGTATGCTGGGGATTGTGCCACCTGGGGGCTGTGGAGATGGCTTGGGGATCACATATGGGGAGCTGTACTGTAATGGCTTGGGACTGCGATTGCTGTAGTGGCTTTGGGACTGCGGTTGCCACGAGCAGCTTCGTACTCAGGACTCCATCAGTGGACAGTGGATAGATTTTAACCAACCGGACTCCTTGCAAAAACTGTGATGAATTTATTGGTTGCACAATTGCACTATTTGTCCATATAGTACACAATAATAGAAGGGATTTATTTATAATTGCACTATCCGTTTTTTTTTTTTTTTGATTTGTTCATTTTTAAAATTGTTTTATTTACTATTACTATTATTTGTGCATTGAATGAAATGGTTAGAAAGATAAACATGTGAGAGGTGAGGTGTTGGCTCCTTGCGCCATCCTGTTGCCGTGTTTGAACATTAGACAAAAGCATGGAGTTGATAGCCTTGTTTTTACTGTGGATGGCGTTCCACTTCGGGGAAACTCTGTATGAGCTGCCTAACCCAAAGCTCCTCCAATACAGCAGAGATTTTCTCCTGCAATGGAATAATATTTAGGCCAACAAACCTCCTCTGGATCTATTCTTCCCCAATCTCAGTTGTTTTGTCAATCAATCAAGTGTAAAGTCCACCAGTGAGTTGCCCCACAGGACCAAGAAGCGAGGTAAGCGGGGTGGAGTAATGCCAAAGACTAAGAAAACAATCTCTCTCCTCTATTCCCTACTTTCTATCATTTTATCACATGCACTGTCTCTCCGTAACAAAACTGATGAGTTGCAAGCCCATGTGCGATTTCAGCAGGAATTTAGAGATACATGTTTACTAGTGATAACTGAGACATGGCTTTCAGACAGATATTTGGACACTGAAGTGGCTACTGACGGGTTTGGTGCACCTGTGCACCTTGACAGAGATGCCAGTGCAACTGACATGCCACGAGGTGGAGGTGTTTGCCTACACGTGAATAAAAGATATTGCAAAAATGTTCTTATCAGAGAAAGGCCGTGCACTAAGGATGTTGAACTGTTGTCTGTGTCTCTGTGCCCCTCATATTTGCTCTGCGAGTCTCCCCAAATATTGCCATAGTTGTATATATACACCCATGAGCAAATGGGGATATAGCCTCTGAGTCTATTCTGCAAGTAACCCAAAGACTGCAATCTATATCTCCCGATGCTCCAATTTTAGTCCTTGGTGATTTTAATCACAGTTCCTTGGAAAAGACTTTGAGAGACTTTCATCAATATGTTACATGCCAGACCAGACACAAAAAAGATGCTGGACCAGTGTTATGATTCTGTTAAAGGAGTGTACAAAGCTCTCACCCTTCCCCCACTGGGTGGAGCTGAACATAACTGTGTTCAGCTCATCTTGTCGTATTGTACTGCCCTAAGAAGGGGAAAAACCCTCATCAAACGGATTAAGGATTGGACTGATGATTCCATCCTGAGCCTACAAGGCTGTTATGACTGCACAGACTGGAAAATGTTTCAGGAGTCCTGTACTAATATTGATGATCTTACTGACATTGTCAGCTGTTACATTTACTGTTGTGTAGACAATATAATCCCTGATAAGATTGTGAAGAGTTATCCTACTAGTAAGCCAGGGGTGACTAAATCACATAACAAAGAGGCATGCATTCCAGGAAGGCAATCACCTGGAATTGAACAGATTAAGAAAGGAAGTAAAAACTGAGATAATGAATGCAAAACAGAGTTATAAAACAAAGATTGATAGGGAGTTTGTGGACAACAATTTAGGTTCTGCCTGGGACGGTATGAAAACTTTTGCTGGCATAAAGAGCAAAAGGAACTCTAAGGTGGCACTGGAAGGTTATAGATGTGATAATCAGCTTGCACGAGAGTTTTATAAGTTTTACTTGAGGTTTGACACCCACAATTTCAAAAATGTAATTTTAGAGCAGAAAATAAACCAATCTGACTGCGGTCTTACCCCTTTTGATGAACGTGATATGGATAATATGTTAGAACACTCCAGAGCCAGGAAAAGTCCTGGACCTGATAATATAGGTAGTCATCTGCTCATTTCTTGTGCAGAGCAACAAGATCCTTTTTTTATTACAATTTCCAGTTGTCCCTTAATCAAGAGATGATGCCAAAAAAATTCCCTTGACTTCTTTAGACATGAAGTGATTTGAAAGACTGTTGAAAAAAAGAGCTCCTTCTTGACCCATTACAGTTTGCTTATAGGGCTAAGCAGGGAGTAGAAGATGCTACTGTCACTCTGCTTAACCTGTTATTCAAACATTTTGAAGGTAGTAAAACACATGCTAGGATTTTATTTGTGGATTTTCATCTGCTTTTAATACAATTCAACCCCACATTTTAGTAGATAAGCTTTTAAAATTTGTTCTTAATTTTAGCATAGTGGGCTGGATTCTTGACTTTCTAACTGACAGAACTCAGAGTGTAAGGGTGAATGGATGTTTGTCTGAAGAGATGTCGTCATCCACAGGGTCTCCTCAGGGGTGTGTTCTCTCACCACTTCTCTATATTCTTTATACTGATGATTGTCGCAGTCAGCATGACAACAGACACATTTTAAAATTTGCAGATGATTCTGCTATTGTCAATCTCCTCCATGCCAAAGAAAATGATCATGGTCCTGTTGTAGATGACTTTGTACACTGGTGTGATAAGCCCTCAGCTCCTCCGAGAACAACAATCAAGGGGGAGGTAGTTGATGTTGTTGAAACAAACAGGTACCTTGGTAGTCTGACAATAAGTTGACTTTTAAATGTGTAAATAGGGCCAGCTACAACTGTTTTGCCACCGCAATCTGTCAAAATAAGACCCTGATGACCCTCTTTTACAAATCCTACATTCAGTCTGTATTAACATTTTCTGTAATATGCTGGTATGGCAATCTCAGTGTCAAGGCAAAACAGACAGGTGGTGAGGAATATGCTGGTATGGCAATCTCAGTGTCAAGGCAAAAACTGCTTTGTCCAAAATAGTGAAGGTAAGCAGTAAAATCCTAGGTGCCCAGCAAAGTAATCTCACTGACCTGTATAACAGACAGGTGGTGAGGAAAGCTAAATCCTAATACATCCTATCAGTCAGTGCCCATCCCTTTCACTCTGAGTTTCAGATTCTACCTGAAACCTTTAGGTTAGTTTGGTTAGTAGTAGTGATGTTTTTTCTTGTCATTGTTGATAACAGTGAAAATGATGCTGAGAATGTTTGTAAGGTTTTTGTATTCTATTATCTAAGTGTTTGTATTTTATTGTCTTGTATGCATGTATGTAAAACTAATTGCCCCTGGGGACAAATAAACTGGAAAGTTGAAGTTGACCTCAGTGTCTCCAGTTTACAGTTTGGATCCTGCTGTAAATCAGTGAGCAGCTTCACTCCTGATGCTCCAGGGTAATTCCCTCTGAGATCCAGCTCTATCAAGTAGGATGATTTCAGAGCTTCTGCCAGAGCAGCATATCCTTCCTCTGTTATACTGCAGTCTGAAAGTCTAAACAAAGGACAAAATTATCATATAAATTATCATTCATCTGAATGCAGAATTAATAACGAGAGACGAAGCACAAGCATTTAACCTAAATTACACCATTTACGTCATTGTACTGTGCAACATGATTAAATCAAGGCATTGTGAGATTTTAAAGTGGAGGTGTATCATCATATTTTTAGTGGTGGCCACAAGAACATACATCTACTCAAGAGAAATAACATTTGTCAGTTAATGAACAGTAATTTGTAAAGTAAGCTTATATACTCAGATGGTTGCTTATAAGTCCACTTCTGCAGATACATTTTCATAGTTTATGGACTTAACATTGCCTGCACCGGGCACCATCATATTCTGATTTACCTGCTGTGATTTTCTTGTTAGTAATGTTGACAGCTCTGCAATGAGTAAAGCTAGAGGCGCTGTATAATTTACACACACTCATTGTCAACTTTATTGGGAACACCTGCACACCTGCTCATTTATGCATTTATCCGATCAGCCAATCATGTGGCAGCAGCACAACGCATAAAAACATGCAGATACAGGGCCTCTATCAGCCAAGAACAAGAAGCTGAGGCTGTCATGGGCACAGGCTCATCGAAACTGGACAGTTAAGCATTAGGAAAAAAATTTCCAGGCTTCAACTGTCCAGTTTGGGTAAGCCTGTGCCCACGATTGCCTGACAGGAATGGAACCCAATGTGGTCTTCTGCTGTTGTAGCCCATCCACCTCAAAGTTCGATGTTTTATGAATGCTGAGATGCTTTTATGCTCACCATGGTTGTAAAGAGTGATTATATGAGTTACTATATCCTTCCTGGCAGCTTGAACCAATCTGGCCATTTTCCTTTGACCTCTCTTATCAACAAGTTCTTTCCACCCACAGAACTGTCACTCACTCAATGCTTTTTGTTTTTCGCACCACTCTTTGTTAACTCTAGAATGTTGTTTGTGAAAATCCCAGGAAATCAGCACTTTCAGAAAACTCAAAAAAGCCCATCTGGCACCAACAATCATGACATGATCACAGAGATCATACTTTTTCCCCATTCTGCTGTCTATAAACTGAAATTCCTGACTGTATATGCATAAATAAGCAGGTGTTCGGTGTTCCTATTAAAGTGGACAGTGTATGTGTGTGTGGGTGTGTGTGTGTGTGTATACATACAGTCAGGCCCGGAAGTATTTGGACAATGACAGAGTTTTTGTGATTTTGCCTTTATACACCACCACAATGGATTTGAAATAAAACAATCAAGATGTGGCATTTACCATTTAGGAATTACAGCCATTTTAAGCAAAGTACTTCCATTTTCAGGGGCTCAAAGTTATTTGGACAATTGACTGACAAGAAGTTAACTGACCAAGTGTGGTCCATTCCCTCGTTACTTCAAGACAAATGAAGCAGATAAAAGGTCTGGAGTTGATATCAGGTATTGAGTTGGTATTTGGCAGCTGTTTGACTGGAGCTACCAATATAAAGTCCAAGGAGCTCTCAATGCAAGTGAAGGAGGCCATCATTAGGCTGAAAAAACAGCATAAATCTATAAGGGAGATAGCAAACACCTTAGGTGTGGCCAAATCAACAGTTGGGTACATTCCTAAAAAGAAAGAAAGCACTGGTGAGCTCAGCAACATCGAAAGGCCTGGAAGACCACGGAAGACAACTAAAGTGGATGATAGCAGAATCCTTTCCTTGGTGAAGAAAACCCCCTTCACAACATCAACAGAAGTCAAGAATACTCTGGAGAAGGTAGGCGTATCATTGTCAAAATCTACAATCAAGAGACACCTTCATGAATGTAAATACAGAGGGTTTACAACAAGGTGCAAACCACTGGTAACATTCAAGAACAGGAAAGCCAGATTAGACTTTGCCAGAAAACATCTAAAAAAGCTTCCCATGTTCTGGAATAAGATTCTTTGGACTGATGAAACCAAGATTAACTTGTACCAGAATGATGGGAAGAGAAAAGTATGGCAAAAGAAAGGAACAGCTCATGATCCAAAGTATACCACATCATGTGTCAAACATGTTAAGGCAGTGTTATGAAAGGGCATGTATGATTGCCAATGGAATGGGCTCATTGGTGTCTATTGATGATGTGACTGCTGACAGAAGTAGCAAGATGAATTCTGAGGTGTATAGGGCTATACTCTCTGTTCACATTCAGCAAAACTGATAGGACGCCGCTTCACAGTGCAGGTGGATAATGACCCAAAACATACTGCGAAAGCAACTCAAGACTTTTTGAAGGCAAAGAAATGGAATACTCTTCAATGGTCAAGTCAGTCACCTGATCTCAACCCAATAGAGCATGCTTTTCACTTATTGAAGACAAGACTGAAGGCAGAAAGACCCACAAACAAGCAGCCACTGAAGGTGGCTGCAGTGAAGGCCTGGCAAAGCATCTCCAGGGAGGAAACTCAGAATTTGAGTTTTGAGAACATGGGATCCAGACTTCAGGCAGTCATTGACTGCAAAGGATTTTCATCCAAGTATTAAAATTATGGTTATATTTACAATTATGTCACTTTGTCCAAATACCTTTGAGCCCCTGAAAATAGAGGTACTTTGCTGAAAATGGCTGTAATTCCTAAATGGTAAATGCCATATTTTTGTGGAACCTCTTAAAATAAAGCTGAAAGTCTACACTTCGATCATCTTGACTGTTTTATTTCAAATCCATTGTGGTGGTGTATAAAGGCAAAATCACACAAACTCTGTCATTGTCCAAATACTTCCGGACCTGACTGTATATACACCGATCAGCCATAACATTAAAACCACCTGCCTAATATTATGTAGGTCCCCCTTGTGTCACCAAAACAGCTCTGAGCCATCGAGGCATGGACTCCACAAGACCTCTGAAGGTGTGCTGTGGCACCAAGACGTCAGCAGCAGATTTTTTAAGTCCTGTTGTTTGTCCAGCACATCCCACAGATGCTCAATCAGATTGAGATCTGGGGAATTTGTAGGCCAAGTCAACACCTTCAGCTCTTTGTCATCTTCCTCAAACCGTTCCTGAAGAATTTTGCAGTGTGGCAGAGCGCATTATCCTGATGAAAGAGGCCAGTGCCATTAGGGAACACCGTTGCCATGAAGGGGTGTACTTGGTCTGCAACAATATTTAGGTAGGTGGTACACAACAATATTTAGGTAGGTGGTACAGACCCAAGGTTTCCCAGCAGAACATTGCCCAGAGCATCACACTGCCTCCGTTGGCTTCCCTTCTTCCCAGGGAGCATTGTGGTGCCATCTCTTCCCCAGGTAAGTGATGCACAAGCACTCGGCTTCCCACATAATGTAAAAGAAAATGTGGTTCATCAGACAAGCCACGTTCTTCCATTGCTCCACGGTCCACTTCTGATGCTCACATGCCCATTGAAGGTGCTTTCAGTAGTCGACAGGGTCAGCATGGGCACTCTAACTGGTCTGCGGCTATGCAGCCCCATATGCAGCAAGCTGCGATGCACTGTGTGTTCTGACACCTTTCTATCATAGCCATCATTAACTTTTTCAACAATTTGTGCCACGGTAGCTTTTCTGTAGGATCGGAGCAGATGGGCTAGCCTTCGTTCCCCACGTGCATCAATGAGTCTTGGGTGCCTGAGACCCTGCTGCTGGTTCACCGGTTGTCCTTCCTTGGACCACTTTTGGTAGGTACTAACCACTGTAATCTAATCTAACTTTATCTATTATCTATTTACAGGTAGCTCTACAGATAAAAAAAAATAAACATTTCTGCAATTATTTTTACTTTTTATTTAGGAGAGATGAACTGACCTCAGTTTCTCCAGTTTACAGTTTGGACTCTTCAGTCCAGCACAAAGCAGCTTCACTCCTGAGTCCTTCAGAGGATTTCTGCTCAGATCCACCTCAGTCAGCTTGGAGGATTCTGAGCTGAGAACTGTGTGTAAAGCCGAGCAGCTTCTTTCTGACAGGTTACACTTACTGAGACTGAAAGTAGAAAATGTCAGAGGAACTCATAAAACATTGAGCCCTTTGTAAACCCAAATACAAAATAAGACAGGTAATCACTGCTATACACAGCATATTCATGGTACTACCACAACTATCACAGCGTTATAATTTGTGACAAGAGGTTGGGTCAGTATCAGGGATGCACTGATACAATTTTTTCAGACTGAGTACTAGTATATATTTTGTGGTACTCATCTATACAACAAGGTATTGACCCTGGCAAAAGGAAGTGTGTGCATCAGTACTCAGTGCTCGCAGAACTTAAATGATCTCTCTCTCTTTTTCTATCTCTCTGTATACACACATATATATATATATATATATATATATATATATATATATATATATATATATATATGTGTGTGTGTGTGTGTGTTTGTGTACTAAGTTTTATATTATTAATAGGTTTGCTTTTCTCTAAAAGAGTTTTATCTAACATTTACTTATGTGTGTCTGTGTGTTCAAGGCACCTGTAACAAGCCAAAGAGAGAGCCGACCAACATAGAGCCATGTGTGTCCTTGAATGAGTCCCTGTGACCACCGCTGCCATGCCCCACATCACGCTGCCGAAGATGGGGTCACAGGACAGCAGCTCACGGCTCAACAGCTTTCGGTCACAAACCTGCTGGTATACCCAGACCTGAAGCGGGCCATATTGCAACAGACTGGCTGCACCCCCGAACAGCACTATCAGTGCTTCCGCTTGCTGAACGTCAGAATTCGCCCAGCAGCTCCGAGACACCTGTTGGAGATGGCTGCTGAAGGAGGAATGCAGCACCAAGGACATCGTCAACCTAGTGGTGCTGGATCAGATGGTCACCTGACTACTGCAGGGGATGGCGGAGTAGGTTTAGTGCCACCATCCAGCATCGCTGGATGAGGCGACCAGCTGGCAGAGGACCATTTGGCACCGCATTCACCGTATTCCTCCCTCTCTCTCTCATTCACACCCTTTTTCTCCTCACTCTCCCCCCATCCCTGCACCATGGTAACGATGGCCAACTCCCCCAAAAGCAGCTCCCCAGTCCCGGGGTTTCCGCACCCCCCCTCCTCTCCTTCTCCTTCACCCCTGATGTCTCCCCTTACTCCCTCTGTCTCCCCACAGGTAGAAACTTCCTCGCCCACCAGGACCGAGGCAAACCCCTGGAAGGACTGCCAGTTTAGTGGGAAAGCTGGGCATTTTCAGGGTCAGTGTGCCCTCTGGGAAGTGGGAATACTGATCGAGATTCCGGACACACTGCGAGCCTACCCCGATCAAGCAAGAATGTACCACGTATCAGTGAGTATACAAGGGAGTACACATCAGGCCTTGGTGGATTTGGGGTGTAACCAGACTACTGTCCATCAAAGCCTGATTCAATGTGGTGCTTTGGAGAAAGGACGAGTGGTGAAGGTGAGGTGTGTGCAAGGTGATGTTCACAAATATCAGCTGGTGCCAGTCATTGTTAATTATGGGGGCAAAAGCATAGAGTGGAGGTTGCGGTTAGTCCTCGCCTCACCCATCCACTAATCTGGGGACAAATTGGCCAGGTTTTCAGATATTTATGAGGGAAATATGTGTAGATGGGCCCTGCATAGAGAAGCATGGTGTGGGACGTGTGCAGCGTTGGCTGGGGAGGCATTGTCCGGGCCATCGATGTCAGGTCTGCATCACGAAAACACGGAGGGTGGGGAGGGCTCTGCCCCCCCACCCTTTGGAGAAATTTCCCTCTGGGATTTCCTTCTGGAGCAAACACAAGATGAGCCCTAAGGTATGCCATAGATCAAGTGAAAGTAATTGATGATCAGCAAGTTCAGCGAAACGTTGCACTCTCCTTCCCCTACTTCGCAATTATTAAAGATAGGTTATATTGAGTGACACAGGACACTCAAACAAAAGAAGAAGCAACCCAATTGTTGGTCCAGAAGAGCTATAGGGTTTTGTTATTAAAGGGGCTCACCATAATCTGATGGACCATCTCATGGCTCGTTTTTATTGGCCGGGCATTCGCGTCGATGCTCACAGGCGGTGTGCGGCATGTCGCAAATGTCAGCTGGTGAATCCACCGGCCACCCCAAAAGTGCCATTGCGCCCCTTCTATTAATCAAGGTCCCCTTCGAAAGAATTGGGATTGACCTCATCGGGCCATTAGAAAGGTGCAAGTGAGGATATCGCTTTGTGTTAGTCCTGGTGCATTATGCAACTCGATATCCAGAAGCAGTTCCTCTGCGCAAGATATCAGCACGTAGTGTTGCGGAGGCACTCTCCCAAGTCAGGATCATGAAAGAGATCCTGACTGACCAGGGCACTATGTTTATGTCACTGACACTATGCGAGCTTTAAGAATTGCTGGGGATTAAATGAGTTCGCACTAGTTTTTACTAGTTTTATCTGCAGATGCATGGGCTGGTGGAATAGTTTAATCAAATCCTTAAAAATATGATTCCTAAGTTCGTTCACGATGATGCGCAGAATTGGGATAAGTTCAATTAAATTCAATTCAATTTTATTTGTATAGTGCTGTTAACAGTGGACATTGCCACAAAGCAGCTTTACAGAAATAAATACATTCAGTATATAAATTTTAATGTACGAATTTATCCATAATGAGCAATCCAGAGGCTGACAGTGGCAATGAAAAACTCCCTGAGAGGATATGAGGAAATAACCCTATGAGGAACCAGATTCAAAAGGGAACCATCCTCATCTGGATGACAATAAGGTGGTCTGAATAAGTGGCTCAAGCCCCTGTTCTTTGTAGTACGAGAGGTCCTGCAAGCCTCCACAGCGTTTTCTCCATTCAAGTTGTTGTACGGGCACAAGTCTCGTGGGGTCTTAGACATCATTATTGAAAATTGAAAGGAGGGACCTTTTAATAGCAAGTAAGAAATTCAGTACGTTCTTGATCTGAGAGCAAAACTCCACATATTGGGACAATTAACACAGGATTTGCTACAGGCGCAAGAACATCAATCTTGGCTGTATAATAGGGTACTTGGCTACAGGAATTTGCACTGGGTGATAAAGCGCTCATTTTGCTACCCACGTCAAGCTTTAAGGACCCTTTGAGGTCACACGGCGAGTCACAGAATTTGACGATGAGGTCAGGTGAATGGATAGGGGTGGCACAAATATACCACCTTGAAATCATGGAAGGAGGCGGTTCCTGTGGCTCTGGCAATGGTGCTTCCCGAGAGGGAGGAGCTGGGACCGGAGGTAAGTCTAAAAAATGCAGCCCAATTCACCCTGGTCCCCTGTGGAGACCACCTCTCACTGTCCCACAAAGCACAGGTTGCCCAGTTGCAGAAGGAATTTTTCGATGTGTTTTCACCTCTACCTGGTCGCACCAACCTCATAGAACACCACACTGAGCCTCGTCCAGGTGTGGTTGTACACAGCCGCCCATACCGGCGCCCTGAACACACACAAAAAAAAAAGTGGTTCGGGACGAACTCAAGGCTATGCTCGCTATGGGGTAATTGGGGAGTCCCACAGTGACTGGAGCAGCCTGTTGGCTTTGGTGCCTAAGGCTGACGGGTCAGTCTCTTTTTGTGTGGACTTTAGAAAAGTCAACAGGGTGTCTAAATTTGATGCATATTGGATGCCTCACATTGATGAACTGTTCGATCTGTTAGGTCCGGCTTGCTTTTATTCAACACTGGATTTATCTAAGGGGTACCGGCAGATTTTTCTCTCATGAAAAAAACTTACTTTTCCGCTCTCTTTGGGTTACACCAGTTTGTCACCCTGCCGTTTGGGTTGTTTGGAGCCTCAGCAACATTTCAACGACTCATGGACAGAATCCTCTGCCTGCACAATGCATATGCCGCTGTGTACTTAGATGACATAATAATTTATAGTAATGATTGGCAGCAGCATTTGCAACATCTGGCCTGAAACTCTTGGTAAGGAAGGCCAAGTACAGCATGATCGAGAAGGAGTGTCTGGCCATTAAGTGCGTAGTCCTCACCCTCCGATGCTACCTGCTGGGGTGCCCTCTCACCTCAATGGCTCCACCGCATGAAGGATGCCAACGCACAGATCACTCACTGGTATATGGCACTTCAGCTATTCAAATTTGAGGTGGTCCATGGGCCAGGGGCGCAGATGGTGGCGGAGGATTACCTCTTCCACCAGAGGGGTAGTCAGCTGCAGGCCGGACAGCTCGCCGGCCTGAGTGTTGGTGGTGGGGGTATGTGTATCAGCCTGCCTCCCACCACCTCGTTCCCAACCCAACCCAGCAAGATTACAATAAGCAATAAGCAAAGTTTCATATAAAGTCTAATCAATAGGAGAGATGAACTGACCTCAGTTTCTCCAGTTTACAGTTTGGACTCTTCAGTCCAGTACAAAGCAGCTTCACCCCTGAATCCTTCAGACGATTATTACTCAGATCCACTTCAGTCAGCTTGGAGGATTCTGAGCTGAGAATTGTGTGTAAAGCTGAGCAGCTTCTCTCTGTCAGGTTACACTCACTGAGCCTGAAAGTAGAAAATGTCAGAGAAACTCATAAAAAAACTGAGCCCTTGTGAACACAAACACAAAAATAAGACAGAAAATCACTGCTATACACAGTATATTCATAATATTACCACAACTACCACAGCATTATGATTGTGACAAGAAGTCAGTATTAGGGATGCACTGATAAAATGCAAATATTTTGTGGTATTCGTCTATACCAATACTGATACTGAAATAAGTTCAATTCAATTCAATTCAATTTTATTTGTATAGCGCTTTTAACAATGGACATTGTCACAAAGCAGCTTTACAGAAATAAATGGATTCACAAAAATCTATTGTAAATATTTTAATTTATCCCTGTGAATTTATCCCTAATGAGCAAGCCAGTGGCGACGGTGGCAAGGAAAAACTCCCCGAGATGATATGAGGAAGAAACCTTGAGAGGAACCAGGCTCAAAAGGGAACCCATCCTCATCTGGGTGCAATGGATAGTGCAATTATAAATAAATCCCTTCTATTACTGTGTACTATAAGGACAAATAGTGCAATTGTGCAACCAATAAATTCATCACAGTTTTCGCAAGAAGTCCGGCTGGTTAAAATCTATCCACTGTCCACTGATGGAGTCCTGAGTACGAAGCCGCTCGTGGCAACCGCAGTCCCAAAGCCACTACAGCAATCGCAGTCCCAAGCCATTACAGTACAGCTCCCCATATGTGATCCCCAAGCCATCTCCACAGCCCCCAGGTGGCACCATCCCCAGCAATCCAAACAGTTCTTCAGGCCGTCCATATTGGGCCACCCCCAGCAGCAGCGAGCGAACTCAACCGGAAGTAGGGCATCAGGATGGGTCAAGTAACCTACTTTATAAGTATAACTTAAGTATAATAAGTAACCTACTTTATCAGTATTTATTAATAATCAATCAGGGAATATTTTGTTTCACATCTTTATGCTGGTTGCTGCCATGTGCTGTTAATAATGAACTCCTGACGAGTTTAAATGATTAAACAGCATATCTAATAGATAGTGTGAGGGAGAACTGAACCATGACTCTCTAGCAAGGTATCAAACCTGGAAAAAGGAAGTGTGTCTCAGTGCTCACTGTTTTCTCTCTCTCTCTCTCACACACACACACATATACATACATATATATATATATATATATATATATATATATATATATACATATATATATATATATATATATATATATATATATATATATATATACATACAGTTAGGTCCGGAAGTATTTGGACAATGACCAGTTAGAGTGCCCATGCTGACCCTGTCGACTACTGAAAGCACCTTCAATGGGCATGTGAGCATCAGAAGTGGACCGTGGAGCAATGGAAGAACGTGGCTTGTCTGATGAACCACATTTTCTTTTACATTATGTGGGAAGCCGAGTGCTTGTGCATCACTTACCTGGGGAAGAGATGGCACCACAATGCTCCCTGGGAAGAAGGGAAGCCAACGGAGGCAGTGTGATGCTCTGGGCAATGTTCTGCTGGGAAACCTTGGGTCTGTACCACCTACCTAAATATTGTTGTGTACCACCTACCTAAATATTGTTGCAGACCAAGTACACCCCTTCATGGCAACGGTGTTCCCTAATGGCACTGGCCTCTTTCATCAGGATAATGCGCTCTGCCACACTGCAAAATTCTTCAGGAACGGTTTGAGGAAGATGACAAAGAGCTGAAGGTGTTGACTTGGCCTACAAATTCCCCAGATCTCAATCTGATTGAGCATCTGTGGGATGTGCTGGACAAACAACAGGACAGTAGCATTTGGCTGAATGTGAGCAGAATACTCTGGAGAAGGTAGGTGTATCATTGTCAAAATCTACAATCAAGACACGCCTTCATGAATGTAAATACAGAGGGTTTACAACAAGGTGCAAACCACTGGTAACATTCAAGAACAGGAAAGCCAGATTAGACTTTGCCAGAAAACACGTAAAAAAGCCTCCCATGTTCTGGAATAAGATTCTTTGGACTGATGAAACCAAGATTAACTTATGGGAAGAGAAAAGTATGGTGAAAGAAAGGAACAGCTCATGATCCAAAGTATACCACATCATGTGTCAAACATGGCGGAGGCAGTGTTATGGCATGGGCAATAACAAATAACAAATAAGCAGCAACTGAAGGTGGCTGCAGTGAAGGCCTGGCAAAGCATCTCCAGGGAGGAAACTCAGAATTTGAGTTTTGAGAACATGGGCTCCAGACTTCAGGCAGTCATTGACTGCAAAGGATTTTCATCCAAGTATTAAAATTATGGTTATATTTACAATTATGTCACTTTGTTCAAATACCTTTGAGTGCACACGCACTCGGCTTCCCACATAATGTAAAAGAAAATGTGGTTCATCAGACCAGGCCACCTTCTTCCATTGCTCCGTGGTCCAGTTCTGATGCTCACCTGTCCATTGTAGGAACTTTTGGCAGTGGACAGAGGTCAGCATAGGCACTCTGACAGGTCTGCGGCTATGCAGCCCCATACGCAGCAAGCCGCGATGCACTGTGTGTTCTGACACCTTTCTATCATAGCCAGCTTTAACTTTTCAGCAATTTGTGCTACAATAGCTCTTCTGTGGGATCAGACCAGACAGACTAGCCTTCACTCCCCACGTGCATCAGTGAGCCTTGGGCATCCATGACCCTGTCGCTAGTTCACCGGTTGTCCTTCCTTTGACCACTTTTGGTAGGTACTAACCACTGCATACCGGGAACACCCCACAAGACCTGGTGTTTTAAAGATGCTCTGACCCAGTCATCTAGTCATCGCAATTTGGCCGTTGTCAAAGTCTCTCTAATCCTTATGCTTGCCATTTTTCCTGTTTCCAACAAATCAACTTCGAGAACCGACTGGTCACTTGCTGCCTAATATAGCTCAACCTTTGACAGGTGCTATTGTAGAGAGCCTTCCTCTCTATTAAACACACTGTTCAAACACCATAAAGATGTTTTATTGGATTTCTTGTATTGTAGGAAGATGTTGTAGTTCCTCCTCTTGATATTTCATGGTTCATGGTTTTCAATCTGCTTTGAGCATGAATCCTTTTAGTATGTTCAGATCACTGCCATTTCCTGTTCATCTGTTCTTTAGCTCTACACCATCACGTTATCACCTGGTATCAGATTTTTATATTGGACAATTTTTTACGAGTACATGTAAATGAGTACAGTATCAGACTCATACCCGATACCCGTATCAGTAACACTGCATCCCTATTTAGGATGAATAAATTATCAAGAGTAGTTATGCGTATTGTTGTGAAATCTAATCAGAAAAGCTCCTCCCATTCCTAAAAGCTAAGTTTAATAGACAAACAGGTTTTACTTACAAAACTGTTGTGGCTTGCTGGACAGCTGGTAGCAGTCTCTTGAAGCATTCATCTGACTTTATGAACTTCTGTAGCTCAAACACTTCCATCTCCTCCTTTGATGTCAGCAACACAAAGACCAGAGCAGACCACTGAGCAGGTGAGAGCTCAGCTTCAGAGAGACGTCCTGAGTTCATGTAGCTTTGGATCTCTTTCACTAGTGAATCATCATTTAACTCGTTCAGACAGTAGAACAGATTGATTGATCTCTCTGGAGATAGATTTTGTTCAAGTTTGGACTTGATGTACTCAACTATGTCCTTTTGGCAGTCAGAGCTTCTTTCTGTGTGTGTCAGAAGACCTCGAATGAGCTTCTGATTAGACTCCAATGACAGGCCCAGAAGGAAGCGAAGGAAAAGATCCAAGTGTCCATTTTCACTCTGTAAGGCCTGGTCCACTGTGCTCTTGAGAAAGTCAGACATTTCTGATGTGTTGAAAAGACCAGACAGATCAGTGGCTTGGTCTTTTTTTCGGTTTTTGTCAAGAAATGAATATAATGCAGCCAAAAACTCCTGAACACTCAGATGCACAAAGCTGAACATCTTCCCCAGGTAGAGTCCAAACTCTGTTCTAAATATTTGGGTACACACTCCTGAGTACACTGCCACTTCTCTAACATTAATGCCACACTCTCTGAGGTCTTCTTCATAGAAGATCAGGTTTCCTTTTTCCAGTTGTTGGTAAGCCAGTTTTCCCAAAGATAGGATACTCTCTCTGGTCTGATGAGGATCAAGTTCATATGTTCCATGGTACTTTTGGTCCTTATGTTTGATCTGAAAGATCAGGAAGTGTGTGAACATTTGAGTCAGAGTCTTGGGGATCTCTCCACTCTCTGCTTCACCCAACATTCTCTCTAGAACCTTGGCTGAAATCCAGCAGAAAGCTGGGATGTGGCACATAATGTAGAGAGTTCTGGAAGAATTCATGTGTGTGATGATTTTATTGGCCAGATTCTTATCACTGATCCTCTTCATGAAGTACTCCTCTTTCTGAGGATCACTGAAGCCTCGTATCTCTGTTACCTGGTCTACACACTCAGGAGGGATCTGACTGGCTGCTCCTGGTCGAGTAGTTATCCAGAGGAGAGCAGAGGGAAGCAGATTCCCCTTGATGAGGTTTGTCAGCAGCACATCCACTGAGGCTGACTCTGTCACATCACACAATCTCTCATTGTTCTGGAAATTTAGAGGAAGTCGACACTCATCCAGACCATCAAAGATGAACAAGACTTTGTAGGTATCACTGTCTATTACTTCCAAGTCCTTAATTTCGGGGAAAAACTGATAAAGAAGGCTCATCAGATTTATGTTTTCCTGCTTCACCAAATTCAGCTCTCTAAAGGGAAGTGGAAACATGAAGATGACATCCTGATTTGCTTTTCCTTCAGCCCAGTCCAGAATGAACTTCTGCACAGAGACTGTTTTTCCAATTCCAGCTACTCCTTTAGTCAGTACACTTCTGATGGACTTGTCTTTAAAGAGGTCATTACAGTTGATGAGTGTCTCTTCTGTTGCTAGTCTCCTGGACGCTTTGTCAATCTGTCTCACCTCATGCTCATTATTGACATCTCCACTCCAACCCGTTGTGATGTAGAGCTCTGTGTAGATCTGATTCAGAAGTTCTGATGTCCCATGCTGTGAGATTCCTTCATTAATTCTTTTAAATTTATCTAAAAGTCTAGATTTGAGCTTTCGCTGATACACAGGGGCCAGCTCTAACAAATAAAAAAATGAGACGATCACTATTTTAATGTCTAAATTCTATACACAATGTGAAAGTTAACACTGGTCAAAAACTGGAATTCATTTCTAATACATACTTCAAAATAAACAGACATTATATGAACCAAAACACTATGATCATGTGTATGAGTCATTTATTTGTTGAAAAAACTATTCATTAGGATAAAAATCAGTATGATAATATAGGCCAGTGGACCAGTGTGTTTCCTTTAAAGTGATATAATATTGTAATAACTCTTACTGATCAGCAGTGTGTCAGCGAGATCTTTCTGCTTCATGTTCTTCAGGATGTGCAGTGTGATCTTCAGCATACCCTCTCTAACACAGTCCAGATTCCCCTCCCCCTCCTCCCACTCAGAGCATGCTGAGTAATCAGCATTAAGTAGCTCCTTGAACCTGTTCAGCTCATTTTTCAACAGTGTAATGAATTTCTTCTCCAGCTCCTGATTTAAAAAAACACAATAAAATAAAATTACTAAATAAATAAAAATGCTACATAAACTGTTATATGATTTTATACCACACTGCTGGCGAATTCTGGATTCTTATTGGTCAGAAAGTATTAACTGGATTAATTTTCTCATTTTGTTTTATTTTATTTATTTTCTCATTTTTCTCATTAATTTTCTCGTTTCTATAGTAACTGCTGATTCAGAGGGACAAGCACGGCAGACTTGTACATAAGTAATCGTTAATATGGTGAAGTTTTCTGTGATGTTTATTTAACATTTATGGTAGTATTTTTTAATAAAAAATAGTGTATATTAATTACACAGCACACACGCACCTTGAATATGGACTCTATCCAATTTCTGCAGATGATGTTTGGATTCTGTTTTTGGGTTCTGTGGAAAAACAAACATTTTTTAATTACTTTTTAACTATAATATCAGCACACATCCTAAAGCTCTGGTCCACACAGCTGTGACATCTGAACCCCTGAAACTCCACAGACTCGGCTCTTATCATGGGAGAACTGGCTTCAGGTACAGGAAAGGCAGCAATGGCACAATGATAGGTGATTCCAGTTGAGACAATTTGCACCAGGTGATAAAGCACATGTATACCTTTTCAACTCTAGCTCATAATAACTTGTGATTACTACCAAGCGTCAAGAGCCCTTCAAAAGAAAAGTGGTTCAGAATGAATTGTGGAAAATTCTAGAAAATAAAGCTGTCGTACTCTGAGGGGTACAGCCAAAGCCAGAGCGTTCAGTTTCTGCATGGACACATTCAATATTTAATGTGCAAACAATGCATTGTACTGATGAGCTTCTGGAACACCTGCGTATAGCATGTTTTTATTTTATCCTGAAGTTTACCAAGGGCTAACGGCAGATTCCATTATTGACAAATTTTCCTTTTCTACCCAGAAACCACAGGGGTGTTAACTTTTGCCCTCATTTGTAGGAATAGCACCTAAAGTATATTAAACCTACATGATACATGATTAGAATGAGCAAGAAGAAGAGAGGAATACCTTTCCACAGAGGATGTTCCATCTTTAAAGTTGAGAGGAGACGGCATTGAGTGGTCACTCTTAAAGGACACACAGCTGAGTACAGGAGAATTTGACGTTTCCACAGTTCCACTAAAGAGTAGAGAATATTTGCTTTAGAGATTTTATCTACAAAGCACGGTGATGCACATATCAGGATGCTTTCTGATCCCTTGGATTGTGTAATTATTAATCAGCTGCCTAAAGCCAAAGGGCAAAAGCAATAATGCTGCCATATGTAACATTTGCAAATGATTTGCATCCAAGTATTAAAAATAATCCTCATATTTATGATTGTTAGTTTGTCCAATTACTTTTGAGCCTGTGAAAATGGAGGAACTCTGTAAAAAAAAGCGGCTGAAATTCCGAAACGGTTAATGCAATATTTTTGTTAAATACCTTGAACTAAAGCTGAAAGTCTACCCTTCAATCACATCTTGATTGCAAATCCACTGTGGTGGTGTACAGAGGCAAAATGGTGAAAATTGTGACCAAAACTGTCCAAATAGTTATGGACCTGATTGTATGTGGTCATGTGGTCAGACTTCCTAAGTGCAATTCTGCAAATCACCTAGCACGAGAATTATTAGGAGCTTATCATGAGTATTGATACTACTAGAACATATTTCCATAGCAGTTCATATGAGCTATGAATATGATACCAATAATTTATAGAGATCCACTAATTAATATTAAATCAAGTAAATTCAGCACAAAACAACATTATATTGAAGCTAACAAGAACTCCCCTCTCGGGAGTCATTTCTAAAGATGTTTGGAGAATTGAATACGAGGAAGAGACAGGAAGACCTTTTAAAACTTTAGTTGGAACTGGAAGTTCCAACTGTAAAGTTCAGAGGACTTGGCATTGAGTGGTCACTCTTAAAGGACAAACAGCTGGATACAGGTGAGATAGGTCTTTCCTTATTTTCATTAGAATAAAGAGAAAGTTGTTTTAGCCTTTTGTCTATATATAGTGATTTATATCTTAGGATGCCATTATGTATATACATTTACAGAATTTCATACTTCTTTGCATATCATAATTTGAAAGGAGCCATGGCCAGAGCACAGTCAGCCATTATACTTCACCTCTGGAGCAGAGCAGAATAAAGACCTTGCGGGACCAACAGGGGCTTGGTAGATTGCCAGTAATGGGATTTAAATTTTCAAACTCCTGGTAAGTGGCTTAGAGTCTTGACCACTGAACCAGCACTGTCCTAAGTATACTAATATACACTTAATATTAGAAAGGCTTAATATGTTACAACTAATGACTGTTTTGGACCCAAAAGCAGAACATAGACTCTGGGACAGAAGGTTAGATGGCTTTTATTGAAGAATAAAGGAAAGTATAGACGGTGGAGGACTAACAATGGTGGGTCTGTTGAGGCCAGGACTCAAACTTGGGTTTGTGGAATGAGAGTCAGACACTCTGTCCATGAGTCACAGGAGAGGTGAAGCAAGGCTGGGAGTTGCAGAGTGCAAGCGTGGCTGAGCATTACTGTCAAGGTTGGGGCTCTAACTCTCTTTCCATGAGCCACGGGGGGAGGTAAAACAGGGCTGGACATAGTGGAGTGCAGGCAGGCAGGGTGAGACGTGAACCTGCCGTGGACCAGTTTTATTTGAGAGACATGGAAAGAAAGGTGGATCCTCCTGAACCTAGGAAGTTTGAGTTTCATTACAGAGCGGTTGATGATGCTCTTGATTACAAAAGGACCCAGGTAGCGAGGAGAGAGTTTCTTAGAGTTGGTCTCCAGTGAGATGTCTTTTGACATGGTTGGTAATTGGGAGCTGTAGTCCGATGGTGATCAGCAAGGCAGTTGTGGTCACCTGAGCAGAGCAGCGCTGAGCAGGCATTCCTCCAAATCTTGCAGCAATGACAGATGTGATCTTGAACAGGTGGGACAGCAATGTCGGGAAACGGGGAGTCAGATAACCCAGAGAGCACTCAAAGGGAGACATGCCGGTAGCTGTGCTAGAAAGGGAATTGTGAGCATAATCTATCCAGGCCAGCTGAGTGCTCCAGGTCAAGGGGTTACTGGCTGTGACACACCGAAGAGCTGCTTGCAGGTCCTGGTTGGAGTGCTCTGCCTGACCATTAGTCTGGGGGTGGATGCCAGAGGACAAACTAACAGAGGCACCAAGAGTGTGACAGAAGGCTTTCCATACCTGAGAGATGAACTGGGGTCCATGATCAGAGACAAGGGGGATTCCATGCAGGGGGAAAACATGATTGACCAGGAGGTCAGCAGTCTCGCAAGCTCTGGGAAGTTTAGGGTGAGCCACAAATTGCACTGCCTTGGAAAAATGTTCACAGCAGTGAGGATGGTGGTGTTACCGTGAGTGGGAGGCAGTCTAGGAACCAGGGTGGCAGGCGAACCGGGATGAGTGACCCCAATAGAGGTGAGGCCAGGGGGTCCATTACCTGTGTCGGGTTTGGTGCATTGGTCCTCCTTACCCACTGCCTCAATCTCCCACATAACTGCTCCCACCAGGGAGAATATTATCAGGGCTCGAGGGGGCCTCTTTGGAGGCAAATTGGTGGGAGAGGGCTGTAGGATTTTAAGTGAACAGGTGGCAAGAAAACAATAAAACAATGAATCCTCGCACACAGACACTGAGAAACCGAGTTAATTACTACCTGAATAATTTCAGCTTTCCTGTGAACAACAGAGCAAACATTAGAACATCCCTGACCAGAGGATGAACCATCTCAGCCAAGAAAATCCCTGTCAAATCTACTGATTTATGCCACTGGCCAAGACTGGATGGCTGGTCCACAGGATAACACTCAAGGACCCTCAGCCATAAATGATAACCTAAGGCCAAAAGGGGGATGACTCACCAAGGAGACCTCAAGAAAGAATCAACACAGGCTGGCCTTCTGGACTGAGACCCTTTGTTCTTTCCCCCAGTAACATAATTACCACCCTGTTCTCACCACCATTCACACATTCCACAGAATGCAGCTTTAACAAAAGCATCAGGTTACTTTACATCTACTAAAAGAACAATAACCCGTGACAGTTCCACTGTTACGCTGATGACACACAGTTGTTTGTTTCAGCAAAGCCAGATGACAGACACCAGCTTAATAAAGTTGAGGAATGTGTAAAAGACATTAGAAACTGGATGCTTATTAACTTTCTCTTACTTAATTCTGACAAGACAGAAGTACTTGTACTAGGACCACATGAACTTAGAAGTCAGCTTTCTGATTACATAATAACTCTGGATGGCCTTTCTGTTTCATCATGTGCAGCAGTAAAAGACCTTAGTGTGATTATCGACTCTAGTCTTTCTTTTGAAGCTCATGTAGATAATATAACTAGGATCGCTTTCTTTCATCTCAGAAATATTGCTAAAATAAGAAATATATTGTCACTACACGATGCAGAAAAATTAGTTCATGCTTTTTTTACCTCTAGGTTGGATTATTGTAATGCCTTACTGTCTGGATGTTCCAGTAGATGCATAAACAAGCTCCAGTTAGTACAGAATGCAGCAGCAAGAGTCCTTACTAGAATCAGAAGATATGACCACATCACCCCTATCTTATCCACACTGCATTGGGTCCCAATCAAATTTCGTATTGATTATAAAATACTACTCTTGACCTATAAAGCACTAAATGGTCTCGCGCCACAGTACCTGAGTGAACTTTTGGTCTTTTATGATCCGCCACGCCTACTCAGATCAAAAGGTGCAGGCTATTTGTTGGTACCTCGAATAGTGCGGGCTACAGCTGGGGGTAGAGCTTTCTCTTACAAAGCCCCACAGTTATGGAACAGCCTTCCACTTAGTGTTCGGGGCTCAGACACAGTCTCAGTGTTTAAGTCTCGGCTGAAAACATATTTGTTTAGTCAAGCCTTTAGTGAATAGTTTTTTCTTAGGTACAGGGGCAGGTCTGGAGGGTTCACAGGCATAGAGTGTTGTGGTGAACTGGGATGTTTGGATGCTGTCGCCCCCCCCACTCTCACGCGTTCACTCAGGTTTGTCGACGGTGGAGTGGCTGGCTGCCTTATGTCCCAGGGTGCCGTCATGTCTGTGTTAGCTTCTGGCTCTCCCTTTTAGTTATGCTGTCATAGCTAGTCTTGCCGGCGTCCCTGCTTGCACTCTGCACGCAAAGTACATTGTCCTTAACCATTAGAGGACAAAAGCTTACCTAACAATCTCTCCCCCTCTCTCTATCTCTCTCTCTCCCTTACTCTCTGTTGAGCTACACGTGCTACTTCTGAGATGCCAGTGATCCTGACCCCTTCTGCTCCTCCTCGCTGCCTGACCCATCCTGATGCACCTTCTGCTCCTCCTTGCTGCTTGACCCATCCTGATGCCCTACTTCTGGTTGGAGTTCTCATCGGTTGAGTTCACTCGCTGCTGCTGGGGGTGGCCCCATATGGACGGCCTGAAGAACCATTTGGATTGCTGGGGATGGTGCCACCTGGGGGCTGTGGAGATGGCTTGGGGATCACATATGGGGAGCTGTACTGTAATGGCTTGGGACTGCGATTGCTGTAGTGGCTTTGGGGCTGCAGTTGCCACGAGCACCTTCGTACTCAGGACTCCACCAGTGGACAGGGGATAGATTTTAACCAACTGGACTTCTTGTGAAAACTTTGATGAATTTACTGGTTGCACAATTGCACTATTTGTCCATATAGTACACAGTAATAGAAGAGATTTATTTATAACCCTAACCCTAACCCTAACCCTATCCATTGCACCCAGATGAGGATGGGTTCCTCTCAAAGTTTCTTCCATATATTATCTCAGGGAGTTTTTCCTTGCCACCGTCGCCTCTGGCTTGCTCATTAGGGATAAATTCACATATTTACAATATATTTTTTGTGAATCCATTTATTTCTGTAAAGCTGCTTTGTGACAATGTCCATTATTAAAAGTGCTATATAAATAATTGAATTGAAAAAAATGATGCACCATGGTTTGAAAAAACGTGTTCCCTTTTTAATGTCATGCCTCATATGTATCATGCCTATAGTCACAAGTTCATTATGGTGCTTTTGATCATTTAACAGGTACCATAATGTTAATGAATGTATCAATAACAGCAATTATGTGCTGTTTTGTATGCGTGTGATCGTTATTTAATTAATACTAGATAAGTAAATTTGAGTACAATGTATTGGATCTATGTTACAAAATTCATGACCAAAGTTCTAACTTTACCTTGTGGAAAGTTAGAAAAGCACAAAACTCAGAACCCAGTATTCTAATTAGTGTCAGAGGAGGAGAATGCAGCTTATGCCCTGCCGCAAGATTCTGCTGATTGGAGGAAGCACTTTGGGTTCAGCCCAGCTAGAAAGGGTTAAAACCCCCTGACACAAAGGAAACTCAGAGTTCTCTTCAACCAACATCTTGAGAGAGTCCTCGTCCATGAACAACTCAAGAGTCCTTGTCCATTAACAACTCGGGAGTTCTTGTTAACCAAGAGTTCCAGAAGTTTTCGCCCCTCAACATCACAAGGTGATCATGCTCGCTCCGAGGCTCCTCATCCAGACTGGTTCCTGAAAAGCCCCCAACGCTCACCTTTGCCGCACTGGGAACCACCTTTTTTCTCATCAATGCTCCTTTGCAACCTGCCTAAAAGACTCCACCAGGTGTGAGCCTCACTCCAGTCATCATCCTGATTGATCTTCTGAGACACCACTCAAAAACAACCAGTACCGAATTCACCTTTAGGACAACGCAAACGCAAGTATAGTACCCCCAGATTCTCGCTGAACTGGTGGATTTAATGTTAAGTTTAAAGCCCTTCTAAACAAAACAAAGGTTAAATTGATAGGTTGATGGTTCGTTCAAGTCATGGTCTGAGAAATAGCATACAGACCTAGAAACTGGGGACTTCATTCATTCTCTGTTCAAAACTCTTCTCTGTGTGACCTTTGTGTGTGTGTGTGTGTGTGTGTGTGTGCATGCATGCATTGCATGTGTTTATGTGTTAGATTAGTTTCTGTGTATTAGAATAATTTAATAAAGTCTTGTCTGATTTCAAGTGCAGGAGTCCTGTGTCTCTGTACTTATAATTTACTGCATTAAACTGCCAATCTTTTTACTGTGCTCTTAATATAGTGTTTCACTATATTATTGCCAGTGGCCATGGAGGTAATATCCCATGCACAATTAATAAATATAGCTACTAAATTCAGCTTACCACTGGACTAATAGTTGATCAGATATTAAAATATTAAGTTTGCAAAATTTCCCCTTCTGAGCTGATCTGCTAATTTCCTACATATTTTGGTGGAGAATGCGGGCAGCTTAACCTAAACAGCTAGTTTCCTACAGGGCGCCAGGCTAGGCGTTCTTGGAGCCGGGGCAGTATGTGATGGTGAAGTTGAAATGGCCAAAGAATAGAGCCCAGCGTGCCTGACATGAGTTCAGCCGCTTGGCCGTTTGGATGTAGGCCAAATTCTTGTGGTCGGTCCTCATGATGAATCGTTGTTCGGCCCCCTCAAGCCAGTATCAGGACCATCCAGGACCAGCTTAACTGCTACCAACTCATGGTGAAAGTTCGTCAGGGGTCCAAACAAAGGGTGTGGAGGAAGTGAGTCTGGTGAGAGGTGCTGCCACATGACTATAATCTAAACCCAGGAAACGTTGCAATTGCGTAAGGTTGGTTGGTTTGGGCCACTCAGCTACTGCCCGGATCTTTTCAGGATTGGTCTTCACCTGCCCGCTCTTGATTATGTACCCCAGGAAGCTGACTGAGTTAACATGGAACTCGCATTTCTCCACTTTTACAAATAGTCTGTTCTCAACTAGCTGTTGAAGAACCAGACAGACATGGATGGTGTGTTCAGCAGAGGTGTGAGAGAAGATGAGGGTGTCGTCCAGGTACACAAAGATGAAGTGGTTGAGAAAGTCCCTACGGACGCCGTTCACAAGAGCCTGGAATACTGCTGGGGCTTTGGTGAGGCTGAAGGGCATGACCAGGTACTCAAAGTGGCTAAGGATTGTGTTAAAGGCTGTCTTCCACTCGTCACCTTCTCTTTTCCTGACCAAGTGGTATGCATTCCTCAGGTCCAACTTGGTGCAGATGGTTGCCCCATGAAGCAGTTCGAAGATTGAGTTGATGAGTAGTGAGGAGTATTTATTCTTGATGGTTATGCTGTTCAAGCCATGTCCTCCCTCTCTGGACGGGACAGGTTGTACAGCCTACTGGAAGGCAGGGGGCCCCCAGGAAGCAGGTCTTGAGTGGCGCAATCATATAGATGGTCAGATGGCCTGTTCTTTGCTGAAGACCTCTCCTAGGTCATGGTACTCTGAGGGAACAGCCAACAGATCAGGGGTCCTAGAATGGGTGGAGCTACAGCGTCCTCTGAGGGAGGAAGGGTGGACTGCAGGCAGGAGGAATGAAAGAAAGAGCTGCAGTTGACAATCTTCCCTGCTGGTTTAGAAGAATTTTCTTGATATAGAAATTATTTATTAATATAATAAAAATTATTATATTTTTGATCAGTATATGATGTAATCCTTCAGGTCAAAATAATCAAGGTGAAATGTGTTAATCCGTGTAATGTGTTGAAAGTATGAATTTGAAGTGTATTTTTATGAAGTGTATTTTAATCATGAAGAGAATGTGACCTTATGTTAAAACAGTTGTAACTGCCCATAGTGCTGTTACTATAGGTCTACAGTAGGTTGCAGGTCTACTACAGCCTTCTAGGGGCACTAAGCTGCTCTTCTCCTCTAACTTAAATACAGGTGTAGTAGTAGAGGGAGAGAATTGTTTGGTTAGGAGGAAGCATGGCCTTCCTTTTATGCTACCTGCAATGCTGAAGAGTCCAGATTGAGAAATGTGTGTGTTTCAGGCTCAATACATGTAAGTGTTTATCTGTTTGGTTTGTTCTTGGGTTTTGTTCAGTTGACTTTATATATGATTTGTAATTTGTTTCTCATGTTTGCTTCAGGTTGAATGTGTTTGTTAACATGCTAACCCTCAGTTTGTATTCTAGAAGGACTCTTTTATACTGGTAATTTTACTACTGGTATGCTCATTGTGTGAATACGGGAAGCATTGTGTGAATCCTAAGAGTGCTACTTCACACCCTATCGTGGACTCCTTGGGATTATACACTCAAGTCAGGAACGTTTGCCTGGAAGCACAACAACATCATCATCATCATCAACGACATCATCATCATCATCAATCAACGATAAGTACAATAATCATTCATCAAAAGGTCTGTGAGGAAGTGACCTGGCCCTGTTGGCGCGCACACACACACACACACACACACACACCTCAACGTACCTCATTCTTCCTCCGTAAATCCCTGCTGAGGCGATGTGGGTGCACACGCACGCTATTAGCATACTGGACTTTCATACACACAAACATATCCACTCCGTTTCATCCCCTGACATTAATTCACGCTGCGCATGACAACACAAACACACATACATATATTTGAGTTAATGGTTTACGGTGTTTTGCTTAATTTTTCTTTGTTTCATGTTTTAAATACACACCGGTGGTTTGTGCTTGGTATTGTCTGTGTAGTGGGTTCTTCGTGCGGCGTTTCCCCCATAGGCCGGCCAAACCTGGGCGCCACCCGGTGGCCTGGCTATATACTGCCAGAATTGGCGCAAAGCAACCGGAAATAGACTAGTCTACTTTGTGTCCCATGGGGAAATTGCGAAATGTTTTTATATTTACGTTATGTCTATCTGCTATTATGGTGTATAATGCTTTATTTCATAGTGTAAAGATATATATAATGCAGTAGATGATATCTTAAATGTATGATATGCTTCCATTATTGTAAAATATGTGCCTATCTACCCTGCACCTTCCTTGCTAGTTGGTTTAATCCAAAGAAGGGCAGGGCTTAGAGTTTAAAAGAGTTTAGTTTGTTGTTTAGTAGGTTGGTTGTTGTTTTTTTTTGAGTGAGCGTGCAACTGTGGTGCCGTGAGCAATATTTGTTAGAGGTTAAATTATTGTATATAGAGCTAAAGTGTTTGTTTGTTTATTTGTTTATTTGTTTGTAACTTTGTATATAGCTTTGGGTTTTTTTTTTTCCCCCCGTACTGGATCACCTCTTGAGCACTGTAAATAAATCATCACCTTGCACTATAACATCTCGGCGAGTATTGCCATCATTCTGGGGGTATTCTGGAGTCTGTGAAACCACTGCCTCACAGGGTCTCACATTGGACAATGTGCAGGTTTACTTTTCATCCATAATTCACACCTTCTGCTCCAAATGGGTCTGTTTATACAAGTTTTTGGGCCTGCTGATTTCTTTTGTTTGTTTGTTTTTTTATTTGCCCTTATTGTTCATGCCATTTTCTAATTTCCAATAATCATTTTGTAAACCCCATCTGTTTGGTTATTATTGAAGGTACCTATATTAAGAGTGGTTGGTTGTCCCCTCCCTCAAAATATTTTGTAGCGGCCCTTTCTTTGAAAGAGAGCGGGAACGGTTACACAGTGTTTAAGTATTGTTCTAATCAATTAGAAAATACATTTTATAGAGAAGATTTGTGCATGTGAATCAAGTAAACTAAGGCAAACTGATCTAGTTTGTGAAAAATCACTAAGCACACAGAGTCTCATTCATAAATTTTATTGTATCTTTTCATCTTTTCAGTCCAGGCTTGCTCTGTCATTACTCATGGGAAAGTGCTCTTTCTCAACTAGAATACTGAAGTGCACTGTTAAGGTTGTGATGAATGTTACTTGTCAACTCTAAAAAAATAAATAAATAAATAAACTGACTCAGCTTGTGCCACAATTGAAATGAAGCTAGAGGGCCAATGAAATAATTGTGGTGAGAGTTTGGGGCATGATTAAAAGAAGATATGAAAAAACTCCACCTAATGAGAACATTGTTTTAGAATTGCATAAAAGCATGAACCACAACTATGTAAATTAGATGATCTGCAGACATCTCGGCTTTGTTGGTTGAGTCTGATAATAAAGTCTGATTTTGCCAAAGCCCTTTGACTTTGGAAAGTTATTTTTCTTATTCTGAACTGAGGAGTTTTGTCAAGACATAGATTGGCGTTGTTGGCAGGATTGGAAAGGAGCCAGGAGGGGTGAAAGGCCGCAGCTGGGCTGACTGAAGGCAGACTACACAAACAGACCTGCCAATAAAGGTAAGCATTTTTGCTTCTAGTTTAAGTCGTGTATGTGGTTCGCTGTAAGTCAGCCTGGGGCGGTAAGAGCACTCATAGGCTTCTCCAAATTAAAGAACCAAATTAAGCAAGGGGTCTTTGATCTCAAAAAAGTGTAAACTGCATGCAGGATATATTGCTGTTAAGTGGGCCTTCATGGATAGCAGTACTATATACGTAAGGTAGAGAGTACAGAGTAAAGAGATAAAAGAATAAGAGAAAAAGTGTGCAAAATCCTGCGGAGAATGCTTCTGTGGTTTGGACAGTGAGCCCGTACACTGCTGTGCTAGTGGAAGTAGTTCTAGGCAGAGCTTAGCGATTGGCACTGCACCTGGAGAAGGTCTGTACGGGCCGGTCACGCAATAGGCTTGTACACTTAAGAGAAGTGTAAAACTGTAGAGAAAAAGACAAAAAAAATAGGGGGCGTACATCTTGTGTGTTATATGTTATTTGTTGGTTTGTCTATGTCTTGCTTTGATCTAGTTATCTGTGTTCTGATTTCTTAAGTGTTGTCCCTGATTGGGGGCTCTGGAGCGTTTGTCTTTTTCCTTGGTGAGTTCCTGCTGGGCTTGGATAATCTGACCCCATGTCATTCCCAGCGCCAGCTTTAGGTGCTCTGTAAGCCCTCTGTCACTGATCAGGCGTAAGTACCACATAGATCTTACAGTGGATGCTCTGTTTTGAGTGTCGTCTACTGTCGTCTCAGTTCTGTGAATGGGAGTTTGTGGTAAGGTGTCCTTGTTTGACAGGTTCCGTTGGGTGAGGGCAATTCATCTGGAGTCCTAATATAGGGAGTCTTTATTGTTTAAATAAGAGTAAGTAACAATAAGGTAATAAAAAGTGAAGATATGAATCAGAAGTAAGTAAAAAAGGAATATTTATATGCTGTTGTGTGTGTAAATATCAAGTGGAAGATTCTCATGTGGTAGAGAGAACAGCAGTTGCGGTGTGTGTGTTAAAAAAACTAACGAGCAGCCTAAGGACTGGTGGTGTGGATATTTTGGACACTTGCCCAGCTCTTATTGCCATGCTCCAGAACAAAAGTCTGTCCATAAGTGCTCATCACAACTGGCTGTGTAAAATATTTGGTCATTCTCCTAATTGTAGTTGTTGTAATTTGGATTAGAAGGTTTAGTAGAATTTATGCCTAAAAAATATCACCATAGAAAGAAACAGCAACCTTGTTCAACTAAAAAAAGAACAGTTGCAATCTCTGTATAACATCTTTTGTATACAAGGGCGTCCTAGTTCAGATTGTAGAATACATGTTCGTTTGACTTCGTACAGGAAATTTACACACCCTTGTGGAATAGAGCAATAAGCGCAGTACAGCCATACAAATTGATAATCCCAAAGGTAACATGCTCTTGTAAGAGTTGCAAGAGAAGCTGCAATATTAGAGGTACATATGGTTGAGTGTGTGACTTTGTGTCTGTCAGTAGGCTTGGGTGTGTGCATATTTGTGTATGTGTGTGAGCTTTGCTAAGGAGAGTGTTGAGTCTAAGTGTGAAATTGGAGGTGAAAATTTTCCAAGAAATTGGTTTTGTAGATTGTTTGGACATTCTCCTAACTGCTGTCGTTGTGACCCAGTTAGGGAGACTCAATTTCTGTTGAACAATTCATGAACCTATAGGGAGCTGTATACATATAACACTGTATACACATTCTAAGCCTCATATATTTTACTTTTCAGTCCCACATGACTGGGATCATAATTCATTAAGACCGCAAGGGTTTGTGCGTTTTATGTTATCATACACCACAACAAAGCCCACAGTGGATGAATTTTTCCTCTCACAGGAAGGATACTGAGAAAAGGGATCAGGAGTGAGGAAAGAATTAAATTTATTGCATGGCATTTTATTTCAGTGGGCATTGGCATAGAATTCATCATGGTAATCTAAGTATATGTGAGGATAGAAGACATTACATTTATGAGAGCTGTTATTCTTTCTTTTATAGAGGCACACTGAACTAAGAGTAAAGAAGTGAAAGTGTGAAAGACTAAATCAATTATTATATGAGACACAGGTAAATAGTAATTATTTTTAGAAAGAGCCATTTCATCTCGTCTTTTTCCCTGTATGTTGAATGGACATTTAAGAAGAGAACAGAGAAGAATGAGTATATTACAGGAAGCAAAGGGAATAAGAACACATTTCTGGAAAGAGAATCAGTATGAGGATTTACTGGGAAGAAGATATCCTTTAACTGAAGAAGGGAAAAATTCTCTGTTAAGAAGTATAACACAGTTGAGAAATTTGGAAGTGGTAAGTGAAGAGTGGCCCAGGTAAGTGAAGAGTGGGCCTATGTAGATTGGGAAGGAGTAGTGGGAAGAAATTGGAAAGTATCCATCCTAGGTGACACACTAGAGGAGCTTGCAGAGTCAAATCAGTTACACTGGGTAACAATACCACTGTCTATAGATATTTACCTAGATTGGGGAGAACTACAGGGCTTTGAAAGTGGTAAAGGAGTTACTGGGAAACAGTTAAACAATCCTGAAATTGGCGTCTCAGTAGTCTTAAGAAAGGTTACTTGGCTTTCAGCAAAGAGAACTTCTGGACTGTGTGAACCAAAGACTGTAGAAGGTCTGACTTTAAGACAAATCTTAGTGACTTTTATTCTGGACTGTAATTGTGAAGCCTGTAACTTGAGGATGATTATTCGGGGGCATGGTCATGAGATGGGGGAGACAGACAGCTTAGATCAAGGGACAGCTTACACATGCCACAAAGATATGAAAGTCATTATCAACTCCCTATCATAGTTAAGGGTGCTAGAGGGCAATGTTTTGGAGTTTTGTGACCAGGTGATGCATGCTGTTGAACAATACAGAAAGAATGAACAAAAGCTCAAGAATCAAGAAAGAGAGCTGCAGAGAAAACTGGCGCAGCTACAGCTTGAAGAGCTGACAAACAAAAATAGAAAAAAGACTCAAGCTCCAGTAAGAGACGAAAACAAAGACAAAGAAGAGGAAGCACAGTCAGCAGTAATGGCTCCTCTGAATATACCTCCACCTCCTCCACCTGCTGTTCAGCCAAATGCACCAGCTGCTCCCACAGTTCCACTACAGCCTGCTGTACCGATTATTAATGTCTCTCAGCATCCAAATAACATGAACTGGCAGAGAAGGCCACCACTAAGAGGACAAAGAGGAAGAGGCAGATCCACTAGTGGTCCTCGAGCGGTATGCTGGGAATGCGATCAGACTGGACATAACAGACGTGATTGCCTCAACAAATCCATGGCAACTGCAACCTGTTGGTGAAGGGGATGGATGGGTCCAGCCCTATCGACAACCTCCACAAGGCCCAGTAAACCCACAGGGTGGGCCAAATCAGGGGTACTAGGGATTAGCTGAATTAAAAGCTCTTACTACAGAGTGTCATTTAGCTAAGGGTCAAACTGCTAATATATACTGTTGCTGCTTATGCCCGTGGTGTTTGTCATCTATTTGGAGCTGTATGGAAGTAAAGAGGCTTAAAGAAAAGTGAAGGGAAACCCATCCAACTTGCTGAATAAGTAGTTCAATTGATCTCTGCTATGATGCATCCAAAGCATTTGGCAATTATTAAATGTCAAGCACACAAGAAAGGGAATGATTTTGTTATCAAAGGTAACATAAATCTGCTTTTCCTATTGCACTAATGAGCTATCGCATACAAACTAACAGAATTACTAAACTGTCACTGCATGAAATGCTTATGGTTCAACCCATGCCTGTGCCATATCTGAGGGGTCCTTATGACGGATCACCTCTGGAGCAATTGCAAATGGATTTGAGAGCTTACGTGTGTCAACTAACTGCCATAAATGAAGCTATCTATTCACAGGAACAGAGCAGAAGATCAAGAGAAGATCAAGGTGATTAGGTATATCTGAGGGTGTTCAGACAAAAGTGGAATGAACCCAGAAGGGAAGGTCCATATACAGTGGTAAGAGCAACACCAACAGCAGTGCAGGTTTAAGGTAACACCACTTTGTATAATTTGAATCTATACTGATTTGGATTACACCTAACAAATACAGAGTGGATCAATTATATTTACTACAATCAACAGTGGTTTATTAACTATACTGATGCTGCACAGTCTGCACTAGGAGAACAGTTAGATGTCACTAGTAGAATGACACGGCAGATTAGACAGGCATTAAATTGGTTGTTGGCAGAGAAGGGGGGAGTGTGTGTTTTGTTTAGAGATCAGTACTTTCATTCCTAACAATACTGCTCCTAAGGGAACATTCACTGAAGCTATGAATAAATTGAAAAATTTGAGACAACAGGTAACTGAAAATGCAGGAAAAGATCAACACTCTTGGGATTGGTTTGAGTCTCAGTTTGGACAATGGGGAGCTGTATTGACAAAAGTGGGAACAGTGATAGCAATAGTGGTGATTGTTGGAGGATTGCTGTTTTGTTGTGCTGTGTCCATACTAATGTATTTTCTTGTTCAAGCTACTGTTAAACAGATGTCTCTCAGGAACAATGGCCTGAATAAAAATGATGGACTGGCAAGTTAGCCTGATGACTCTTGTCCGGACTGGCCCTCTAAGCCAGATTGGATTCCGGAACAGTGGCCAGCAGAAATGGATTCCAGTTCCTCAAGTGAGGATGAAGAAGAAGTAGTTTGTGGAAAAATCACTAAGCACACAGAGTCTCATTCATAAATTGTATTGTATCTTTTCATTGTATCTTTTCAGTCCAGGCTTGCTCTGTCATTACTCATGGGAAAGTGCTCTTTCTCAACCAGAATACTGAAGTACATTGTTAAGGTCGTGATGAATGTTAACTGTTAACATTTAAAAAAATAAATAATTAAACTTACTGAGCTCATGCCACAATTGAAATGAAGCTAGATGGCCAATGAAACAATTGTGGTGAGAGTTTAGGGGTGTGACTATAAGAAAATATGAGAAAACTCCACCCAATGAGATCAATAGAATTTGCATAAAAGCATGAGCCATGACTGTATATAAATTAGGTGATCTGCAGACATCTCAGCTTTGTTGGTTGAGTCAATAAAGTCTGATTTTCGGCATCCAAAAGCCTTTGACTTTGGAAAGTTATTTTTCTTATTCTGAACTGAGGAGTTTTGCCATGACACTGGGCAGTCAATGTGTGGGTTATGTCACTTTAACTATGAGTATCCCAGGACCAAAGGAGAAAACAGAGAGGTGATTAAGTTAAGCTGAATGTGCTCACGATGATTACAATCACCACACATGCAAACCAGAAACCGTGGATGACTGCTGAAGTGCACTTGCTGCTGAAGTGCACTTGCTCCTGAAAACCCGAGACACTGCCTTCAGGTCTGACATCATGGCAGTCCTCCACACAGCAAGGGCCAATCTGTCCCAGGCTATCAAAGAGGTGAAGTGCAACTATGCAGAAAGAATCCACGGTCACTTCCTAAACACCAAGTGAACGATTTCTATGCGCAGTTTGAAGCACAGAACAACATGCCAGCGAGCAAGGCCACTCCAACTCCCACTGACCAAGTACTTGGTCTGCAGGAGAATTCAGGAAGATTCTGTCAAGAGTTAACCCACAGGAAGCTGCAGGTCCTGACAACATACCTGGCCAGGTGCTTAGGGAAAGTACTGATCAGCTTGCAGATGTCCTCACAGACATCTTCAACATTTACCAAGCCAAGCAGCTGTCCCCGTCTGCTTCAAGACAACCACCATCATCCCTGTACCGAAGAAATAATCTGTGTCCTCCCTGAATGACTACCGATTGGTTGCACTCACACCTATAATTATGAAGTGCTTCGAGCGGCTAATCATGAATCACATAAAAAGCAGTCTTCCCACCACAGTGGATCCATTTCAGCATGCCTACCCTCCCAAACACTCAACAGAGGAAGCATTTTCTGCTACCATCCACCTTTCTCTGACTCATCTGGACAAAAAGGACAACTATGTAAGGATGCTGTTCATAGACTTCAGTTAAGCATTCAGCACAATCATCCCACAAAAACTGATAACAAAGCTGAGCCTGCTGGGTCTGCCCACCTGTCTCTGCAAATGGATTCTAGACTTTTTGACTAGGAGACCCCAGTCTGTCAGGATTGGCAACTCCACCTCCAGCACCAACACACTGAACATCGGCTTTCCCAAGTGCTGTGTACTCAGTCCAGTGCTGTTTACTCTGCTGACTCATCACTGTCCTGCAAAGTACAGTTCAAATTACATCAAGTTTGCTGATGATGTTGTGGGCCTCATCAGTAACAATGATGAATTAGCGTACAAAGAGGAGGTGAACCAGCTTGGAGAATGGTGTAGAGACAATCTATCTCTTAATGTTGATAAGACTAAAGAGATGATTGTTGACTTCAGGAGGACCCAAGTAGACCACTCACCACTGCACATTACAGAACAACTGTGGATAGAGTCAAAAGCTCCAAGTTTCTTGGTGTACACATGACTGAGGACCTCTCCTGGTCTCTCAACACCATCTGCTAAGATAAGAAGGCCCAGCAGTGCCTCCACTTCCAACGGAGGCTGAAGAGAGCCAAACTCCTCCTCCCATCCTCACCATCTTCTACAGAGGAACGATAGAGGGCATTCTGACCATCTGTCTTACTGTGTAGTATGGGAACAGAACAGCCTCCGAACTGCAGGACCCTACAGCAAATTGTGAGAACAGCTGAAAAGATCGACACTTTGTACAACAAATGCTGCATCCGCAAAGCCACCAGTATTGCAGAGGTTACACCTCTCACCCCTCTCAGGAAATCTTCACACTCCTGCCATCAGGCAGAAGTTGCAGGAGCATCCGTGCCACCACTATCAGATTCCACAACAGTTTCTTCCCTGAGACAGTCAGATTACTCTACACCCTGCTGCCTCCCAACACTCATTTGGGCTAGTTAAACACCTAACCCAGTATGACTCTATACCACTGCACACCTGCACTTTACAAAGCTGCATCAGACACTTTTATTATGGAACTCATTTTTGCTGCCAATATTGTTGCTATACTTATTGCTGCTACACTACAAAATAGTTTACATATTACAACCCATGTTGTGTATTTATTGTCCTGTGTGTCTGTGGTTCTGTCCAGTGTCCTGCACTCGTCTCTCACTGTTGTGCATTGCACGTTATATAGTCTAGCTTACTGTTCTGTGTTGCACCATGGTCCTGGAGAAATAACATTTCGTTCCAATGTATACAAGCTATACAGGGGATTAACAAAAAGCCGAATTGACTTAAGGCAGCTACAAGTCTTCTTGGATATGTCTATACAAGCTTTGCACACTTGGATTTGGGCAGTTTATCCCAATCTTAACCCTCTGGGGTCGACAAACGCACTGGCGCATTCTTTGGCATCTTCTCTTTTATGTCTACTTTTAAATTAAACAATTCAAGTCGAAAACAAATAATCTCTTTTTATGTAATCTGTATGAAAGAAAGGAGTGTTACAGTTTCTCCTGTCTCACCTCATTATAGCTAATGTGATCCAGCCTCGCACTGAGCGCGCTGTTCATATGGAAACAATCTGAGGTGAGCCAGGTAATTATGTACACGCCCCCGAGAAATGGCGTAAAACGTCAAGCTTCATCACAGAATTTACTCGCTTTTTCTGAGCGTTTGGAAGATGGCACGCTACACGGGTGAAGAAGCACACTGGCTGGTTCTAGCGACTCTGGCTGGTTCTAGCGACGAAGAGATTACTTTCTCCTCAGGGGAAGAACGTGACTCCGATGACGGATGTTTGCATTTTTAAGAGCGACTGGACCCAGCGGAGGATATAATTCCTGACGAGTAAGCCCTTTATTATTACCTTCATGATTTAAAATGTTGCTCGGCTATTTATATATATATATATATATATATAGCCGAGCAACATTTTATATATATATATATATATATATATATATATATATATATATATAAGATTACCTATATGGTAATATTATTTGTGGTTGATAGTGTTAGAATTTCTCATCAAGTATGCATATACCAAGGTACTGTGGAAAAAAAAATGCTAACAGTTGTTCACAACATTCTTTTAGGTCTGTGAATACACCACTCTCGCCTTCACCTGCATCTCACACAGGAAGTGGACGCAGGTATTGTTCAGTTTTCAACTCCATTCAGAATCTTATAGAGCAAGTGTGCATTCACTATTTAACAGATGTTACAGATGTTACAGATGTTAATTTGATTTATTTACTGTATGGTAAAATGTGTGCTATGTGGTAATTGTGTTCTTTTTTTCTATAAATTAGTACTAGTATCAGTGAACATCACAATAATGTTAATAATGTAGTTTGTTTGTTTACTTAATGCTTACTTTTTTTTATTTCAGATGAGAGAAAAACAGTGCAAAAGAACCTGTGGCAAAGAGAGCCAAAGCAGATAAGCAGCCCACTCTGTCATGGAACACAGAGACTGATGGTGACATATGGGCTTTTACTATATTCTAAATAAACTACAAACAAAAAATATATAATTTTCTTTTGTCCTCACATTCTTTTTCATAGCACTTCCCTCTCAGCCACATTCCTGACTGAAAGGCTCATTATGCAGTTCATTATGTGGGTCTTTGTCTTCTCAGGTGTCAATCACATTATTATTCATAATCATTCACGCCCTCTTGCACATGCCCTTTCGAAACAAAAAGTGTCTTAGAAAATTTAAATCAGTATATTGTTTTCTGTGAATGAGTGAACAAGATGATTATCACATCATTTTGATGCAAAAACTCTAGGCTACAATATCCAGTTCTCAAAAGTCTTGTGAACCAATGTTCTGTATGTGTTTTATGGCCTTATTTCAGTGACCTTAAAAATGTTAGTTTTTCACAACGACGCATAAACGCTGTTTTCTCAAAAACACAATCATGTATAAACATGCTGCTCACATATTATTGTAGCCACGGTTTGTGCTGATTACAGTGTTATTAGATTACAGTGTTATTAGACTGAAAAAAGCACAAATGTCAGGGCATGTCAAAATTTGTCCAGGGCCCCAAAACACTCTCGGACCCCAGAGGGTTAATGACAGAAAGCTCTGTCAGATTGAATGGCAAGAGTCTGTCAACTGCCATCTTCAGGTCTCTCCACAGATTTCTGATGGGTTTAAGACTGGGCTTTGGCTGGGCTACACAATGACATTCAGAGACTTGCCCTGAAGCCATTCCAGTGTTGTTTTGGCTGTATTCTTAGGGTCATTGTCATGTTGAAAGGTAAACTGTTGAGTTTGCATGTGCTCTGGAGGAGATTTTCTTCAAGGAAGTTCATGTATTTGGCTGCATTCATCTGTCCCTCAATTGTTACGAGTATCCCTGTCTCTGCCGCTGAGAAGCACCCCCATAGCTGCTGCCACCACCATGTTTCATCATAGCAATAGTATTAGCCACGTGATGTGCAGTGTCTGTTTCTTGCCAGACATAGTGCACGCTGTTCTGCCCAAAGAGTTACATTTTCATGTCATCAGACCAGAGAATCTTTTTCCACATGTTGCCAGAGACCTTTATGTTGTCATATGCCTTTTACTCAACTGCGGCTTCTGTCTTGCCACTCTGCCATAAAGGTTTGATTTATGGAGTGGTGCAGAGATGACTGTCCATCCAACAGGTTCTCCCATCTCTGCACAGGACTTTTTAAGCTCTTTTAGAGTGACTGTTGGGTTCTTTTTTACCTCCCTGACCAAGTCCCTTCTTTACCGGATACCCAATTTGGCTGGACAGCCAACTCTAGGAAAGTTCACGGTTGTGCCAAGCTTCTTCCATTTTAAAATTATAGAAGCCACTGTGAGGCCACAACTCCCAGATAACAGAGCGGCCTACAAACATGGTCGCTGAGGACTACAACACCCAAAACACTCAGACTCAATCAAGTTAAAGCTCACCTTCATTCTGATCATCCTGGACACAATTACTCACCCACAGTATTTAAGGACTCATTGCAAAGTATATGCTCAGTGCCACATGCCTGTCTATACCAAGCCTTTTGATTCAGTGCCACAGTGTTTATGGTTATGACTAAGTTTTGGGTTTCTGGTTCATGTCTTTGTCTTGCCCAAGTATCGTTGTTTGTATATCGCCTGACTTCTGCTTGTTTGTTGGCTTTGACTCTGATTATCATTTTGGAATAATTTGCCTTCAGAAAAATAAATGAACTTAACCTGCAACTGTCACTGTCTCAGAATACTTCACCTACACATAGAAGCAGCAGGTTTCCAAGAGTGGCGACAGGCTCTGGCTTCCCAAGGCCATCGCATCGGTGAGCAAAAGCAGTAGATTGCCATGATCAATGACCAGCTAGCGCAGCTAACCAGCACACTGACACCCACGTGGGCTACAATGGCAGCACCCTCTCAATCTGTTTCCGCACCTTAGACGCTGGCAGCAGCTGGAACAAGCCAGTGTTCATAGTGGCATATCAACAGATCTTGAATCAAGATATCCTCACTGAACTTGCATTACCAGCATCACTCGACTTCATCAACCTCTTCATCTGCCTTGACCACCTGTTGAAGAGGGGTAAACCGCAGATAACTTCTGTCATGGAAATACCCATGCAGCTCAGAGAAGCCAAGCTGTCTGATGTGGAACGCCAAAGGCGTCAGATACATAAGCTGTGCTTCTACTGCGGCAGCCCCCAACATCAAGAAGTGCTGTGCCAGTCCATCTCAAGATTACTAACCACAGAGCAAGTGGATAAGGCTCCCACTCCAACATGGTGAGTGCCCCTCAGATTATTGCTCTTCAGAACTTTACAAGTACAAGTGCATACAAGTGCAGATTGGACACTCAGAAGGTTTCTCTACTGTGGGCAACTTCAACTTCATCGACAGCTCTCTTGTCTTGAGATTGAATCTGCCCACCCAACCACTCCGCAATCTCCTGCACGTCCAAGCCCTGAAAGGTGGACTTATCAGAGGGGGGTCCATAACTCATTGCACGGCACCCATCCTTCTCTGAGTCAGCACCTTCCATCAGGAGCAAATCTCTTCCTTGTCACCATCATCAAGAACTTTCCAACTGTTTTGGGATTTCCTTGGATGCGCACTCCTGGTCTGAGTGAGAAATCCTCCGTTGGTCTCCACACTGCTTTGCTCACTGTCTACAGGCCTCTACCCTCCTTGCTGCATCAACTTCAGTTGAGAGACCTGAAGCCAGCTCTAGTGTAGAAATACCCCCAGAATATCAGGACCTCAAGGAAGTTTTCAGCAAAACCAAGGATAGTGGCCTCCCTCCTCATTGGCCCTGTGACTGCATTTTTAAGCTCATGGCCAGTGCTATGCCTTCTCAGCCAATGAGACTCAAGCCATGGATGATTACATCTAGGAGACAAGAATACATTCATCTCTCCACCTCACCCGCATCTGCTGGGTTCTTCTTCATGGAAAAGAAAGGAGGGAGTCTCATACCATGCATTGATTATCACCGATTGAACCAAGTAACAGTCAAGTACTGTTATCCTCTGCCCCTGGTCCTCACTGGCCTGGAACAACTCAGAGAGGCAAAAATCCTCCTCCGTATTTATGCAGGTGATGATTGGAAAATGAGCATCACCTATGGCCGCTTTGAGTACTGCATCAGGCCACATGGGCTTTCTTGCACTCCAGCAGTGTTCCAGTGCATCATCAATGATGTCCTCAGAGACATGCTTGGGAAGTTTGTCATTGCCTACATTGATGATCTCATTTACTCTCCATCCAAAGAAATTCACGTAACCCATGTCAGAAAGGTTCTTGCTAAGTTACTGGAAAACCAACTTTTTGTCAAAGGAGAGAAATGTGAGTTTCATGTGACCATAATCTCATTCCTTAGTTATGTCATCAAAGAAGAAGTAGTTCTTATGCACCAGGATAAGGTCACCGCCATCATTAACTGGCTGATCCCCACTACAGTTAAGAAGCTAGAGGTTCCTTTGGTTTGTCAACTTTTACCGCAGGTTCATCCGAGGGTTTGCCTCCATGGCCACGCCCCTCACAGCTTTACTCATAAAAGAGCCTAAAAACACTTCAGTGGAATCCCTCGGCTGACCAAGTGTTCAAACGTCTCAAGGAAGGGTTCACTTTGGCTGCCATCTTGAAGCACCCAGTTCCATCCAGGTCCCTCATAGTGGAAGTGGATACTTCAGAGAAAGGCATGAGGGTGGTGCTGTCACAAAGGTTTAGTGAGAAACCTAAGCTTCACCCAGTGGCGTTCTCTTAGAAAAAATTATACCTGGCTGAACTATGACATAGGCAACACAGAACTCCTTGCAGTGAAGCTAGTCTTTGAGGAGTGGCATCACCGGCAGAATACGCCCAGAATTCCCTCCATCACTCAGCCATGCAACTAACCCCTTTCCAGTGTGTTCTAGGTTACCAACCTCTCCTGTTCCCATGGAACACCAACCCGAATAGCTCCCCTATAGCCAACAAATGGTTCAAGAGTAGTCTACAAGTGTGGGAGGTTGCACACCAACACTTGAACTCAGATGAACAAGGAATTCACAGGTAGATGTCAAAATGCCATGCCACAATATGAACCTGAGGATAGAGTGTGGCTCTCCATAAAGGACGTTTGAGTCACACGCCAATGCAGGAAACTCACACATTGCTATATCGGCCCATTCAAAGTTCTACAAAGGATCAATGAAGTCACTTACAAGTTCAACCTGCCACACCACACCCCCATTTCCTCTAGACATTGAAGGACAGCTGGCCTACATTGTCAAAAAAAAATCCTTGACTCCTGCTGAAGAGAGGGCCAGCTACAATACCTCATCAACTGGGAGGACTGTGGACCTGAGGAAAGGTGCTGGATCCCAGCCCGAGATGTTCTTGACCCACTACTATGCCAATAATACCATGCCAAACACCCCGACAAACTAGGTCCACACCCTAAAGGGAGACCCAGGAAGAACCCTACTCCTGGAGTGAGCACTTCATGGAGGTTCTGCTGGAAACTGTGTCACTTTCCACAGCACGTAACACAGAGCGGCCTACAAACATGGCCACCAACCACAACTACAAACATGACCTACAAATGGCCTACAAACATTTTCTCAGGGGTGTTCTCACATTCAAGCTCACCTTCATTCTGATCATACACACACACCTGGACTCAATTACTCACCCATGGTATTAAAGGACTCACTGCACAACAGCTCATTGTGAAGTATATACTCAGTGTCACATACCTGTCTATACCTAGCCTTTTGACACAGTGTTTATGGTTACGAATCAGTTTTTGGTTTCAGATTCATGTCTTTGTCTCTTGTTTGTTGACTTTGAATCTGTTTCTCATTTTGGAATAGTGTGTCTTCAGAAAAATAAAGAAACTTAACCTGCAACTGTTAACGTCTCTGCAGTCAGCCACTGACTTTTTTTTCTCCATCAGCCTCCACTTTTGTGAAATGAGAGTGACATCAAAAGCCCTGAGTAATCGGTTTACTGATTACTAGAACCCATTGAGGTAAATAATTAGGACCAGTTCTTTGTTAAACTTGCATAGTACACATTTGTAGTTATTAATAACTGACATTAAATCAACATGTTGATCTAGTCAAAATCACATCAGATCAGGTAAACGGATATAATTTATGTATGCAAGATTGTGAGGAGTTGCAGCTCTCTGGTCTTAATATGACATGTCTAAAGAGTGTAATATTTTGCTCCAAAAATGAGTTAAACAACATTGTGCAGCTTATCTACTGTATATTCAGTGCTCTTTCATATAAAGGTAAGTATAAATATCAATGTTTATTTATTTTTATGTTTGTTTGTTTGTTTGTTAATATGGAATAGAATCTAGTAGACAAATTGAGGTAAGTACTTTGTCAAAAATATGTGTATGTACAAATTACTTAAGGCTAAAAAGCCATTTTACTTCATAGAGTCATACATATTACATAGAAAGCGCTCTAAACTTCTTAAGGAAATTCAAACACAGTTCTCCTATCGCTTATATTGCAGGTGTAGGCTACACTGAGATATTTATCTGACTTGTGGGCTGAATGGTTTTATCAGTCAGAACAGAATCGTTAAAAATCGTTGTTGCTTGTGATGGTGTATGAGTATATGATGATATATGAGATATTCCGATCTGTCACGAATGGTTTAGAGGCCCTCCGACATTTCAGCATTTCAGTCTTAAATGTCGCTGTGTGTTTTATCTAATCAGGAAGTGGTGTTGTGTTTATGTGTTTACTGGCGCTCATCGTGTTTGTTCAAGAGAAAGAAGAAAATATGGTAGTGGAAATATGTCAGGAATTATTACAATGAATATTAATATTATTCCCTCTTTAACAGCTGTAAACTTTACACACATGTAAGAAACACCACAGGACACAAAGGCCTGTTTACTTCCCTCAGGTTAAGTTGCTGCGTTACACCGCGTTATCCAATAAAGAGTAAACTGTGTAAGTTAAGACAGAAATGTTCTTCATTTAGTAAATAATCCTAACATTCACATGTTACAGCTTTATATTCGTGTACTCACGCTAATTTTTTTCGAAAGAGCTTCATGTTTTTCTCGTCACAAAAACGACCTGCTGACTTTCACTTTCACTTTGAACGGATATCCGGAGGAGAAAAGGCGGGCTTTCAACTACAACTTTTTACAGAGGGTAGAATCTCTCTCTCTCTCTCTCTCGCTCTCTCTCTCTCTGACGCACACACGCACACACAGATGTAACAAGCACAGTCAGAACTACACACACATGCTCAAAAACACAAAGAGCTGTTTAGAATATGAAAAAAGACATAAATATAAAAAAGACAGACACAGTGGTACAGAGTCCCCAATTTCGTCCTGTATCTGTGTCGGTTTCTTCAGGGTTCTCCGATTTCCTCCCACTGTACAAAAACATGCAGGTAAGCAGAAGATATTGCTATGATAAATTGCGCCTAGGTGTGAATGTGTGTGTGTGTGTGCGTGCATGGTGCCCTGTGAACCCAGTGTTCCCAGAATAGGTTCCACCATGAACCTGACCAGATTACTAAAGATCAGTGAATGTTAGGTGTTCCAGTCTGAGCTGGACAAAATAAATAACAGAGTGACAAAATGACCAAGAGATAAACCATTAATGAGACAAAAAAAACATTTATAAACAATTTTATGAAATAGTAGAATATTATACACACTACTTTTGAAGTACAGTTTCATCTGAGATTAGCAGAGCTAATAAAAAACTAACTAACTAACTAACTAACTAACTAACTAAAAATGGTAGCTCTTTATTGAAGCCTGATCACTTTTTTCCCTCTCAGCACATAGGCTCAGACTCTGGTACAAAAAGTGGGTTTTAGGTTTCCAAAGTATTTGAGTAATATGAAGTTGCACTAATCAGAGAACTCTATATCAGGAATTTTTCTCACATGAATGACTAAATTAGAACAAAAATCTATATTTTTTAAATTATTCCAGGTATTTCTGTCTCTTGGCCTATACAGGAATTTCCAGATTGAATATTTAAAAAAGGGGGAAACTGTGCTTTGCTCCATGTACCTCAAGGCTGGCTTTCAGTGTCTCCAGACTGAGCCATGCCCAGCTAGGTTTGCCACCTTCAGTGAGAAATTTTGATACCTTCGTTAGTAGGTGCTGGAGGTGTTATATTTTCGGGTTGTCCATTCAACCTTCCAAGATTCTCGTTAGAGAGGTATGTCAAGAGCGAGTGTTTGAAAGTTTGTAGAATTTATTTGGAGTTATCATTGTTACCAGCAGATGAACTGATTAGATTTTGGAATCGACCCAAATAGGGTCAAGGTCACAGCAAGGTCAAATATCTGAAATAGTTTTTCTTCAATAGCTTCCTTCCTGTTTGAAGTATATTTTAAGGGTATTTCTGGCATACACATTAGTATCATGAAAGACTAGACTTGATGGCAGTGGAGGTGTCCCTGTCAATGCCATTCTACTTGTTAAAAATGTTGTTGCCTTTTTTTTTTGCTCCAAAAAATTTATCATTTCAACATCATCTATAATCATAGGACAATGATAGTTTGACATCGTATGGAATAGAATAGAATAGAAAATGAAAGGTTGAATACAAATTTTAAATACATCATATTTATGAATTATAAAATATAGGATAGACTGATAGAATTATTTATTTAGAACTTTAAATTGTAAATTGATTATAAAATGTAAGCTACAATATTTTTATATGTAAAATTCATCTACATAATACATCTAATAATGTTAACATTCAGTCCAAAATCTCTGAGAATGGATGGAATATTATCAGCATGAATTGGCAAATTTAGCTGCACTACAAAAATTCTGAGATTACTGACCGGACAATACCCCAAACAAGTGGGTGTTTGGTACCAGTATGCTAAATTACTGAGGCTCCTTCGGGAAACCCATCCACTCTCTCCAACCCTTTCTCCCACTCTGTCACAATTACACTTCCAGGTTGGCGGCCATTTTGGGAGGAGCACTTCCTGCAGTGGCCATTTTGTGTCCCAGCACTATAAAAGGACTCTGAGAACATGTGCTTGTTGCCAGATGGTCTTGTCTGTTTGCCTTGCGTATTAGAGTTGCTATTCTGCCTGTTTTGTTTTTTTTTTGTTTGTTTTTTTGGTCTGTCTGCCTGTTACCCATTTTTGTGTAAGTCTGCTTCGTTCTGCTGTTGTTTGCTGGATTTGACCATTTGGACTGTTCTCGACCTGGATTTCTGCCTGCCCTTTGGATTAGTTTGTTTTGGATTTTGCCTTGTGGACTTTAACCAGCCTGTGAGCTGTGCATTCCTTTTGGAATCAACCCTTGTATGGACTCTGTGCTCGCTACCAGTGAGTGTGAACTGTTTTTTATTTTGAGCTCATTGTCTTTCCACTCCCTGCTCTACTGCTGTTGCGCACACCCCTCCATTTGTTTTGGAGAACTGCTTAAATTCATTAAAGACTTTCAAACTAGTACTTCTGTCCGTGTCCTGCATTTGGGTCCAACTCAGTCATTCTGACACATTCACCCAAGCTTAAAACCTCTTCGGATCTACAGGATTCACGAGAACAGTCTGTTGAACCCCAGCAATAGGCTGATTTAAAACTGGTTAGAATACAGTAGCATTAATATTTAGCTGATTTGCAGCTATATCCTAACTTTACCTCAGCTTGATTTTTTTTTTTTTATTATTATTCACACAAAGCTGCACTCAGTGTGTTTTATATTGTCATTACATATCTGTTATGGAACACTTTGTATTCTATGGCTGTGTATTATATTGTCTATGTGTCTGTTCTCCCTCTCACTGGATCCATCACCAGGCTGAGCTGCTGAGTGCTATGGGCTTAGAGCTTCTGGAATTGGGCTATAGAAGAGCAAAGAAAAAGATGGTGAGACCCTCTTTTCCCCCTTACTGTGTATTGCTGATCTGTTCATAGATTACTGTGTGTTAGAGAGAACATGTAGTTGGGGGTCACAGTCCAGTGGCTTCTGTGCCTGTCCCAAGCCCGGATAAATAGAGAGGGTTGCGTCAGGAAGGGCATCCGGTGTAAAACATTGCCAAATTTAATCATGCAAATCGTCAGTACTCTGAATTTCATACCGGATCGGTCGAGGCCCGGGTTAACAACGACCGCCATCGGCGCCAGTGACCTACAGGGCGCCGGTGGAAATTGGACTACTGTTGGTCGAAGAAGTAGAGGAGGGAGGAGCGTGCGTAGACAGAGAGAGAAGAGGAAAGGTAAGAGTGTAGGACTGAGAATAGGAACTCTGAATGTTGGTACTATGACAGGGAAAGGTAGAGAGCTGGCTGATATGATGGAGAGAAGGAAGGTGGATATACTGTGTGTACAGGAGACCAGGTAGAAGGGTAGCAAGGCTTGTAGTTATAGGAGCAGGATTCAAGCTGTTTTATTATGGTTTGGATAGTAAGAGAAATGGGGTAGATGTGGTCCTGAAGGAGGAGTTTGGGAGGCATGTTCTGGAGGTGGAGAGTGTCAGACAGTGATGAGTCTGAAGTTAGAGATTGAAGGGGTGATGTTGAATGTTGTTAGTGGTTATGCCCCACAGGTAAGTTGTGAGTTAGAGGAGAAAGAGAGATTCTGGAGTGAATTAGATGAGGTGATAGAGAGTATTCCCATGGGTGAGAGAGTGGTGATAGGAGCAGATTTTAATGGACATGTTGGTGAGGGGAACATGGGTGATGAGGTGATGGGCAAGTTTGGAGTTAAGGAAAGGAACCTTGAAGGACAGATGGTAGTAGACTTTCCTAAGAGGATGGACATGACTGTGGTTAACACTTATTTTCAGAAGAGGGAGGAGCATAGAGTGACTTACAAGAGTGGCAGTAGGAGCACACAGGTAGACTACCTCCTATGTAGAAGAGGCAATCTGAAAGAGATTAGTGACTGTAAAGTGGTAGGGGAAGAGAGTGTAGCCAGACAGTATAGGATGGTGGTGTGTAGGATGACTTTGATGGTCTGTAAGAAGAAGAGGTCAAAGATAGAGATGTAGAAGAAAACCAAGTGGTGGAAGCTGAAAAAGGAGGAATGTTGTGAGAACTTTAGACAGAAGTTGAGGCAGGCTCTGGGTGGTCAGGTAGTGCTGCCAGATGACTGGGAAACTACAGCTGAAGTGATCAGGGTGACAGGAAGAAAGGTGCTGGGTGTGTCATCTGGAAGGAGGAAAGAAGATAAGGAGACTTGGTGGTGGAATGAGGAAGTTCAGGATAGTATCCAGAGGAAGTGGTTAGCCAAGAAGAAGTGGGACATGGACAGGACTGAAGAGAATAGACAGGAATACAAGGAGTTACAGCGCAGAGTGAAAAGGGAGGTGTCTAAGGCCAAGCAGGTGGCATATGACAAGTTGTACACTAGGTTAGACACTAGAGAAGGACAGAAGGACTTATATAGGTTAGCTAGGCAGAGGGATCGAGATGGGAAGGATGTGCAGCAAGTTAGTTATTAAGGATAGAGATGGAAGGGTGCTCACAAGTGAGGAGAGTGTACAGAGGAGATGGAAGGAGTACTTTGAAGAGCTGATGAATGAGGAAAATGAGAGGGGGGAAAAAAAAAGAAAAAAAGAGGGGTGACCTCTGTGGAACAGAAAGTAGATAAGATTAGAAAGGATGAAGTCAGGAAGGCTTTGAAGAGGATGAAAAGTGGAAAGGCAGTTGGTCCTGACGACATCCTGGTGGAGGTCTGGAAGTGTCTAGGAGAGGCAGCAGTGGAATTTTTAACTAGTTTGTTTAACAGGGTTTTAGAGAGTGAGATGCCTGAGGAATGGAGACGTAATGTATTAGTGCCGATCTTTAAGAATAAGGGTGACATGCAGAGTTGCAGCAACTATGGGGGGATGAAGTTGATGAGCCATACAATGACGCTATGGGACAGAGTAGTGAAACTAGGTTAAGGAAGGTAGTGGAAATTTGTGAGCAGCAGTATGGCTTCATGCCCAGAAAGAGCACAACAGATGCAATTTTTGCTCTGAGAATTTTGATGGAGACGTATAGGGATGGTCAGAGGGAGTTGCACTGTGTGTTTGTAGACTTGGAGAAAGCGTATGACAGGGTGCCAAGAGAAGAGCTGTGGTACTGTATGAGGAAGTCAGGAGTAGCAGAGAAGTATGTCAGAGTGGTGCAGGACATGTATGAGAGGAGCAGGACAGTGGTGAGGTGTGCTGTAGGTCAGACAAAGGAGTTCAAAGTGGAGGTGGAACTGCATCAGAGATCGGCTCTGAGCCCCTTCCTGTTTGCTATGGTGATGGACCAGTTGTCAGAGGATGTTGCACAATGATGTTTGCGGATGACATTGTGATCTGTAGTGAGAGCAGGGAGCAGGTGGAGGAAGACCTGGAGAGGTGGAGGTTTGCGCTGGAGAGAAGAGGAATGAAAGTCAGTCGTAGTAAGACTGAGTACATGTGTGTGAATGGAAGGGAGGGAAGTGGAACAGTAAGATTAAAGGGTGAAGAGGTGAAGAAGGTACAGGAGTTTAAGTATTTGGGGTCAACAGTCCAAAGTAATGGAGAGTGTGGGAAAGAGGTAAAGAAGCGAGTGCAGGCAGGTTGGAATGGGTGGAGAAAGGTGTAGAGAGTTCTGTGTGATAGAAAAATATCAGCGAGAATCAAAGGGAAGGTGTACAAGACAGTGGTGAGACCGGCCATGCTGTATGGTTTAGAGACAGTGTCACTGAGGAAGAGACAGGAGTCAGAGCTAGAGGCAGCAGAGCTGAAGATGTTGAGGTTCTCTTTGGGACAAGGTTGGACAGGATTAGGAACGAGTACATCAGGGGGACATTTGGGGGACAAAGTTAGGGAGGCCAGATTAAGATGGTTTGGACATGTTCAGAGGAGGGAGAGTGAGTATACTGGTAGGAGAATGTTGGACAAGGTGTCAAGGTGTTGCCTCCCCTCAGTCCACTTATAACAGAGACCCCATAACGCGCCGTGGGTTTAGTTGGGGTCATTGAGAATGAATGGGGGAAAGTCACGTAAGAGGAGGCAACGCCTCCATCGCGCTATAATTGGATGTGATCGGTTATGATTGGATGTGATAGGTTCTTTTGATAAATTCCGCCTCTTGTTTTCGTGCGAGCTCTCGGCCTGAATGGACAAAATTATGGCGTTACTGACTAATTATAAAGTAAGTCAACAGCTCCCCCTCTTGGATATCTCTGCGTTGTGTCACGTCAAAAATGAAAACTTGAAATGGCTGAAAACGTGATGACTGTTAGTTTTTAGTGAGCATTCAGCTTGATGAAATGAAAGATATATCTTCGTGTCTGTGTTTGTGTTTACAGAGCTTTTATGACGATGAGCCGAAAATAAGTTGACTATTAAAAAGAACAGCTGAACATCAGTTCACAAATAAAACAATATTAGTAACACTTTACAATAAGGTGTCATTTGTTAACATTAGTTAATGTGTTAACTAACATGAACAAACAATTAACATTTATTACAGTATTTATTAATCTTTGTTAACATTAGTTAATAAAAATACAGTTCTTTATTAGTTCATGTTAGTTCCCAGTGCATTAACTAATGTTAAACACGTTTGATTTTAATAATGCATTAGTAAATGTAGAAAATAATATTAAATAAGATTAATAAATGCTGTAGAAGTATTGTTCATTCTTGGTTCATGTTAACTAAAGTAGATAACTAATGTTAACTAATGAAACCTTATTGTAAAGTGTTTCCAAAATATTGTTCAAATTGTTACTGCAATAATTGTTACTTTAGTTATTATTTTGGAATAAATGTAAAAATGCATAAAAACACTATGAAATGTGTAATTAGTATTAAAAATATTAAATAAAATAAAAAAATAATAATAAAATACAAAATAGAATTATATTTGTTCTCTCTTTTTTATGTAATATTTATATAATATATATATATATATATATATATATATATATATATATATATATATATACTGCCTCCTCATTTTAAAACACCACCGCACGCCACTGAGATATATATATATATATATATATATATATATATATATATATATATATATATATATATATATATATATATATATATAAATATAATCTGTGTGTGTGTGTATATATATATATATATATATATATATATATATATACATATACACACGTGTTAATTGTTTTAATGTTGGAATATTTCTTGTCTCAATGTCAGTTTTCAGTATTGATGATTGGCAGCCATTTTGTGAAAGCAATAAATAGATTCCTACAAACTGACGTTGCAATTCTGAGGATAAAGCATGTATAAATGACAGGCTGTTTTACGGCTTCGTCCCAATCCGCACTGTACCCTACCCCTCTCGCGCGACTGGTGATTTTTCCAATCAGCCTTTAGCATCGTTAGCATCTTCCACAGATCCTGATCTCACCCGCTGCTGTAGCGATTTTAATCAGATTTAATACTGAGAAATAGCGAAAAAGCGAGTATATTCGAGCTGTAGTAAGAAAAATAAATCAGAAAACAGTCATTATTGCTGCAGTTGAACAGGTAAAGAGAAGTTAGTTCACAGATTGTTGTTTCCACTGTGAGTTTGTTAGTTTCTTCCAAAATCTTTTAATCATTTAAGTTGTTTAAAAAATGAATTTTTGTCAGTGTTCCATAACAGATTAATACTTAATTAAGACTTAATGTCAGTATGAACACACTGAGTGCAGTTTTGTATGAATAATAATAATTAAAAAATATATATGCTGAGGTAAAGTTAGGATGTAGCTGCTAGTCAGTTAAATATTAATGCTACCGTATTTTTCCCAGGTTTAAATCAGACTGTTGCTGGGGTTCAGCAGGCCATTCTCGTGAATCCTGTAGATCTGAAGAGTTTTTACTCTTGGGTGAGTGGGTGAAAGAGTTGGAGAGAGTGGATGGGTTTTCTGAAGGATCCTCACTAATTTAGCAAACTGGTACCCTCACTGGAACACTCACTTGTTTGAAGTATTGTCCAATCAGTAGTGTACTAGCAATTCTGTGGGCCAATCAGAACTCAGATATCATCAGCAAATTTTGTCTATTAAAGATGTACACAATGATGGACTTTTTGTCTTTCCTGTCACAAACTGCACATTGATTTGGAGGTGAACCTTTTTTTTTGTTACTAACCACTTGCTTTGTTGCTCGTTTTATAGAAGTGTCTACATTACATTTTATGTACTGACTATACAGCTAGCTAGCATTACCTTATAGTCTTTGCTAGATGTGGGTTAACCAGTTTCATTGACTGTTCGGACTGATGCTCCAACAGCTATGTCTCCATCCAAGTTGCACAACTTACGCGAAAAATTGGAAAAGCGCACTAAACATTTGCAAATAAACAACCAGAGAACAAAATCGACACTTCCGGGGAAACTGGTGCAAAATATCAATACAAATGGAAGTTGTTGCCACTGGGGAAGCCACTGTGACTCTTATGATAGCATTTATTATATATGTATCATAAACCCCATGTTATCTTGAGATCGGAGGACGGATGCCTTGATCTTCTTGTCAAATAAACAAAAATTATTCACCTCATTTGAGTGCATAAGTTTTTTATGCGCATTTTGGAGATTTTATATTATTTATTTTCTATGCGATATTCCAAAATTCGCATAAAAATACATGGATTGAAACACAGCTAATGACGGCATTGTGTTGCTTACGGAGCCTGCATCCAAACTAAAGTTTCCTTTTCGGAATGAGGGAGCTTGAGGAGAAAGGCACCTAATCCTGCTGATAATATTCCATCCATTCTCAGAGATTTTGGACTGAATGTTGAGATTATTAGATGTATTATATAGATGAATTTTCTAATTAATAAATATTGTAGCTTACATTTTATAAACAATTTACAGTTTAAAGTTCTAAATAAATATCAGTCTATCCTAGTTGTTATAATTCATAAATATGATGTATTTAAAATTTGTATTTCACTTTTAAAAAATAAACGGTCAAACTATCATTCTTCTATGATTACAGATGTTGAAATGATACAATAGTAAATACAATTGTTAAAAAAGGCAACAACATTTTTAACAAGTAGAATGGCATGGACAGGGACGCCTCCAGCGCCATCAAGTCTAGTCCTTCATATTACTAATGTGTACGCCTGAAATACCCTTAAAATATACTTCAAGCAGGAAGGAAGCTATTGACGAAAGACTATTTTAGACATTTGACCTTCGTGTGACTTTGACCCTGTTTGGATGAACTCCAAAATCTAATCAGTTCATCTGCTGGTTACATTGATAACTCCAAATAAATCCTACAAACGTTCAATCACTCGCTCTTGAGATATTGCTCTAACAAGAATCTTGGAAGGATGCATGGACAACCAGAAAATATAACGACTCCACCATCTAGTAATGGAGGTATGAACATTTCTCAACTGAAGGTGGCAAACCTGGCTGGACATGGCTCCAACTGGAAGCACTGGGAGCCAGCGTTGAGGTAAAAGGAGCAAAGCACAGTTTCTCCCTTTCTCAATATTCCATCTGGAAATTCTTGTACAGGCCAAGAGACAGAAATGCCTGAAATAATGTAAAAACTGTTGATATTCTTGTTCTGATTTAGTCATTCATGTGAATAAAATTCCTGATGTGGAGTTCTCTGATTAGTGCAACTTCAGTCTGATGGATCTTCAATTTCTCTGACACACACTTTTTTTTTTTTTTTTTTTTAAATTAAACAATGTGTCCTATTCGTATTCGTAATAGATTGCGCAAGAACAACGCATTTTCATGTTAGAATTGTAAAATTTTCCCCCTACAGGATATCACTTACATACCACTTGTATCCTGTAGCCTTTTTCACTTCTCATGAGTTAGCAGGTTATGAGCATTAATGTAGTTACATCATTTTTGAAATGTACTTTGTAGTGTAGCCAGCTAACTTTAGCTAATTGCATTTTTTTAATGTAACTTGCTCAGTATTAAATATTATTTTAAGTAATAAAATCTAACAAAAATAAACATCAAAATAGTTTGGAAATCTAAAAGCCACTTTTTCTACCAGAGTCTGATCCTGTGTGCTGAGAGAGAAAAAGTGATCAGGCTTCAAGATAGAGCTAGCGTTTTTATTTTGTTTATTTGTTTTTTATCTCAGCCTTTTGTCCATGCTTATAGATACAGTGTCAGAGCCCACAAAACTGGATTGGAGATAAATATTAGACTGCTGTGTAACGGACTGATGAAATGAAGCTATGATCAGTGTGTATTGTGTAGTGACAGGAGAGAGTGTGTGCAGAGTTAAACTGTGAAGTGTATCCTTATCTTGTTCATTTGTTAAAGGCAGACTGAAACTGTAGACTGTTTACAGCGTGTGTTTTTACATAACACCCCACAGAGCCCACGGCAAGGCTCCTCTACAACATATGAAAGTAGCCAGTTAAATTAGATACTATTAAATTAGATACTACAATACTATTATTACTGCTGCCTAACAACTTAAGCTCTATAGCACAATTGCTAGTGCCACAGTGTCTCTACTAGCTAATCTGTCCTGTTGCTACCTAACACTGCTAGCCTTATTGTGGGACCACATGAGCCCATGGAAATACATTTGAGTTGTTCTTCTGTTAGGTGACATAAAACTGGAGCTAAAGTTCATCTAGTATAAAGTGAAACGTGAGGTGGACCGAGACCACTTTTTTCACAATGCACAAATCAAGTGGAAATCTAAATGAACCACAAATGAACCACTTGAGTGGTCTTTAGAGGTGTCTGAGTCTATTTGTTGTGTTCATATATGCATAAAAAAATGCTGAGTCATCGATCTGAGACCACTTGGAGCAATGAAATGGACCAAGTGTGAAAACACCAAAGAGCTGTTTAGAATATGAAAAAAGACATTTCTAAGTGACAGTGGGTGGCGCTGTCTCCTCACTGCACCACCCACTTTTTCTTCCTGTACCTGTGTGGGTTTCCTCGGGGTTCTCCAGTTCCCTCTCACTGTACAAAAACATGCAGGTAGGTAGAAGATATTGCTATGATAAATTGCCCCTAGGTGTGTGTGTGTGTGTGTGTGTGTGTGTGTGTGTGTGTGTGTGTATACATGGTGCCCTGTGATAGATGGAGTCCTTCCCCACCTTGAACCCAGTGTTCCCAGAATAGGCTCCACCATGATCCTGACCAGATTACTGAAGATCAGTGAATGTTAGATGTTCATCCATGTGTAATCAGAGACAGTGAGAGATGGAGTCAGTGCGCCCTCTAGTGTTCCAGTCTGAGCTGGACAAATAAATAACAGTGACAAAATGAACAAGAGATCAACTTTCAGTGAGACAAAAAAGATATAATCATAAACAGTTTCATAAAATAGCAGAATATTATACATCTGAATCACCTTCATACACACACACACACACACTCACGATGGGGGATATGAGTATTCAACATGTCAACAATTTTTTAATTAAACATATTTAATTAAAATCCAGTGCAGCTATTCACATGAAATAACATTTAATAATAGGGGTATTATATACACCCCTTATATATATATATGTATATATATATATATATATATATATATATATATATATATATATATATATATATATATACATTATACGCGTGAAGTGTTTTAATGTTGTAATACTTCTTGGGTCTCAAGGCCAGTATTGATGATTGGCAGCCATTTTGTGAAAGCAATAAATAGATTCCTACAAACTAACGCTGCGATTCTGAGGATAAAGCATGTATAAATGACAGGCTGTTTTACGGCTTCGTCCCAATCCGCACTGTACCCTACCCCGCTCCCTCCTCCTCCCTCCCCCCTCCACACAGGCAGCAGTTAGACCCTACATGAAGTGTCTCTGCAGCTTATTGACACACCGCGGTTAGCGCGCGATGACGTCACCAGGCTTTCCCGCCGTTTGCGCGCGACCGGTGTTTTTTCCCCTCAGCCTTTAGCATCGTTAGCATCTTCCACAGATCCTGATCTCACCCGCTGCTGTAGCGATTTTAATCAGATTTAATACTGAGAAATAGCGAAAAAGTGAGTATATTCGAGCTGTAGTAAGAAAAATAAATCAGAAAACAGTCATTATTGCTGCAGTTGAACAGGTAAAGAGAAGTTAGTTCACAGGTTGTTGTTTCCACTGTGAGTTTGTTAGTTTCTGACAAAATCTTTTAATCATTTAAGTTGTTTAAAAAATGATTTTTTGTCAGTGTTCCATAACAGATTAATACTTAATTAAGACTTAATGTCAATATGAACACACTGATTGCAGTTTTGTATGAATAATAATAATTAAAAAATATATATGCTGAGGTAAAGTTAGGATGTAGCTGCTAATCAGTTAAATATTAATGCTACTGTATTTTTCCCAGGTTTAAATCAGACTGTTGCTGGGGTTCAGCAGGCCGTTCTCGAGAATCCTGTAGATCTGAAGAGTTTTTACTCTTGGGTGAGTGGGTGAAAGGGTTGGAGAGAGTGGATGGGTTTTCTGAAGGAGACTCACTAATTTATCAAACTGGTACCAAACACTCACTTGTTTGAAGTATTGTCCAATCAGTTTACTATTTACAATTCTTTGGGCCAATCAGAACTCAGATATCATCAGCAAATTTTGTCTATTAAAGATGTACACAATGATGGACTTTTTGTCTTTCCTGTCACAAACTGCACATTGATTTGGAGGTGAACCTTTCTTTTGTTACTAACCACTTGCTTTGTTGCTCGTTTTATAAAAGTGTCTACATTACATTTTATGTACTGACTATACAGCTAGCTAGCATTACCTTATAGTCTTTGCTAGGTGTGGGCTAACCAGTTTCACTGACTGTTCAGACTGATGCTCCAACAGCTATGTCTCCATCCAAGTGTCTACATTACATTTTATGTACTGACTATACATCCTATACATAACACCCCACAGAGACCGCTGCAAGGCTCCTCCACAACATATGAAAGTAGCCAGTTAAATTAGATACTATTAAATCAGCAGTTTTATGATCAGCTATGATCAGTGTGTATTGTGTAGTGACAGGAGAGAGTGTGTGCAGAGTTAAACTGTGAAGTGTATCCTTATCTTGTTCATTTGTTAAAGCCAGACTGAAACTGTAGACTGTTTACAGCGTGTGTTTTTACATAACACCCCACAGAGCCCACGGCAAGGCTCCTCCACAACATATGAAAGTAGCCAGTTAAATTAGATAAACACTATTTATTAGTATTAAACACACTGTTCCATTTTTTTGTCTGGTTACCTAAGTAGACCTACATGTTTCATACACATACATATTAAAAACATATGTACGTATTACATATACATTTTTACAGTGCTAAATAAGGCACAGAGTGCACAATATTGAAGTCCCAACTCCAGCAGCGCATACTCACGGTAAGAGTTCCCCACAGAGTTGCAGTAATTTTTGCTGATTTTAAACTTCCTTAAAAGTGCTTTTCTTAGTATGATTCATTTTGAATTTGGAAAAAAGGAAATAAAAAACAATAAAGAGGTGTTCAATTTTTTTTTTTAAAATTACTTCATCATGACTGTGGGTTGTACAGGGCCTAAAAACACCTTTAAAACCATTATTCAGAGTTAACATGCTGATCAAAGATGTAACTAATTATAACTCTGCTGTAGCACTTCAGCACAGCACAATAACATCATTTACGCAACTATGTGAACTGTACCATTAGATGGTATTGTTACGTCCACCATGACAATTCCCCTCCAGACCACCAGAGGGCATCCTCCCTCATAGTTTGAATTTCTTCTTTGGTTCTTTCACTGAGTTCCTGTGCACACCTGTTGTGTGTTTAACCCTGATTAATTCCCCTATATAAATTCTCATTTTCAGCTCCTTTGTGGCTGAGCGTTGTTGTGGTTGTGAGTAGTTTTTTTTAAATTACTTCATCATGACTGTGGGTTGTAGAGGGCCTGAAAACATTTAAAAACATTATTCAGAGTTAACATGCTGGTCAAAGATGTAACTAATTATAACTCTGTTCAGCAAACCACAACACAGTAACATCATTAGTTTGAATTTCTTCTTTGGTTCTTCTTTGGAAAATTCTCATTTTCAGCTCCTTTGTGGTTGAGGATTTTTTGCTGTGTTATTGTGAGTAGTTTGCCTTGCCATTTGTTATTGTTTTTCTAGGTTTTGGTTCTTCCCCTGCATTTTGTTTGTTTGTTTGTTTGTTTTTTGTTAGTTGTTAGTTGTATGGTTAATAAAAATCATTACAGGAATGCTGTCACTTTTGGCTTTTTGTGTATTATTACACTGTATAGCAGAAAAGAAATGAAATAAAACTTGATGCTATTATTATTATTATTGTTTTTAAATTAACTGTCTTGTCAGTATACAGTGTAATAAATGCTCTTATTATATAAAAATTAAATGACAAATTGACAGCTCCAGCTTTGTATCTCTCACAGAACCATATGCCTTTGTGACTGGAGTTCCAGCAAGATGGCGCTCTGAGCAGCAACACTTTGCAGAGCTTTTCAATTGACCCCTCAAAAATCAGTTCCAAAGGCAATTTAAGTCTCATTTGTTTATTTTAAAATAACCTGGAGTTTCAAAAGAAATAAAGTCATTTATTTCCGTTTGATGAACAACTTGGATCACAGTTATACAAGTGACAAACCTATCAACATGAACAAACGCAGTGCCCCACCAGCCACGCCGGACAAATTACAAACTATGGAAAAAAATAGAGCTGTGGAAGAGAAAGAGCCTCCGGATGATATCGCTACTAATACAAAAATACTGGAAGTTGTTAACAAGTTAGCGGACAGATTTGACATCCAAGAGAGAAGGATGGAAGATCTCTCCCGGAAAATGGAGGAAAATTCCAGCTCGACTGCCGTGATGAGAGAAGGGGTAACCGATTACGAAAACAAGAGAGTGGAGTTAGAACGACAAGTTGGCAAACTGCGTGATGAAATGAAGGTGCTGCCAGAAAAGTGTAAAGAGCAAGAAAGATACAAAAGAAGATGGAACTTGTGTATCAAAGGCCTTAAAGAAAAGGAAAGTGAGGATGTCAGGGCAGCGGTAATTTCTTCGGTAAAATCGGTAAAATCTACATCGGGAATGTAGATGTACCGTGGAATGTAGATGACATGGTTGATACTGTTCATCGTATCAGTAGGAAGGAGCAGAGTCATACGAGACAAGTCATTGTACAGTTTGTTAAACGGGAGTGCAGAAATGAGATCTGGAAGCTTTCCAAAGAGTGTGATGTATGCAAACAGACTGGTATTCGATTTGCAGAGGATCTATCCAAGGAAGACAAGATGGCAAGCTGGCAAGCTGACAAGATGGCAAGCTGTTGTGGCCAAAGATTAAAGAGGCAAGAGATCAGAAGAAGAGAGCATATTTCCGAGGGCCTTTTGGGTTCATAGAAAATGTTCAGATTTTCCCATAAAAAGGCAAAATCCTGGGGAAATATGTGTTTTATTAATGTGAACAAGTGAGACACATGAGGTTATCTTTCGAGGGATCAATGCAATGTTACTTTTCCCATACATTTATTGTTAGCTTGTTCTAGCTAACTTATCTGTAATACTACTTAATAATATGTTTACATTTTGTTCTACGTTTTCTTTTATTTTGTTAAATACCAGGGGGATTAAAGACAGTATTAAGAGAAAGGCTATATTTATATTTTGCAAAAGGCAAAAAGCACAGTGTATTTTTTTGCAAGAGACTCATTCCACTATGGAAGACTCAACTTTTTGGAGAAACCAATGGGGGGGATACCATTTTGTTCAGCCATGGAACTAATAGATCTGCTGGGGTAGCCATATGCTTTAACAACTGCCCCGGAAAAGTTGTTGAAGTTAAAGGAGATAAAGATGGACACTGGATAGCTGCGGTTTTGATTGTTGAAGGAACTCCACTGATTCTTCTAAATGTTTATGACTATAATGGACAATCTAGGAACAAAATATTGCTGGAACAAACTTCAGAGACTATTAGTGAACTGAAAAGACTTTTCCCGACTGATAATATTTTAATGGGCGGAGACTTTAACTGTGTCCCTGATGAATGGATGGATAAATTCCCAACTAAGTATGCTGATTATGAATACAATCAAAATATTACTAATTTTTGGGTTAATAATTCCCTAATAGATGTTTGGAGAAATGTGAACCCGGAAGTAAGACAATGTTCATGGATTAGACCTAATGGGAGTTGCAAATCAAGAATAGATTTTTGGTTGATAACACAGGAACTCTTAAAATATGTTTCACAAGCTAATATTTCTGCAGCTCCTACTGCTGATCATTGTATAGTTACTATCACACTGATGCCTGACACAGGAATAATATTTAGACAAAAATACTGGAAATTCAATGCAAATTTTCTAAATGATGAGCAGTTTTGTAATATGGTAAGGAAATTATTTTCAATCAAGACAAATGAAGAGATTGACGCATGGGGAAAGAAGTGGGGAATTTTTTAAATATGAAGTAAGAAAATTTTCAATTGAATATGGTAAAAGATTGTGTAAAAAGCATAAAGAATTAGAGAGACAGCTGATAAAAGACATTAACGATTGTTGTAAGAAGGATCTGTCCATAGATACTAATAAGGAAGAAATGATTAGATTACAATCTAAATTAGATGATTTGTACATGAATAAGGCACAAGAGGCATATATACGATCCAGAGCAAAATGGATTGAAGCTGGTGAGAAAAACAGTTCTTATTTTAGTAGAACAAGTAAAAAACAAGACAAGGAAGAAATGCACTTACTACTTTAAATATAAATAATACAATTGTAACTGATCCAAAGGAAATAGATAATGAAGTATTTAAAGTTTATCAAAACTTATATTCATCATCTTTTTCTGAGGCAAAATCTGAGAATTTCTTCAAAAAAGTAGATCCTTTTATTCCTAAAATTGACTCAGATTTTAAAACGACACGTGACTCTGATTTAATAATTGAAGAAATTGATACAGCTATAAAGAAAATGGCTTTAGGGAAGTCACCACGTCAAGATGGACTTACAACTAACTTTTATTGGTTTTTCTGGTTTGATATAAGAGAAATTCTCTTTGAAGCACTGAAGGAATGCTTAGAAAATAATACATTATTAACAACAATGAAACAAGCTATAATTGTGTTAATACCAAAACCAAAAAAAGATAAAACTTTAATTGATAATTTAAGGCTAATTATGTTACTTAATGTTGATTACAAAATATTTACTAATGCTTTAGCTAGTAGACTTAAAGGTGGTATAGGTAGGGTTATTAGTGGTACACAATCTGGATTTCTTCCAAATCGATTTATACACAATAACATTCGACTGGTTTTAGATTTATTAGATTATTCACATTTGCTGGAGGATGATGGTATAATTTTATTTCTGGACTTCTTTAAAGCTTTTGATAAACTTGAACACAATTTTATTTTATAGTCTCTGCAACATTTTGGATTTGGGAGAAAATTTGTTAATATCATTTCAATGTTATACAAACAAATTACAAGTGCTGTCTTACTTCAATCGGGTACTACAAGGAGATTTGATATTAATAGAGGAATACGTCAGTGAGACCCAATTAGCCCGCTTCTTTTCCTACTTTCAGTTGCATTATTAGCACTGTATATTAAAAATAATGAAAGTATAAAACCTTTAAGTGCTTTGGGTAGATCCTTGGTAATTACACAACTAGCGGATGATACAACTTTATTTTTAAAAGACTCTGATCAAGTACCTAATACCTTAAAAGCTGTATCTTTTTTTTCAGATGCTTCTGGATTATATTTAAACTTGAAAAAATGTGAGATCTTGACTATTCATGATAATACACAAAATTTACTTTATAATATTCCAGCCAAAAATGAGATCACATACTTGGGAATAACTATTACAAAAAAGTCCAGGGATAGGGAAGAAAATAATATTCAAGTTGTTATGCAAAAAAATAAAAAAAATTGAATAGCTGGTTACAAAGAATTATTTCCATTTTTGGAAGAATTTTATTAACAAAGATGGAAGGGATATCAAGATTAATTTACCCAGCATATTCATTAGCGGTACCAGAAAGGTGCATTAAGGAAATAAACCGAATTCATTATAATTTTATTTGGAATAATAAGCAACATTTGATTCGAAAAGGCGATATGGTAAAATTAGCAGAAGAAGGAGGGATGAATGTAATTGATTTTGGGGCAATGAATGGAGTTATTAAGTCAAGATGGTTATAAACATTTGTAAAAGATGAACAGTCTTTATGGTTTGTCTTCTTTTTCATATTTTCCAAAGGGTAGGAGGCATTTCCTTTCTTTTAAGATGTGATTTTGAGCCATTAAAACTGCCTTTTAAGTTATCTGATTTTCATATGCAGGAATTACTATATTGGAAAATGCTGTACAAGCATAATTTTACTCCACATAAGGCTATAATTTGGAATAATAGATGTATTTTACATAAGAGGAAATCTTTATTTTATAAAGACTGGATGGAAAAAGGAGTTTATGCTGTAATGCATTTAATGGATAATGATGGTAATATATTAAGTTATGATAATTTTAAGATAAAATTTAATTTGAATTGTTCATATAGACAATATTCTTTAGTTGTCCAAGCTATTCCTGTAGCTTTGAGAAATCTAATTAAAGGTATATTACAATACTCTTCTGTAATACACACACCTCTAAGTTTGTTTATTGATAAGTATAATTTCTTGGATAAAAACTGTAATAACAAGGTTTTGAGATCTTTTATTACAAAAGAATATTTTCCTCTTCCTGTTAAAAGGAGAGTTTCATCTCTGAGGTTTTCAAAAGTAGACACTATCAAAGTTAGAACCAGATACTTGTGATTTCCTTTGTTACCTAAAATGAAAGAAGTACATTTCAAAACAATTAACGACATTTATCCATGTAACGAATTTCTAAGAGTAAGGTTTAATTTGGATTGCAATGTGTGTACATTCTGTCAAAAAGATATTGAATCTCAGGAACATCTTTTTTATGATTGTATGATTGTTAAGTCCTTTTGGGACAGATTGTATGAGTGGTTGAAAACAAAAAATGTAATACCTACCTTTGACTATCACATTGTTAAATTTGGTGTCTTTTTGGACAACAAAAACATTCAGTATTTGTGTAATAATATGCTGATTATAGCCAAGTTTTACCTGCACAAATGTAGATTTGTTAAAGTTTCTCCATGTTTTCTCCATGTTTCTCCATGCTGTTTACAAAATGCTGCTTGGTCTTACTGTTAATGTGTTTAACAATGATTATAAGTTAATGCCTGTTTGTTATTTGAAACGATTTAATAATATATATATATATGCCTTTGTGACTGAACTCAGTGGCCAATTCTTCAATATTTGCACACACATGCATGAGAAAACAACATTTGCTTACTATTTCAACTTACTCAAAATGTATCTTACAATTCTGACATCCTAGTGTACAGCAGCACATTTTAAACAAATCAGTTATTTCTCGGCAATGTTCTATTTACTTTCACTTTCACTTTGGAACAAGTTTGCACCTCTTCCATCAGCTTGAATAAGATAAAGCTTCAATGGCTGTGCGTTAGAGGGTAAATATGTTTGTAGATGTTTTACGTTAAATGATTTAATGGGCTGCATGGTTTCATGTTTAATGTCTCGTGGGCGGAGCTGATTGCCATTTAGGGGGCTTATAATGGTATAAAATCCTTTATCTGTACAGCTAGAATTCTTACGTTTCCTATGTTCAGTTTTGAGCTTATTTTCATTAGGGAATTACTGTGTAGTGTTTTATTAGTGAGATTGTCATCTGACGATAATTCATGCAACTGTGCATCATCTGCATAGTGAAGAACAGTGACTTCAATATTTTCAGCTCTAAACTTAGAAAATTATTTCTTGAAAAAAAGAAAAAAAATCCACCAGAAGCATAAAATATTACAAAATTAAGTTTATTATTAGCACATATTAAATACATGTGTAACAAATCATTTATAAAAGGAAAAAAATGATTCAGTCTGTGGTATTCTTTTTCAATTATATATGGTTTCAGTATATGTGATATTTATGATTTTGCAATGAAACAAACATCTCAACACACATGTTCACTATGTTCATCTCTGAATGTTCCATGGCAGAAGAAAGGACCAGAAACCAGATCATGACTGAAAGCTAACACTAACTTTGTGATGTAATTTATTGTTCATTAAGTGGCCAGTGGATTCACTGAAATAGGAGTCAATCACCAGAAAGTTTTATACGGGACTCTTCTGGATCCTGCATTGGTGAGTTTTTTTTTTGGTGTTTATCTAGCACATTTTGTTTTGTGGTTTGGAGGTGCGAGTGCTTGTGTAGTCCCTGGTTTGTTCCCTCTGTGGATTAATGGTGTCAGTAACTTGAATACTTCTATTCTGTTTTCTGATGTCATACAGAAGTGCCTGCAGTCTGAGTTTCTGTGATATTGTCATCAGTGACTGTCCCGCTACTGCCCTGGTTCTGCTGGCTGGAGAACTCGTCCACACTGCTTCCTGTATTACTGTCCACACTGCTTCCTACCAGTTGTGTGTATTGCATTTCTCCCTGTCTTTGTTCTTCCTGCACTGTAGATGACTCGGGTTCCGACATTTCTCTGTCATGCTTTTTACCACCTAGTTTCACTTTTGATTGCAGAAATGTGAATCGATCATGTCTGTAAGATCAAAACAGAAGAAATAAGACATGACAACACTGTAACCTTGATCATTTCTCTTATCCAGTTGCTACATCTGTTTTCACTTATAATGATCAGAATAATAAAATATATAAAATACATCAAATTTAGTTTAACTACATAAACACATCACCAGTAAACATGGCATAAAACTAGACTAAACATGAATGAACAAAATTATCTAAGAGTTAAGAGTATGATAGACTAGTGTAAGCTGTTAGTCTTGCTGAAATGAAAACAAAACTGCAATGGTATTTCTGTGTAGAACAGTAACAGATCAGTTCAGTGAAATCTGAACCACAAAATATATAAGAATGCAGTGAGAATAGTGAATATGTGCTTCTGTCAGTAAGATTGTTATAGTTACATGCTGTTGATTTGTCCTCTGTATTTATACTTACGTACATTATATTTTACAGAAATTACTCAGTACTGTATCTTGTGTTTACTTACATTAGCTGTCCTCCTGAATGCTTCAGTATCTCAGAGAGCAGCTGTTTGTCTGAATCTTTTAGTTTATTCTCTCTCAGATCCAGCTCTTTCAGAGAGGAGTTTGAGCTCAGAGCTGCAGTCAGAGCAGCACAGTCTTCATCTGTTATGTTGCACTTCTTTAACCTGCAGACAGGGAGATAATAACGTAGGTGTGTATATTAAGAATGAAATTCAGTAACTCACAGTGAATGTAACACAAACATAAGAGTTAAATTAATATAAAGATGAAGATCTTGTCATGTTAGTGTGCATCAGGAAAGCTCTGATTCACAGAAAACATAACTGTAAAGATTGTGATCTCAATTCAGTGTGTTTCATCACTGAGTTACTCACAGCAGTGTCTCCAGTTTACACTCCCATTTCTTCAGTAGATCACAGAGCATCTTCACTCCTGAGTCTCCTAGTTTACACTCACTCAGATCCAGCCCTCTAATGTGTGATGGATTTGTACAGAGAGCTGAAGCCAAATCAGCCCAGGATTTCTCATTTACACTGTTCTTTAGTCTGCAGAGGGAGGGAGAGAGAGAGAGAGAGAGAGAGAGAGAGGAGAAAATATATTTAGTCCTTTATTAGAGTAGACTGAACATTGCTACAATATTAAGGTAAATAAGTAAGGAATAAACCACTGTGTGTGTAAAATACCGATTGACAGGGTGGTGTCATGAAGTTGAGTTACTGTTACCACCCTGAAGTTGATTATTTCCCCGTAACAGCACATCTTGGAGTGTTGTTCATCTTATACCACAGCAGTTTGCCAGCAATTTTTTTTAAAAAGTAACTATAAACAGATTAATGTTGAAGAACGTCCACAAGAGAAGTCCACAAGACAGGTTAGTTCCTGTTCTCACTTATGTTATAGCAGCTGTAAACAGCTGTTTCCTCACTAGCCTCTCTTTTTTTCTCTCTCACTTGAACTTAGTACACAGTAAAGCACAGCACGTTACAGGGAAACCGCAAAGAAGCGTGAACTCCTCTGTCTTGATATGAGAAAGTTACAGCTATAACTCTGACTGTTACAAAGCGCTGACACTGGAGACTCCTTCCATACATGTTAAATGATCGTCATGTCGTCTCAGGGAGTTTTTCCTCACCACTGTGGCCTCTGCTATGCTCATTAGGGATCTAAATCTATATCTATATAAAGCTGCTTTGTGACAAGGGCTATGTAATTAAATTTTGAGTTCAACTGAAACGATAACATGTTACAATGAGAGTGCATTAATATAAACCTGTGATTTGGACCTGCACTTCTGTCAGAGCTGTATTAATATTAAGAAAGTCACTTATAAATTATTAATTACAAGTACCCAATATTAGACGATTACAATAGATGTAGATTATTTGTAGACTGGTTGATAGCTTTAAACTGTTTCATTCCAATTATGATGACATTATTACTTACTGTAGTTTCTGCAGTTTGCATTTAGGATTCTCCAAGAAGTCGCACAGATTTCTCAGTCCAGACTCTCCTGGTTTATTCCCGTTTAGATTCAGCTCTGTCAGGTGTGAAGGATTTACAACCAGAGCAGAAGTCAAATTTGCACAGTCATTCTCTGTAATACTGCCTTCTTTATACAACCTGCAGAGAGAGAGAGAGAGAGAGAGAGGGGTCAGGTTAGTCTCTGCTAGGATGGAAACCTTAATTTGTCATTAACATTCAGGAGCATGGATGCTCTCATTGTTGAAAGTAACATAAAATGTACACATTATCCATCGGAATAATGCCTCTACTCATCTTTAGTTGCCAATATCAAAGACCATTGTCTAAATAACTGCACAAGACATAACTGTGTGTGTTCTGCATCCTTGCTGAACAGCTGACCAATTTCAAATGCTGAGCCAAATTTATTGAGGTCAATTTCTGTCCTTCATGAGCCTTAAAATAGTCGTCTGATGAAACCTCACAATTATTTTAAAAAGATTAAAATCTCTTAACATGAACTGTGTTTTCTTACAAGATTGTTTTATTGCACAAGAAGCACATTGTGTCTCAAACGCAAATGCACAGATTCCAGTAGTGAAAGTGATCAGCCACAAAGGTTTACAAGGCTCTAATTAAAAAATTATTAAAAAGACATTAGCAAACCTCATTCAATCTGGCCTCAGTAGGTTTATATCAAGTGAGGTGTATAGGCTACATATAGGCTACATGAACATTTTTTATTCTGAATGAGCTTTCCGTCAGATTATTACCGATTATTAGGCTGTATGTAAACGTAGCTAATGACAGAATGTGAGGGTGTTTATGTAACTATTGTGGTTGTTTAAATAACTTTTTATGAGTCTACACTGCTTTTGTTACTTTTTCCAGCTAATTTGTTTTGATTAATGGTCTCTACAATCTTTTTTTTCCATTAAATTCATTAATAGTTTCTAAATTCCCAGATATTAATTTATGAACCAAAACTTTATTTTTGAATAATAAAACATATCAAATGTGTGCTAAAAAACCTTCCTTTGTGCTGCTGAAAATTTTAGCTTGCTAACACTTAAAAAGTGCACAGCCCTGCTAATATTGTTAAAGTGGTGTGTAATATATAATTAGGGAATATCTACAAAACTGGGTTGTAAGAAATGGGACATTTAGGCCTGTGCTTTGAAACAGGAAAATATATGTTTGGTGTTTTGCTTGCTCTTAGCAGGTTGAAAGGGAAATGCAGTTCCCACTATAACAGCAGATTTCACATCAGCACAGGTCCAATCATCATGTGGACAGTTGTTTCTGACTAAAAAAAATTAGCTGCTGATTGAAAACAGTGAACAAATTGTTTATGCCCATACAAACTGGAAATGAAAATAGAGGCCTGTATGTTAATAGTTGTTTCTTACGTAAGTTTCTGCAGTCTGTAATGTGGATCCTGCAGCAGAGCCGAGAGCTGATTCACTTTGACTTTATCAGGTGTTTTGTTGCTCAGATCCAGCTCCTTGTGCAGTAAGGGGTTTTTACTGAAAATTTTAGTAAGAGATCTGTAGGCTTCCCCTGCTTCAGTGCTTTTCAACAACCTGTAGAGAAAAAAATATATTGGCATGTTAATAACTGTGTAATGAGAACAATAACAGATCAATAGCTACAAAATATTAGTGTCCGGCTATATCCGATACAGAATCAGTGCACACTAATCCTCATTTCTTAATAAAAGTTTAATTATTGGTCTCTAATGTTACTATCTATACCTGATCAAGCACAAAACTCTATCCAGCACAGTTTCCTGAATAATCAGCAAAAAAAGCTTAACATTACAGTGTGATAGTGGCATTAAATAATTCAGATTAAATTGTTCAACAGAATTAAGGAATTTAAAGAATTGTACGAACAAATTAGCTTTGAACAAGAAATTAAGTTGTTTGCACAATATTTATTTACATTCAATATATTTATTTTAGCATATAGAAGAATCACCTCAGTGTCAGTTTGTTATTTCGATACTGTAGTAAATCAGTGAGCAGCTTCACTCCTGATTCTCCAGGGTCGTTCCCTCTGAGATCCAGCTCTTTCAGGTGTGATGAGCGGTTTGATTTCAGAGCTTCAGCCAGAGCAGCGTATCCTCCCTCTGTTATACTGCAGTCTGAAAGACTAGATGAAAGAACAACCAATGGTCTTGAGGGGGTTCTTTTTTAACTAGAAAAGCTTCATCATTCTTGAAATTTTTTTTTTTTTTTAAAACTAGGAAACAGATGCTGTAAATACATTAGTGATAATTGGAGCACAATAGTAAACAGGCAGTATTATCCGGATTATATATTTTTCCAGAGTGTCTGACACACCCCCTAAATTCTACCTGTTTAAACAATTATTGTATGTGTTGCCTTTAAAATGGTTCTTCAAGACCTGTACTGGTGTAGTCTAGTGTTTCTCCTGTGAGTGCTGTCATAGTTTAGCACTATTGTTTCCTTTAGTGAAGCTTTTGCTAGACTCCTGAAAAGTTCCTGTTCTTACTAAGACGTCATGAAACAACAGTGTTTAACACTGAAACTTTCACTCCATAAGGAGCTAATTTGGCTAATTTCTGCTAGCACTGCTATAGGTTTTCAGTGTTATTGCTCAGATAACAGCATACCGTGTTACAGTGTTGTGATATATACAGCTTGTCTGCATGACAGAATCTTTATTCTCGGCCAGCTTACAAATGACTACTTCATAGAATTCCACAGACACCACAACACTGATATAACGTACTTCTCACCTCTGTCAGAGCATCTGGATTATGAATGAAGTGTGTATTAGACGTTACCTCACAGTCTCCAGTTTACAGTGTGGATTCTTCAGTTCTTCAGAGAGCAGCTTCACTCCTGAATCCTGAATCCTGTTCTTACTCAGATTCAGCTCCTTCAGGGTGGAGGATTCTGATCTGAGAGCTGAGAGCAGAGCTGAACATCCTTTCTCTGTCAGATTACACCCACTGAGCCTGAAAGCACAATTAATCACAGTTACCTGTGGGTTTTTCTTTAGCAGTTCTGAATGTGGGGGTCATTTCTCCTCAAACTACTCATTACAACTGAAAAAGACATAAAAACCTGATGAATGATTGATAACCTAAAGACAAACCATTCAGCATTAACATCACTAATTGAAGTTTCCTGATTAATATATAATTCAATTCCTTACTGAAGTTTTTCAGGTCTGCAGTGTGGATCCTTCAGTAGATCAGAGAGTTGTTCTACTCCTGAATCGCTTTTTATTTTCCCACTCAGATTCAGATCCGTCTGCAGTATCGGGTTTATACCCAGAACTTCAATCAGATGATCATAAGCTTTCTGCGCATCAGGACTTTTCAACAACCTGCAGAGAGAAAGAACAGAGAAATTCCAACACTAATTATATTTACAGCAATGCAGTGCTACTTTTTTTAGTCAATGTCCAGTCGACAACTTTGCTAATTACTCAGAATTAAGGCTGTATTTTACATGTACTGGAGGAAAGCGCTCACCTCAGTGTCTTCAGTTTACATTTTGTATCATTCTTCAAATTCCTAAGCTCCTTCATTCCTGATGCTCCAGGGTCGTTCCCTCTGAGATCCAGCTCTGTCAGGTGTGATGAGGGGTTTGACTTCAGAGCTTTAACCAGAGTAGTGTATTCGTTCTCTTTTATATTACAGTCTGAAAGTCTGAAGAAGGAGCAAAAAGTTAAGCATTCTTGGGTGGTTTTCAGGAAATGTTTGTAATGCTAAGTACTTTGTTAACTTGTTCATGAGAATGTTCTTTAATTTAAATTCTTTAATTTCCAGAAACCATTCATAACCAAAGAAGAGCATGAACTTGTTTGTAAATTACATACTGTACACCTGACAAGTTTTATTCACTTAGAATTTATTTTTGAGCTTGCACACAGTTCTACTTCAAAAATAATCAACAGTCCATTTTTCCTGAACAGATGTTATTCAGAAAATTAACTAGCCAGGCATATTAGTAAGTCCAGTTCTCTAAATTACGACTTAATTACCAATTAATCCACATGTTGATCACTCAAATAAAAATATATATTTTCTATTTCTGTCCTAATGCTTTGTGATCAAATATAAACCCACTGACCATCTCAGTGACTGTGAGCAGTTGTGTGCCCAGGTTTTAGTCTTTGATTATATGGTCTGCAATACCTTTATATTTTCCAAATACAATGTACTGTAGTGTTGTTGGTTTTGTTATAAAAGGTCTTTATTGATCCTACAAGAACTTTTCCTCTAAGAAATCTTGTTTGCAAGATCGTAAATTAGGCCTAAATGTCTGATAATAAAGGCTTTTGGGAAACACTCACAAAACAGGCTCACATGTGTTGTCCTTTGTTAACCTGTTATTGTTGACTAAGATGTGCTGTTAACGGGAAACACACCCCTCAATAATCTGCAGACTAATCGATTCCTACATGCTACAAATATACTTAGAATGAAGTAAAAAAAAAACATCATTGATCTAGTAATGTATACTATTAAATCTCTTACACAAGCTTCTGGAGTTTGCAGGATGAACTCTTTAGTAGAGTAGAGATCTTATCCACTCCTGGATTTCCCAGTGTATTCTTACTCAGGTCCAGCTCTGTCAGGTGTGATGAGGGGTTTGAAGTAAGAGCTGTAGCCAGAGCAGTGTATCCTTTCTTTGTTATACCGCAGTCTGAAAATCTGGAGAAAGAAAAGAAATGCTTTTATTCCAAATGATAACCTAACTACTATGAATGAATTGCTGACTAATCAGTTCCGACATGCTTTAGGGTGAAGCAAAAATGTCATTCCACCTCCATGATCTAGTAATGTATACTATTAAATGACTTACACAAGCTTCTGCAGTTTGCAGGATGAACTCTTTAGTAGAGTAGAGATCTTATCCACTCCTGGATTTCCCAGGTTATTCTCACTCAGGTCCAGCTCTGTCAGGTGTGAAGGGTTTGAAGTAAGAGCTGATATCAGATCAGCACAGCCGCTCTGTGTAATACCGCTCTTACTCAGCCTGCAGACAGAGAACACAGCTGAGGAAAAAGTGTCTAAACAACTCACACGATCAGCTATCATGAGAATTTTTTTAAAAACCTGCAATATTTATATGAAATAATGGAGTTATAATGGATTGGTGAGAACATATACAGTGGACTGTTCACCCACACTCTCAGAACCACAGTAGATTCTGCAGCAGGTTTTGTGGGATTTACAATATTTAAAATATGTATAAATGTTTTTTAAGCATTTAAAAGGATAAATGGGATGGACCAGATGGGCTAGCCTTCGCTCCCCACACACATCACTGAGCCTTGGGTGCTCATCACCCTGTCACCGGGTCACTGTCAGAGTTCCACTTTTGGTAGGTACTAACCACTGCATACTGGGAACACCCCACAAGAATTGCCATTTTGGAGATGCTCTGACCCAGTTGTCTAGACATCACAATTTGGCCCAGTCAAAGTCGCTCAGATCCTTACGCTTGCCCATTTTTCCTGCTTCCAACACATCAACATCAAGAACTGACTGTTCACTTGATGCCTAATATATCCTACCCGATGACAGTTGTCATTGTAATAAGATAATCAATGTTATTCACTTCACCTGTCAGTGGTTTTAATGGTATGGCTGATTGGTGTATAGAGTCCCCTCTGAAACTATTGGAACGGCAAGGCCAATTCATTTGTTTTTGTTGTAGAATGAAGACATTTGGGTTTGAGATCAAAATATGAATTTCAGCTTTTATTTCCTGGTATTTATATGTAGATGTGTTAAACGACATAGAACATAGCACATTTTGTATCAGACCACCCAATTTGCAGGCTAGCAGAAATATTGGAACACGTCACTGACGGGTGTTTCTTGTTACCCAGGTGTATCCTGTTTGATTGTTTAAACAATAAATAACTCTGAACATCTACTCTTGGTTTTAGCCTTCAGTTTCACCTGTGAAGACTGCATTTGTTTTTAAAAAGGATAAGCCACCATGAAGATCAGAGAGCTGTCTAAGGGAGAAAAGCAAGCCATTTTGAAGCTGAGAAAAGAGGGAAAATCAATTCGAGGGATTACACAAACAGATTGAAATACAGAGATGTGCCACAAAAGTTATGGAACCAAGATTAACCTCTACCAAACTGATGGAAAGGCCAAAGTGTGGAGAAAGAATTGATCTGCTCATGATCCAAAACATACAACCAACTTGGGTCAAGCACGGTGGAGGCAGTGTCATGGTTTTGCATGGCTGCATCTGGAACAGGCTCACTAATCTTTATTGATGATGTAACTCATGATGGTAGCAGAAGAATGAATTCAGACGTTTGTCAAGGAGTCACAGGCTTGATTCAGTTATTGCAAGCAAGGGATATGCAACCAAATATTAAATGTTATTTACTTTCAATTAATTCAAGACTTCTCTGTTCCTATACTTTTGCTTGCCTAAAAATTGGGTTGTCCGATACAAAAGGTTCTATGTTTTGATGACTCTGTGGAGATCATCAAGAGCACCAATTCCTTGGTGTTCACCTGGCGGAGAACCTTACCTGGTCCCTCAACACCAGCTCCATTACCAAGAAAGCCCAGCAGCAGCTCTACTTTCTGCAAAGACTGAGGAAAGCCCATCTCCCACCCCCCATCCTCACCACATTCTACAGAGGGACTATCGAGAGCATCCTGAGCAGCTGCTTCACTGCCTGGTTTGGAAATTACACCTCGGCTCTCAAGACCCTGCAGCGGATAGTGAGGACAGCTGAGAAGATCATCAGGGTCTCTCTTCCCTCCATCGTAGATATTTACACCACATGCTGTATCCGCAAAGCCACCAGCATTGTGGATGACCCCATATACCCCTCACACAAACTCTTCACCCTCCTGCCGTCTAGCAATAGGTACCGAAGTATTCGGGGCCTCACGGACAGACTGCGTAACAGTTTCTTCCCCCAAGCCATCAGACTCCTCAATACTCAGAACCTGGTCTGACAACACACTCATACTCAACTGAACACCATCTCACTCCCTTTGCACATTTCTGTATTTACTGCCTGCATTTTTTGCTGCTGCTGTATTTATAAAAATATTGTACATAATTCTTGTCATTGCTATACTCTCTACCTGGATGCTACCCCAATACGGTATAAGCTTATCTGCTGAATACTATGTAATAGTATGTTACGTTTACATTCACAGCATTTTTATTATAATGTTATTCTTTTGCACTACTGTTATATACACCTTCACACTAGAACTGTACTGGTCGGCGCTGCACTGTCTCTTACTGTGTCTGTTGTCCTGTTTTAGTAGTTATTGTACTGTCTTGTGGCGTTTGCACACGTTTGCACATGCACTTTATGTAGTAATGTGTAGTCTCATGTAGTTCCGTGTTTTATGTAGCACCATGGTCCTGGAGGAACGTTGTTTTGTTTCACTGTGTACTGTATTTGCATGGTTGAAATGACAATAAGAGCCACTTGACTAGACATCTAAATGTAAATACAAGGAAATAAAAGCTGAAATCCTAAACTCTCATCTCATATTCATCTTTTGATCTCAAACCCAAATGTCTTTGGTGTATAGCACAAACAAATGAATTGGCCATAGTTTTGGAGGGGACTGTATATAATAATTTTATAACAATTTACACATATGGCGTGTTTGTGTGTGTTTGGGGTCGGGATCGGAGTTCAGAAAGTCTGTCAGTTAAACATGCTAGGCTGAAAAAAAACCCATTGAGAACAACTGCACTGCACTAATGTCTTTAAAGATTTAATGTGAACACAAACAAAAATACCAGGTGAGGAAGTCAGACCACATACCTGAGTTTCTCAGTTCTACACTGTGGATCCTTCAGTAAAGCAGAGAGCTGCTTCACTCCTGTATCTCCTTTTATTTTCCCACTCAGATCCAGTTCTTTCTGCAGTAAAGGATTTGTACCTAGAACTTCAGTTAAAGAAGCACAGGCTTCTTCTGCTTCAGGAGTTTTCAGGATCCTACAGAGAGAACAACATATTTCAAACATATTTCAACATGACACTGATATCAGAGCTCTGCATATGAACTGATAGCAGTACTAATACAATACTGATTTAATATTGACCTCCAACACTGTAAAACATTTCAAGTGGTTTAGACTTAGAAACCAAAGTTCACCTGCTGCCTTAAAAACATGAGTAAACTCGACTTGAAGATAACCGTTGTTTCAACTAAAAACAAGTCAATGGATTACTTTAAATTTAATTTTTTGAAAACTTATAAACTTCAGTTCAAAATCCAAAACTTGTCACGACAATTGGAGTTAAAGAGAAGAAATAAGTTCACATAACCTATCACATAACATACAGTAAAGTAATCAAGCTTTTCTCCCAAGCTCTTGTTGCTAAATTATACAAAACATCACAAGTGAGATGGCGACTGGCTTTAGTGTTCTCTGTTGACATTCAAGATCTGTCCAGTGTCAGTAAACTTTACATAGTATTATGGCATAAAAAAATGTAACTAGAAAATTACAAAATTCAATATCGATGCAGCATTTCAGGACAGAATTGTCTCACTAGCAATATCTATTATAGGATGGGTCTGTACCTAGTTTATTTTATATTTCTAAAGCCACTAATGTGGGTGTGTGAATTTCACTTCTTAATGATAATTCTGACATCCACATCTCCGAGCTGATCTATAGTTTTTGTAGGACATAGCCTTAAGTTATGAGGGGAAGTGATGACTAATGTGAAATGATCAAAGTGTGCAGAACTGGAACTTGGCACCGAGGAAGGAAAATTTAAAAAGACTAGACGTAAAATATTTTCTTGAATACCAAACAATTCTGATGTAGCTATATTTGTAAATAAAAAAATATATATATTTTTGTACATAGCGAAAACCTCACCTCACAGAGAATTTACAGTTTGATCTCCCTTGTAAATAAGGAAGCAGATTAAATCCTGAGTCGGGGTCAATCCCTCGGAGTTCCAGCTCTGTCAGATGTGATGAGGAGTTTGATGTCAGAGCTTCAGCCAGCTCAGCATAATGCGTTTGTGTGAGACGACAGTTATTCAGCCTGAAAGTAAATCATATTAACAGACATTTCCTGGTGAGACAATGGCAAGTCACAAATATGTCTGACTAAGAAAAACAATATTAAACTTTTTAAGCTCAATTTCAATTTCAAGAAAGAAACAGTAGTTTAGCATAGTAGTAAAACATCTTTGAAGATTTCATAATAATAACAATTTCAGTAAGTGAGAGCAGGCACAAGTGTAACATTTTGATTCGTGTTAAATCACTCAATTTAAATTACAGATATCATACATTTCCTCCCTTTATCATGTGCAAGTTTCCCCAGATCGTCAGCAAGTGCTGTACATTTTCACTGGGCTGTGGTGAGGAGAATGAGGACTGAGGAGCAAGCATGAGAGAGAGTGCCGACCTGTTTATTTTTATTTGCACTGCACATGTCAGCATGGGAAACTAAATACTTGAAATGGAATGAAAAATCAGCCACTTAATAAACTCCCAAAAGCATAACACAACACTGTCCAACGAGGTTGCTCTGCACCACCGCAGGTCTCTTTGTTTAGCACCTCACTGCATGACTCATATATAAATAAGCATTGTTTATGACACTCACATTGCTTATTGTCTTGCCAATACATTAATTGAGTAAGTTCTGAGCCCTCCTTTGAGGTTTCTGTGTATGACTGTGCTTTGTTGCAACTTCTCTGCTGGATTCAACTTTTTAATGATTGGACTTTAAGTGGTTTGACTTCCTGTTTCTGGGTTTGTTGATATTGAGTTATTAACCTCCAGCACATGGAGACTTAACCTTCTTCTGAGTCCCTCTCACAGTTCACTGCAGTTCACAGACCTCCCAACCTTTACGCAATTGTGTAGGTGACCACAAAAATGGGTGGTTTCACATTAGTATAAGCAGCAAAAGATGACACCTTATCCCCAACAGAAACTGACAATTTCCCATTAGATAAATAAGATAAAAACCAATTGATAGCAGTCCTGGAAATGCCAACCCACTGAATAAGCCTATTAATCAACGTCATGTCAATTGTATCAAAGGCTGCACTATGGTCTAATAATACCAGAAGAGAGACTCCCCCTGTGTCAACATGCATTAAAATATCATTTAATACTCTCAGGAGAGCAGTCTCTGTGCTTTTGCAAAAACCAGACTGGAATTTTTCAAAGATGCTGTTAGCCTCTAGTGCATGCAACAGCTGAACAGCAGCCACTTTCTCTAAAATCTTAGAAGTAAAGGGTAGTTTAAAGATAGGTCTAAAATTACTGCCCATATTTGGATCAAGGCTAGGTCTTCTAAGAAGTTGAACAGTCTGGAAGATAGCCTGAGGTTAGAGACTCATTAACAATAGCCTGTATGTAGGGACCAACAGTTCCTAACATCTTCTTCAAAAAATTAGATGGTATGACATCATAATAGCTAGGAGAACATTTCAACTGCCTCACAGTCTCTGTTAATTCCTCTAGGGAAATGGGGGTAAATCAACTCAGAGTGATAGAATTAAATGGGGGGGATTAAATGTTAGCTCTGATGTCACTAATCTTATCAACAAAAAAAACTTTAAAACCTGGTCACAATCAATAGTACAAACAGGAGAAGCAGGTGGAGCTCCATTTACCAACTTTTGTATAATATAACTCTATTATACAAAACCAATAAATCTTTTATGTAGAGATAATGAGCCTGAAGCTTGGTCTGTTTCCATTTATGCTTCATTCATTCATATGTTTCATTCACCTAAGGTGAGAGATTAACCAACCGTTTTGACCTAGTCTTAAAAGGAGCAACAATATCTAATGTTGCAGATGATTAAACCAGTTAACCATAATCACTGACCTCATGCGGCTGAATTATCTGTATACTGTGGTCAGTGAAGAGAGTTGAAACCTTTGCAGTTTATATATGGAAGATTGTTGGAGTTGAAGTTTATGGATTTATGCAGTTTGTTTAGACGTAGCTGATTTAAAGTTAAAAAAAAGTTTAAAAAGACAATGCATCTGTGGTCAGAAACAGAGCTACATGCAGACAAATCTAACGTGAAAATCAGATCCAGTGTATGGCTGCCATTATGTGTGGGACCTAAAAGGTGTTGTACAAAATTAAAAGACTCAGTAGCATTTAAAAATTTAGAGGCATAAATGTCATTAACACGAATATTAAAATCACCAGCTAATATCACTTTGTTAAAACTGAAGTACAACTGATGACAGTAGATCATAAAATTCATTTAAAAATAGCCAAATGCAACTGAAGCCTATGCCTTTCCCGTGTGTGACTGAAAGAATAAAAGTCAGTTATTATAGAATCATAATTGACATATGTCCATAATGATCTTTTAGGTGAGAGTACATGTTTTGATCAATAAATAAATAAATAAATAATCCAAAGTGTACTGTTTTTTTTAAGGTTTGGAAAGCAAAATTATGCTAAATCAAATACTGTAACTAGGTATTATCTAACTAGGTAACTATCTATTTAAATGTCCTCCATGAATAACAATCAACAAAATTGCTAATAGATGAAAGAAAAAAAAAAACAAAACAACCCTAGCCTTATACCTGCCACTGCACTGCCCCTCCAATACCACTCTCTTTTTAATTCAAGGTTGGCAGGTCTGAATTCATTATTAAATAGGCCAAAATTAGTGTGTGCATCTTTTCTATGTCATTGCTGCTACCTTTCTCTACTCTTAACAGTCTGGGAGCCTCTGAACCAGGATTCTGTATTATAATAATAAGAGGTGTTACAACTCTACAGCTGGCTTCATCCATGCATTCTCAAAATCTTGCAGTCCAGTGGGGCATGAACAAACTTTATGCTAACATTTAGTTTAGAGATAAGTGTAAACAACTGTACAGATTTCATTTTTTCAACATGTAATGAAAAAGAAAAAATATGAAAAATTCTTTTGGTTTCTTTTTCTTTTTTTTTTTTTTTTTACCTATATGGCAGGGAAATACTTTTCCCAAGTAACTCAAGCATGAGTGGACAAATCCTGCTGTTTTTTTCTCAGATGGACAAGGAGAAGTGATGAACTTGTTTGCATGTAAGGAAGTAGTACCTGCATGTGTGCATTTAGAGAAATGTTACAATTGTGCTGCGTCTCCCCTACAGGCTGCAGTAGCAAACATTTGTAACCATTATTTAAGGGAAACACAGGTAGTGTATTATTTCACATGTTGTTCCTATAGTTATATTAATTAACTTAAAATGATCAATGATGCATGCTATGCGATAATGGTTTATTTTAACTTATGGATTATTTTAACTTATGGATTGTGTTTAATTTGTTTTGAATAGATCTTAAATCTTTTTAATCAGTTTTGGCAGCAAAATTAAAATGTATAGAAATCCAACTGATTGGTCTGAGATGTTTTTCAGTGTACTGCAAATTCAAATCTATTCTAAATCTTTCTTATAACCATTTATTCATCCATCCATCTATGTATCCACCTCTCTTCCTTATTCCTTCAACAAAGACTAAAAAAATAGCTTACTTCAGTTTCTCCAGAGTGCAGTTTGAGTTCTGCAGTAGAGCAGAGAGCTCCTTCACTCCTGTGTTTCCAATTGTATTCTCACTCAGGTCCAGCTCCTTGAGGTGTGAGGGGTTTGTTCTCAGAGCCGATACAACAGCAGCACAATCTTCCTCAGTGAGACTGCACTTACACAACCTGCAGAGAGAGAGAGAGAGAGAGAGAGAGAGGCAGGCTGAGCAGTTTACTTAATTCCTTTACTTAATTTACCAGTTACTACTAATCATGACTGTCACAGTTACTGAGTACCAGTAGAAAGAACAACACCAGAAGTCAAAAGTCAGAATGCACAAACAGACCTCTGTAATGGATAGAACAAATGTACTAGAGTTCCTTAATACATTAGATCTGCCCTCTATTGGCGATTTACAAAATAAAAACTTAACTGCAGAAATAACCACTGATGAATTACAACAAGCCATGGGTAAACTAAAGTCATGCAAAGCACCAGGGAGTGATGGATTCCCTTCAGAGTGGTACAGAACTTTTAATAAAGAACTGATGCCATTGCTAAGGGACACTTTCAACTGGGTCATAAAAGAAGGAAAAATTCCTCCATCATGGAAAGAGGCTATAATTTCCGTAATCCCGAAGGGAAAAAAAGACAGGGAACACTGTAAAAATTATAGTCCTATATCACTCCTTAATACAGATTATAAAATGTATAGTTCTATTTTAGCATCCAGAATACAATTGTTCTTACCAGATTTGATAGATGAGGATCAGGAACAAACAGGTTTTATTAAAGGTCGACAAACATATGAAAATATTAGAAGAACTCTTCATATAATAGATAGGGCTCATCGAAATAAACTACCTGTTGCTCTAATCAGTCTTGATGCTGAGAAGGCCTTCGACAGGGTCAACTGGGAGTTTCTATCCAATGTATAAAGTCAATATATCAAAACCCAACAGCTAAAGTGAGAGTAAATGGGTCTCTATCAGGAAGATTTCACCTGGAAAGAGGAACTAGGCAGGGTTGCTGTCTTAGTCCTTCTCTCTTCGCCTTCTATACAGAACCACTGGCTCAATTAATCAGACAGCATTTGTCGATACCAGGGGTGGAAGTCAATGGTATAGAACATAAAATTAGTCTGTTTGCAGATGACGTTATGATTTATTTAGCTGAACCCAAGAAACATTTCACAAACCTTATGCAAGTATTAGAGCAATTTAATGAATATGCCGGATATACAGTCAGGTCCATAAATATTGGGACAGTCACACAGTTTTGGTAATTTTGCCTCTGTACACCACCATAGTGGATTTGAAATGAAGCAGTCAAGATGTGACTGAAGCGTAGACTTTCAGCTTTAATTCAAGGGGTTTAACAAAAATTAACCGTTTAGGAATTACAGCCATTTATTACAGAGTTCCTCCATTTTCACAGGCTCAAAAGTAATGGGACTAATTTCCAAGCTCTTGGGCTGCTTTCACAGTATGTTTTGGGTTGTTATCCATTTGTACTGTGAAGCGCTGTCCTATCAGTTTTGCAGCATTTGACTGAATCTGAGCAGAAAGTATAGCTCTGTACACTTCAGAATTCATCCTGCTACTTCTATCAACAGTCACATTATCAATAAACCCCAGTGACCCAGTTCCATTGGCAGCCAAACATGCCCATGCCATAACACTGCCTCCACATGTTTGACGGATGATGTGGTATGCTTTGGATCATGAGCCCTTCCTTTCCTTCTCCATACTCTTCTCTTCCCATCATTCTGGTACAAGTTAATCTTGCATCAGAACTGGTCAGGCTTTTTTTTAGAGGTTTTTTAGCAAAGTCTAATCTGGCCTTTGTGTTCTTGAGTGTTACAAGTCAGGAACACTCTGGAGGAGGTAGGCCTATCATTGTCAAAGGGCCACCTTCATGAATGTAAATACAGACGGTTTACCTCAAGATGCAAACCGCATCTTGAGGTAAACCGTCTGTATTTACATTCATGAAGGTGGCTCTTTGACAATGAAAGGCCTACCTCCTCCAGAGTGTTCCTGACTTGGCTAGATGTTGTGAAGGGGTTGTTCTTCAATAAGAAAAGAATTCTGCAATCTTAGTTGTTTTCTGTGGTCTCCAAGGCCTTTTCGTGTTGCTGAGCTCGCCAGTGCATTCCTTCTTTTTAAGAGTGTACCAAATTGTTGATTTGGCCCTCCTAAAGTTTCTGCTATCTCTCTGATAGGTCTGTTTTGGTTTTTCAGCCTAATGATGGCCTCCTTCACTTGCATCAACACCTCTTTGGATGGCATAGTGAGAGTTCCCATGAACAGCTACCAAATGCAAATTCAACACTTGGAATCAGCTCCAGACCTTTTATCTCCTTAATTTATCATGATATAAGGAGGAAACAGGCCACAGCTGGCCATGAAACTGCTTATCAGTCAATTGTCCCATTACTTTTGAGCCTGTGAAAATGGAGGAACTCTGTAATAAATGGCTGTAATTCCTAAACGGTTAATGCAATATTTTTGTTAAACCCCTTGAATTAAAGCTGAAAGTCTACGCTTCAGTCACATCTTGACTGCTTCATTTCAAATCCACTGTGGTGGTGTACAGAGGCAAAATTACCAAAACTGTGTCACTGTGCCAATATTTATGGACCTGACTGTAAATTAAATGTAACAAAAACCCAAATTCTTATGTTTAATTGTAAACCAAACACGGAACTCAAACAAAACTATGACATTAATTGAGATGCAAAATGTCTAAAATACCTAGGTGTAAATTTAACTAAGGAATTGTATAGGGCCAATTATGATCTAATTACTAATAATATAACGAGCGATATTGAGAGGTGGTCCACGTATCCCATGAGCTTCACTGATAGGATAAGAGGAGTAAAAATGAATATTTTACCACGTTTGCTGTATCTGTTAATAAATTTTCATGATCATGATGAGCAACTTATGATGAACACACTGTCTAGGCCTCAATAAAATCAATTAAATTAAAAATATGTTACTAAAATAAGACACATACAAACAAGAACCTGCCTGTTTCCCATAAGCAAGCCATCTCCACAACTCATTCCAGTATTCATTTCAGCTCTTGTCTGACCAGTCATTGTCATTAAGAGAGGTGGTCAATTACTCAGACACATTGTCTGTTGTTGTAGACACAGGCACAATGAGGAACTTCATCGACCATGAGCTCATTGCATGACTTCAGCTAAAACTCCAACCACTCCCCAAATTCGAGAGTTAACTAAATGCATCTTCCCCACTACTCAAGTGCCCAAGCTATATGTGCCACCTTGACTGAGAGAGAAAGTGATGACTTGGGCTCATTTGTCCACAAATATCTACAAATTAATTTCTTCATGCGCCAAGGCCCAAGTCCCAAGAACACTGCCAGTAGGTAAACTATGTCTACTACCCACACCACATTGCCCCAGGTCACAGGAGGTCATTGATTTCATCACTAATTTCCCACCATCTCAGCATTACCCCACAATTCTAGTAATCATTGACTAATTTTCAAAATTCCTCTGACTAATTTCCTTGCCTACATTGCCTGCATTCCTTGTCTCAAGACAGCAGAACTTCTGTTCACTCATGTATTCTGATATTCTGAAATCCCAGAGGACATATGAACGAGTGGCTCAGTTAACATCGTTATTGTGGACATCCTTTATGGAAAAATCCAAAGGCCACAATGAGTCTCACATCAGGCTAACACCCACAGTTTAATGGACAAGTAGACAGAGATAACCAGGAGACTGGCAGGTTTGTGTGTCAACAACCAAGAGGTCTGGGCTCGATCGTTACTCTGGACAGGGTTCACCCAGAATTCCCTCGGTCACTCAGCCACTCGTTTAGCCCAGTTCTACTTTGTGCTCGGGTGAAAGCAACTCTTATTCCTATGGAATATTAATCCAGCTGATCCACCTGTTGGTGATGAATTGTTCAGAAGAAGTGACCAAGTCTGGGAAACAACACATCAACATTTAATAAAAGACTTGGTTGACTGTCACAGAGGAGAAACCCACAAGGTATGAAGCAGGAGACAGATGAGGCTGTCCACAAAAGAGTAAGACATGGCTGCAGGAAATTGTCCCACAAATACATTCGCCCATTCAACGTTTTTCACCTTATTAAATGGTATGATATACTGTACTAACATAACCTACCCTGTCACAGCTGCCTAGCACACTCATTCCATTCCATCAGGTCTAAAACCCATGACCTCTGGCTCACTAACAAAGGGGAAACTATACATTTGTACCTCTAGCTCCTTTCACAGTGGAAGGCCAACCTGGAAATCATACACTGACACTGTCAATAAGGTAAACTTCAGTATCTTATTGACTGGGAAGGATATGGCCAGAGAAAAAAAGCTTAATCCCAGCACAAGTGGACCTCTTTTTTTCCAAGAATTCCACAGTAGACTTCCCGATCATCCAGGGCCATGTCCCACAGGTCGTTCAGGAAATAATTTGCCAGCTTCAGGTCACCCAACAGATTTTTAGTTGGATTCAGGTCTGGGCTCTGGCTCGGTCCTTCAGAAACATTGATCTTCATTTGGTTAAGCCATTCCTTTGTTGATTTGGATGTATGCTTTGTGTCATTGTCGTGCTAAAATGGGAAATTCCTTTTCATCTTCAGCTTACTAGCAGACACCTGAAGCTTTTGCACTAAAATTGACTGGTATTTGCATCTATTCATTATTCCCTCCACCTAGATAAAAGCCCCAGTTCTGTCTGAAGAAAAGCAGCCCTAATGCATGATGCTGCCACCACCATGCTGCACTGTGGGTATGGTGTACTTTTGGTGATGTGCTTTTTTTTTGCACCAAACATACCTTTTGGAATTATGGAATTATTATATCTTTTGGAATTGTTCTCATCAGACCATAACACATTTTGCCACATAGTTTGGGGTGATTTAGTTGAGCTTGGATGTTTTTTGGGCTTCCGTCTAGCCGCCTACCCCACAGCCCAGACATGAAGAATACAAGAGATTGTTGTCATATGCAGAGAGTAATCAATACTTGTCAGATATTCCTGCAGCTCCTTTAATATTGCTGTAGGTCTCTTGGCAGCCTCCCTGGAAGCTTTTTGTCTTGTCCTTTTATAAAATTTGGAGGGATGTCTTGTTCTTGGTGACGTCACTGTGGTGCTCCATTTTCTCCATTTGTTGATGATGGCCTTTCCAGTGTTCTGATGTTTTGGAAAATCTTTCATACCTCTCTCCTGATTGATATCTTTCAACAAGTGAGACACCATGCATTCTTTGTAAGCTCTTTGTGGACCATGGCTTCATCGGTCAGATGAAACCAAGATGATGTGAAGAAACAGATTGTCTTTATTTGGGGTTAATCAGAATAATTTCATTGATGACAGCTGTGTGATAATTACTTTTGAAAATGAGATGGAATGTGATTGGTTCATTCTGAACACAGCCACAATTATAAAAGGGTGTGCACACTTACGCAACCAGGTTATTTTAACTTTTTTATTTTTCCTATTTTTCCCAAAAATCTTTCTGATTGTTTTTCACTTAATTTTTACATTCATATAATTTCACAGTGATGGTGGTTTCATTTTTTTTTACGTCACAAAAACCTGACATTTTAACAGGGGTGTGTACACGTTTTATATCCATTGCACACACATGGCCATAACTAGCTATGAGACCACATCAGGGTCTGGACCTCTGTATTTTTAAAAGGTTTTGTGCTTGTCCAGTTGTCAAAATCTATATGGAAACAGTAACATCCTAATAAATTGGTTGCAGAATCTGAAGAACTTTTGCAAAAAAAAAAAAAAAAAAAAAAGTACTTTTCACATTTATTTTTTTCCCAGACTCAAGGTTGTTTTATCCCCAAGTTCAGTAAGATTGGTGAAGTGTGAATGCTGTTTACAAGCTCAGGAGCAGTCCAGAAACTCCTCTTGAAAATGGTTAAAAAAAATGGTTTTGGGACATATATGTTTATTATAATATGTTTGTAGTTGTTCCTTACGTAAGTTTCTGCAGTCTGTAATGTGGATCCTGCAGCAGAGCTGAGAGCTGCTTCACTTTGATGTCTTTAGGTGTTTTGTTGCTCAGATCCAGCTCCCTGTGCAGTAAGGGGTTTTTACCTACAATTCTTTTAAGACACATGTAGGCTTCCTCTGCATCAGCACTTTTCAACAATCTGTAAAGAAGAGGAAAACTGGCATCTTAAATGAGAGCATGTATAACAAATGTATAATGATAGCAATATCCTCATCTGACTATATCTGTTACAGAATCAGTGCACACTAATCCTTATTTTTTAATAAATGGATAAATATTCAGCCTTTATTGTTACTATTTATATCTGTTCCAGCTTCCATCAAACTTCCATCCATCTATCATCCTGGATAATCAGCAAGACAATTTAAAATTTCAGTATAATATAGTGTGTGTGTGTATATATATATATATATATATATATATATATATATATATATATATATATATATGGCAAATGGCAAACTATCAACATTTACTACAGATATGTTTGCAAAGCAGTTACTGAAAATGATTGAATGAATAATAATGTATGCTTATAGAAAAATCACCTCAGTGTGAGTTTGTTATTTTGACTAGTTTGTGCATCAGTGAGCAGCTTCACTCCTGATTCTCCAGGGTCGTTCCCACTGAGATCCAGCTCTATCAGGTGTGATGAGGGGTTTGATTTCAGAGCATCGGCCAGAGCAGCGTATCCTCCCTCTGTTATACTGCAGTCTGAAAGTCTACAAGGAAGAACAAAAAATTCTTTTGATTTTTTTTTTTTTAGAAATACTCATGTAGAAAAGCTCTGTAATTCTTGGCAAAAATAATAATTTGAGTGTAGAAATAAATTATTTTAATTATTTTGTCCTCTTTGTAAACACAAGATAAACTAATAATTTTTATGGCTGAAATTTTATGAACTAGGAAACATGTTTTATTGTCAACATTGATAATTAGCATAACAGTATGGGTGGGTAATCTGACAAAAAATATATCACATTTTTTCAGGCTTGATCAAGATCCACAATATTAAAGCAACCACACTAATTTACCTATTGATAAAAATACAGGTCTACAAGGAAACACAACTTCAAAGAAAAGAATAAAAGAAACCACTTAGGCCAAAGTACTTTTTCAAATTAATATTAATAAAGTGCCCTTCAACAAAAAGTAAATATTTATTTATAAAATGAAAAGAATCAAGCATGGATAGCATATTAAAAAAATAAAAGTACATCAACTATACTAATGTCTTCAGCATTTAAATGTGCAGTAAATATAGCAATGGTGGCGCAGTGGTTACAGCATTAGGCTACTGATCAGAAAGTTGTTCAAATCCCAGCAAAGCCAAGCTGCCCTGTAGGATCCTTAAGCAAGGCCTTTAACCCTCATGTACTCAGTTGTAACCTGTCTCAACAATACACTGCATTGGATAAAAGTGTCAGCTAAATGAGATGAATGTAAATGTAAAATATGTGCAATAAATGGAAAGGTTATTGACAGGTGAACGAGTATTTAAATATGTTTAATACTGAATGCATTAGCTGAGTTGCTTTATATTTTTATTTAACATTTTCATTTCACTTTCATTAAAATACAGCAATGAAATGTTTACCAAAGTGTCTATATTTTTCATCAGTCTTGGTGGAATTCAGTATTTTAGCAAATCAAATGATCAAATATCTCACTGTAAGTATCACACTGTTCGTTCATTAAACTCCAACTGTTTTTGGTGAAGAGCGAAGCCTGTGTGAAAATTTCCTCTGAAGCCCCACAGCGCTAATAGACACTCAGTGAAGCCCATGCATCTCGGCTGTTTTTTTTTTTTTTATAGATTCATGTACACAGTGTTTTAAAGGGATGAAAGATTAATGCTCGTTGGACAGGCCTTTAACACGTCATTTTAATTCCCAACCGGACGCACGGCTTTACGGAGAGTAAATGAAGTGTGGGTTAGTTTTGCACAGAAAAAATTCCCTAAGCATCTCAACGTTTATTGGCCAGTGCGCTTGTCATTTGTCCCGCCTTTGGACACATGGCTTCTCCTCATGATGATTGGTAGACCTCTCAAAGGGGTGGAACCTCGTAATCAAGTGCCAATCACTGAAAGGATAAAGAATGTGACTGACAACTCAAATTTCTGTGCCATTATAACATATCGGCACAATTTGAATCGCTTGGAGGCTGCTGTAGTGGTGTAATTTGTAAATATTGTAAATAAATTGTAAAAGTAAAGTTCTGTTTTATTATTTGCATTAATTTCTGAATTTTTTTAATGTTTATAAGTCTTGCTAGCTGTCACTTCCTTCTTCAGCTAGCTGCTTTTTGGGACAAAATGACCGACACTGCTAAGGTTGAGCTGATTTTAGAAAAGTCTTTTGATGGTCATGCTTGAGGAGAGACTGGAAATTAAACAAAAAGGCAGACTAATTATTATTATTTGTAGGTTATGTGGAGCGTCTGGCATTTAAGTGTCTGAGTTACTGTAGAAACAATAACATGTTAGAAAGAGCTCATTAATATAAACCTATCATTCATGTTAAATGTGTAAATTGTAATGTTTATGTATACTACAGATAACCAATAATTAATAACTGTTGTGCTTCCTTTATTTTAATAACCACCAGCCTCCACTGACGTGGACAATTATTTAATTCCCAAACATATGTATAGTCACCACAGCACTGTGACAGATCATGGTGTTACCTCACAGTCTCCAGTTTACAGTGTGGACTCTTCAGTTCTGCAGAGAGCGGCTTCACTCCTGAATCCTGAATCCTGTTCTTACTCAGGTTCAGCTCCTTCAGGGTGGAGGATCTGAGAGCTGTGAGCAGAGCTGAACATCCTTTCTCTGTCAGATTACACTCACTGAGCCTGAAAGCACAATAAAATACAGTTAACTGTGGATTTTTATGTATGCAGTTCTATAGATAGGATGACTTGTCCTCAGCAAATAATTTATTACTACTGGAAATGATATTTAAATAAAATGGATAAACTGAAAGAAGCAAATTACTAAACATTTAAAATTCTTTTTTTTTGGGGGGGGGGTCCCCCCAAGATTTTATCTCTAATTTGTTCATGGCCAGTTACCACCCATCAGGCAGCTCTTCCCTACCAACCAGGGACAACCAGCTAACAACAAGTCAAGTGCTGTAGACACTACTCTTTCACTACCCACTGCAAGAGGTGTCAATATGTATGTATATTTCTATGTATGTATATGTATGGATATATCCTGTTTTTCTAGTTGTTAAAATTTTACTTTTAGCTAATGACATTTTTGTCATTTATTTTCTATTTATGTAAGCGTTAGTGATTGTTTTTTTAGTGAGTTAGTGAATCCAAGTTCATCGTACTAGTTAAATGACAATAAATCTATTCAGATTCTAAGTGTCATTGTGATTGATGGGGAGAGAGTATGCCACCCCTCCCTTTCTTGGGCTCCTGGCCACAGATGGCTGAGGCATCATCAGATTTGCAGATGATGGGGTGAAAGCTTTTCTGTTGCACTACTCAGGAGCCTCGCACTTACATTTCTAATTAAAATATCCAGATTAATGTAAAAATAAATTCCTTACTGAATTTTTTCAGGTCTGAAGTGTGGATCCTTCAGCAGATCCTTCAGTAGATCAGAGAGTGTCTCTACTTCTGAATCTCCTTTTATTTTCCCACTCAGATCCAGATCCGTCTGCAGTATTGGGTTTATACCCAGATCTTTAGTCAGATGATCATAAGCTTTCTGCGCATCAGGACTTTTCAACAACCTGTAGAGAGAGAAAGAACAGAGAAACGCTAACACTAATTTTATTTACAGTAATGCAGTGCTACATTTTTATTAAATGTTTGGTCCACGTTGATGGAAATAGTGGAAATCTGCTATTAGTTTTGTAAGGTGTATTTATATTGAGATCATCTGACACTTTAATTACACACAGGTCGACACCATTGAGCTAACTGTGTGTCCTTTGATGGCAGCTGCTTTCGCTAGAACTAATGTAGGGGTTTCACAGGAACAGTATTAAATACTCATGAAATCACAACTTTCACATTTTTTATTTGTAAATAATTTTAAAATCTATATTGACCCCCCCCACCCCACCCCACATTATGGGCTATTTTGTGTAGATTAATAACATATCCATCTAATGTCCAAATAAATTCATTTCAGTTCCAGGTTATAACTGTCAAAATAGACCAGGACAGTACTCCTTGTTTCCTGGTTACTTCTTGGTTTGGTCTTTATATACGCACAGGACTTTCAGTTAATATTGGCAAAATCTTGCCATTCTTTAGAGTTGTGTTCTGAGTGATGTTTGTCCTGATTGCATATTCTGTCTTTGCTATGCCTTGTTTGCAGTTTCTGTGTAAAGAATGTGTAAGCATAAGCGAAAGTGGTAGCATTTCATTGCAGTGTCCCTAACTGCACAAATATTTCAAGCAAACATCTGCACTTTCACTCATTTCCCACACTGGTATGACGTATACCAAGGTATGGATTTTACCATAGATATTGTGATAAACCCAAAAATGGACAATCAGTAACAGATAAACACAAATGTGAACAGCTAGAAACTTAATAAATTTACATGTAGTTTGAAAATGTACTGTTAACTGTTTACAGTGATGCTGCATGGAACTACTACTGTGAATGTTAGGAACCTGTGACATATAGTGAGGTAATTGTGTCTATACAGACTGAATGTTAAATATGAACATTATTATTTTAAAAAATGTGCAATATGAAAAAAATATATACCAACAATTATGTGCTAAAGTGTGCAATGTATGTACCATATGACTAATAAATATGTACTTATTGTATATACAGTATGAACAAGTAACAGTATAACACAAGGCACCAGCTATGGATCATACCTGTTGGTGTCTTCCACCTCCTGCTAATACACTACATACTGTAGGTTGTTGCATACTGCCTACTGCCTGTGTGTGTGTGTATTTTCAAATAACAGTGAAATCCATTCTAGTGCCCTTTGCTATAATAATAATAATAATAATAATAATAATAATAATAATAACAAGTTAATTAATTTTTTTGTATGTTGTGATATATCATTATCATCTGGATAGTGAAAAATATTGTGTTATAAATTTAAGCTCATGTCGCCCACCACTAATGTGTTTGACCATTGACCATTGAACATTGATTGTGGAGTGTGATTCAATAAACTCACTAATCCTTATTATTCTGTTGAGTCTGGTACATTACAGTGACTTGACAAAATGTGGAAAAGTTTAAGGCTGTGAATACTTATGCAAGCCAGTACATATACCGTGGGAAAAAATGCTCACCTCAGTGTCTTCAGTTTACAGTTTTGGTCATTCATTAAATTCCTGAGCTCCTTCACTCCTGATGCTCCAGGGTCGTTCCCTCCGAGATCCAGCTCCATCAGGTGTGATGAGGGGTTTGATTTCAGAGCTTTAAACAGAGCAGTGTATCCTTCCTCTGTTATACTGCAGCCTGAAAGTCTGGGGAAAAGAAGAAAATTAAAATGAATAATAATAATAAAAAAATAAAAAAAACACCAACCTAACCATTCTGAATGGTTGCTGACTAATCAGTTCCTACCTGCTGTAGACATGTATAGAGTGGAATAAAAATGTCATTCCACCTCCATGATCTAGTAATGTATACTATTAAATAACTTACACAAGCTTCTGGAGTTTGCAGGATGAACTCTTTAGTAGAGTAGAGATCTTATCCACTCCTGGATTTCCCAGTGTATTCTCACTCAGGTCCAGCTCTGTCAGGTGTGAAGGGTTTGAAGTAAGAGCTGATATCAGATCAGTACAGCCTCTCTGTGTAATACCGCTCTTACTCAGCCTGCAGACAGAGAACACAGCTGAGAAAAAGTGTCTAAAAACTCACATGATCATTAGTGTAAGAAAAAAAATAAAAATACCAGCTGCAGAAGTCAGACCACACACCTGAGTTTCTCAGTTCTACAGTGTGGATCCTTCAGTAGAGCAGAGAGCTGCTTCACTCCTGAGTCTCCAGATATTTTCCCACTCAGATCCAGTTCTGTCTCCAGTAAGGGGCTTTTACCCAGAACTTTAGTGAGAGAATCACAGGCCTCTTCTGCTTCAGGAGTGTTCAAGATCCTGCAGAGAGAAAATACATTTCAATATGACACTGATATCAGAGCTCTGAGTATGGACTGATATCAATATTAATACTGATTCGATCTGATATTAGAAATGGCAGCTATCCTTTGTTCTCAGTTGATGCTGAAGATGGGTCTCATGTGATTAAACATCGTACACTTTCATGCATCTGAGGTCACTATGGTTGAATTCAGGGAAACTGAGAAATTGTGTTTTGGCCATTTTCTTCCCTATAACATACTTTGACACCAGAAGTTTAATAACATGGTGTTTGTATTTACATACAAAGTACATACCAGTACATACCATTTCTATGTCGCAAACATTGTGGTGTCTTTAAAAAAAAATACCCATGATGAAAATCTGAGAATGTGCACTTTAACCACATGCGAATTGTTTGAGTACATTTTAAAACTGTGGAGAACAGAGGCAAATAAAAAAATATATATATATGTATGCCTTTGTCCTAAACATTATGGAGGTCACTGTATATGAAACTGGTTTGGATTTTTCAAAACATTCAAAGGCAAGTTTGGCACATCTAGAGGAAATGTGACACCTTTGTTTAACCATCTAAAAAGAAAGCACCCCAAAGAGCATGCTGAAAGACAGATAACACAGGGTGCGCATGTGAATGCAACAGCACTGCATCCAGAAACAGACCTGAGGCAAACAACAATAACAAAGGTGCTTGAAAAAGGCACTACTAATGAGAAAACAAGAAAGGGCTGGAAAGACATCCCTGATGCTGTTACATTTCACCTGGTCAAGAACATAATACCCATCAAAGTGGTTAAAAACAAAGGTTTTAAGTGACTTCTAAAAACAGTTTTTCCTCATTACCACTTACTGAGTCACCAATATTCTTCTAACATGGCCATTCCTCAAAATGCAGAGAAATGCAATAAAAACTAAAACAATGAAACATAAATAGCTTATATATAAAATGTTATATAAAATGTAAACCAACTCTGCTGATGCATTAAGTATTATATATTTAAATAATCACTCACCTGTCAATCACCTTTCTATTAATTGCACTTAGAAAATGCTGAACAGATTAGTAGAGGTGATGTACTTTTTATTTAACATTTTTAAATATGTTTAGAAATTATTATTTACACTTTAAAACATTTACATTTCGCTAATAAACACTATTAAAATTGTTTGAAAAGGTACTTTGCCCTAGCTGGTCTCCGTTATTCTTTTCTCTGAGGTCATGTTTCCTTGTAGAGCTATATTTTAATCAGTTAGTTTAATTTACTCTGTTCAGTAAATTGCTAAATAGTCTTAAAGCCAACATGAACAGTGATCATGATCACACTGCAGATGCAACCTGATGAAAATTATAGTATCGTATTTTTTTTTTTGCCAGATTGCCTGTCCCCACTGATACCCAAACTCGTTATAGGATTTCTCACCTGGTTTATATTATGTTAAATGTGCAAAACTTTGAAAAGTAAAATATTTTCAAAATACAAAACATTTATAATGTTGCTTAGATTTATAAACAATAAAATGTAGATTTTGTACAAAACTCACCTCACAAATAATTTACAGTCTGAATTCTCTAAATGTCGAAGTAGGTTCAGTCCTGAGTCAGGGTCGTTCTCTCTGAACTCCAGCTCTATCAGGTGTGATGAGTTTGATTTCAGAGCATCAGCCAGATCACCACATTGAGTTTGTGTAAGCTTACAGTTATTTAGTCTAAAAGTAAAACATAATAAAGGGCATTTTACGGTAAAACAATGGCATGAGAGTGACAGTATAACATCACTGAAGGGTTTGTAATTAATAGTAGACGCTGCAGTAGCCAACACTTATAACCATTATTTAAGGGAAGCACAGGTACTGTCACATTTTACATGGGATTCATATATCCAGATTAATTAACATAAAATAAATAATAAAGAATGTTATGCTTCAAAATAAGGATTTAGATTAATTTCTTATGAACAGATCTTTTGACTCAGAGTAGAAGTTTCAAATTAATTTTTTTTAGTCATCAGGGCCTAAATAATAATTTGGTCCTCACCAACTTCAATAAACAAATAACCTCAGATGACAACAAAAAACACAACAGATTTCAATATGTAATAATTTTTTCCCAAAAAATTAACCAACATTTATGAAGAAACCAGGTGGGAAAATATAAGCACACCATATAATTCTGTTACATGTAGAACCACCTTTAGCAACAATAACTTGAATTAAATGTTTACTGTAGGAGTTTAGGTCTCTCTCATTGTTTTGGAGAAATGAAACCACAAATTGAAACGTGTTTTTTGTTGTTACCTGAAATTATTTGTTTTATATATATATATATATATATATATATATATATATATATATATATATATATATATATATATATGTCAATTTAAATCATAATATAATTGTGTTACTCTAGTATATAAATTCATGTGTGCTACAACATATATTAAATTCTCTATATTTTGTAAATCTGGTCAAAACCCAGAAATTCATCAGTATAAAAATTAGGACTACAATTATGATAAAGAACAAGACAATGATTTGGACTACAGCCCTGTTTTTATTCATAACTGAGCAGATAATTTTAAAAAAATCACTTTAATATCACAATGTTTATCGATTGATTATGACTGGAGAATGATATGATGGTGTAGTGGACTCATGATCTCATCATAATTTTGCTCTTTTAATACTAAAATGTGGCAGCTTCAAAAGTAACACTGTGACCAAACACTCCTGATTGAATTGATTTGTACTGTTATTGAAACTGTTAATTATGAAGACATTATTACTCACTTTAGTTTCTGCAGATTACATTTAGGATTCTTCAGGAAATTGCACAGATTTCTCAGTCCAGACTCTCCTGGTTTATTCCCGTTTAGATTCAGCTCTCTCAGGTGTGAAGGATTTACAACCAGAGCAGAAGTCAAATGTGCACAGTCATCCTCTTTAATACTGCCTTCTTTATACAACCTGCAGATAGAGAGAGAGAGAGAGAGAGAGAGAGAGAATTTTACAGTAAGAGATAAATTTATCTGTAATTTTACTCATTTTATCCTTCTTTTATAATTATTCTGTATATAGTGCCTTTACATTGTCCTTAATTTATGGACGTCATTTGCACTATTTTTTGGTTTATTTTAATCTATTAGTATTTTATTCTATTTGGTTTTATCTTTTATTTTATTTCTCCTGTTTTACACTACCCTTCCTTTGTACTTGCTTTGGCATTACAAATGTACAATTATATGTCATGCCAATAAAAATGAAACATGAAACCTGAAAGAGAAAAAGAGAGAGACTTTGACTTTAGCATAGTTTTAGCATATTTACATTATTATTTACATTGTTTAGCATATTTACATTTTTTTTTTAAATGAACCCCGTCAGACACCCCACCAAACCCACTACCCAAAAACCCAAACCCCTTTCAGTCTTACTTTCATTATAATCCATAAATCCATATGAAAGTCCACAGTCCCATTCATAGTAAAGAGTTTCTTTCAGCTGATGTTCATTTTCTTAATCTACAACTTCTATGGAGTGAGAGCACTTTCAGGTTTTCATTTTTTGTAACATGTTGTGCTGAGTTTACAAATTTTGCTTTGTCTGGATAGCAGTTTTAGTGAGATGTTCCTTTTTCCTTTGGTCGACACTAAAAAAAAAAAAGTTAATCTGTGCTGTGGTGTAGAGATGTTCAGGCTGTTCTGAACAGTCTGATCTTTGGCTGATCTGGGCTGACCTCATTTTCCTCCATGTGTGTGAGCTGTTCCCCTCCTGTAGCTCCTGTACTGCACTCTGGGATTCATTCCTTAAACTTGCTATTGTTTCTCAGTCTCAGTGTGTTCCTGTGTGAGCTCTGTAGTTTCTTCTGCTGCTGCTTTACAGGGTCAGTGCAGTCACTGAGGGTGGGGCCGCTACTAATGCTAACACCTGCAACAGTTTTAGTGCTAACACCATCTGCGGTGTCTATGATGTTGATTGCAATAACATCCACGTCAGCATGACTGTTAGTGTTGGTCGAGGAGATAGAGTCGGTATTGCGATAGTGTTGTGTTTCTCACTGAACTCCTCTATCTCTGGCTCTGGTGTGTCACTGCTGTGTATATCGTTTACTCCAGGCTGCAGCTCTCCATTATTCTCCTGCTGATTGTCGCCGTGCTGCTGCTGCTGTAACCCGGTTGAGTCACTCTCTGAGCTACCTGACTGCACAGCCCTGCGTGGACAGCCAAACTTCTTGTGTCCAGTATCCCCACACTCAAAGCATTTCAGGTGTTCCACGGTAGCAAACACAGTGTAATTACTGTCCCCAGTGCATTTCAAATTCACATCAAGAGTCTTGTCTTGACTAATTATAAATATAAAAACTTGTCTGCAAAAAGACAAGACATGCTTCACTGCCGAGTTTTTGCATCCGAGTGGGATCATTCTCATGGGGCTGGCGAACTTCCCAAAGTGGGCCAGGTCCTTTATTATCACCTTATCTTGAATGAAAGGGGGCATGCTAAAAATGGAAAACAAACAAAAACTCGTAACCTGTAACAGGGTTCCTTTTACCCATATTCCGGTCTGGATCAGCTTAATAATGAGGTTTTTTTGTCTCAGGAACACCACCACTGCTTTGTTCATTTGGAAGGCAAAGTAAATGTTTTCACAGCCGACCTGCTCTCCTGCCGCTAAGAGCACCTCCTCCACCTGTGCTCCATTCTCAGGAACACAGTGTCCCTGCCGGCCTCAGAAGCCATGGTGTCCCGCTCACTCTTCCACTTTCAGCTGTTTGCAGATTATATACTTCACTTATTACTTTACTTCTCAAGGTTTCGTCCTCATATCGTCTCAGGGAGTTTTTCTTGCCACTGTGGCCTCATTAGGGTTAAACTCACACATTTATAATTTATTTTCATTTAATTTATTTTGAATGAATTTATTTCTGTAAATTTGCTTTGTGACAATTCCCACTGTTAAAAGCGCTTAAAATAAATAAAATAAAATTGAATTGAATTGAACTACTTTAAACTTTCAATCCGTAATTCCAGTGGAGGAAAGGGGAAAAAAAGCAAGCAGAAAATTGGCAAAACACTAGAGAGCTCTGCAGGCCTTCCCTCTGCACTCAGCACATGCACAGAGAAAGTGAGAGAGACTTTCAAAATTTCCTTTAATTACTCGTTAGTTTCCTCCAAGGGTTTATTTTAAAAAATCAAAACATTATTCTTAAATACATGTTGTACAACAAAAATGAATAGACAAACTAATATGAATATAAATAAAAGAATAGAAAACAGCAGTAATAATACTCTAAGCACATCGTTTGTTTTTTTAATTAAACCTTAATTCTTCTGCATCTATAGAACACAAAACCTCCCCCTTCGCCCACACATGACAGAATTCTGGAAAACTGTCATCTTAAAAAAAAAAAAAATAAATAAATAAAAAAGCATATTCAACTACGAGTCTGGCTTTTACTAATGCTGTGAGCATTTTGTCAGCATCCTGAGTGCCAGCCCCCCTGCATTTTGTTTTTCTCCTAAACCAGATAGTGAGCTTGGCCTGATCTATTATAAACTTTAGTAAAACAACAGATTGTTGCTTTGAAACATTCTTTGGCCCATATACAGTTCTGTGCAAAAGTCTTAGACACATGCAAAGAAATGCTGTAGAGCAAAGATGCCTTCAAAAATAATGAAATTAAATGTTTCTACATTAGAAAATACTATAAAGAGAAATAAACAGTAATAAATAAAAATAAGTCAATATTTGGTGTGACGATTCTTCGCTTTAAAAAAATAGTAGTCTCAGGTACAATGTGTGCAGTTTTAAGGAAACACTTTCTTCTTATTTCTGCAGCGAAACCCAGCAGCCTTCATTATGTTTTTATCGGAAATTGTCTCTCATGGAATCTGCTGCTTTCTTTACTGACATACAAACATTTTTCTGTAACATTTAATTTTGTGCTGGAAAACTAATGTTTGGAATCTAAAATGATTTTGAATCAATAATGTAGAGGTCACAAAATAAACATCTGTAACAAAGTTTGTAATAAAAAAAATAGGGTGCCTAAGACTTTTGCACAGTACTGTACATGCAGGTGTTCTGCCCATGTGACTCCCAACCCTCTGCACCAGGCTCTGAGAGGTGAGAACTGTCTGCTCAGCCTTCTGCAGCATAAAAACAGGTGGTCTACATTTTCCTCACTGCCACAGAAGAGACACACTATCTCTAGTGGGGTCGATGTGTGCTACACATCTGTTCATGGCCATAGCCCCATGCACTATCCACCACTGTAGATCAACTGTACACTTCTCTATGGGCAGTAGAGGTACAGGGACCTCCAGCATCCTCATGGGGAAGTATCTGACACCAACAGTTCTGACCACTGTGACTCTTTCAGTCCAGCTAGAGAGCCTCTGTGCACAACCTTGACACACATCCCAAACAGCGCTTTCTTGGAGGCATTTTCAAGTGTTGTTAGTTGTGGTGCTTGGAAGTACAAAAGAGCTCCTTTGTTAAAGGAACAATTAAAAACCTCCAAATAAAGTCCACTCCTAAAAGTCCCCAAAAGTGTTTGCAGAATTTGTTCGGTAGTCTGTCGATTCCAGGTGCATGTCCCACTGCAAGCTGCTGAACAGCGGTGGCCATTTCTTGCAGTTCAAGACCTGCATCCAGCATGCTGCTCTGTTCCAGAGTTAGTTTGGGCAGCTCCTTGAGTAGCTCCTCCCTGCAGGATGGGTTGCAGGTCTCAGCACTGTAGAGGTTTGTATAAAATTCTGTAGCTGCTCTCTTGATTTCAGCTGCCTCTGCTCGTTCCATCTGGTCATCTGAGATACAGCATCTAGTTCTGGTGTTTTACTTTTCAAGGGAGGTTGAAGAAAATGTCACTAGGGACTTCATGCTGGAGATGTGAGATCTTATTAGGGCTGTTTGGCTTCTTCATGAAGGGAGGAACTTAAAGTGTTTCTCCTTCCTTCCAGTAGACTACTCATGTCAGTGTCATTCCTGCTATTTCTTTTAATTTCTATTAAGGTTACTTCTGTCTCAAATTGTACCCTTTATTGTCTCTGGGGTGTTGCTGTGTATTTCTGACCAAATACTTTAATTTGTGTTTTCTCCACCTCTCACCAAGAAACCAAACTGTTGAAAAACCCTTTCTTTTTTCTCCACTCATCCCAAAAAACTGAATTTTTCACAAAACCCCTCATCCTGAAGCAGTTTTGTATTAAACTGCCAGTATAATCTATGCTTTTGGGTATCAGACATTAGATCTGTTGTGACTAGATGGTGATCTGAAAAACCAGTAGGGAACATGGCTGCTTTATAAACTCTACTTCTGCTTGTCTTAGTGACATAAAACTTGACCAGTCTTGCTCCAGTGATCCTTGTTTCAGTAAATTCAACCCATATGTATTGTTTTATGCCCTGATTTTTCTCTCTCCACAAATCAACCAGCTCACATTGACTGATGAGCCCTTCAAGTGCCTTAGCAGACTGTGGGTGTGGTTCCTCTCCATTTCTGTCTATAGTGAAGTCTGTAGTACAGTTCCGGGCCTCTCCCAATAACACTAAGGATTGGCTGCTACTCTGTAGTGTGTTCTTTATTTTGTAAAAGAGCTGTACCCTCTCACTGCCATTATTGATGGCATAAACATTTATAAAGATAAACTCTATCTTCTTTATTTTGGCCTGCACCATTAAAACCCTGCCCTGTTCTAGTTGCGTTATTCATGTGTTGATTTCACCTAGCATCCTGTCGAAAAGTATTGCCACCCCAGCACTGAATATGGACCCATGGCTATGACAAAGGTTTCCCTTCCCACCACATTGCCCACTTTGTCTCATTAGCCTGATTACTGTGAGTCTCTTGTAGGAAACTTACATTAGTGTTTTTCTGTTGTACCAATTTTCCTACTATTGCTCTTTTATTTCTGTCCCTGCCACCATTGATATATAAAGACCCTATTCTTAACTTCTCCATTGGAGGGATTAAAAGAAGAAAGGAAAAACAGGTAAGGACAGTAGTGCATTAAAAGGAATCCCTCATTGTCATGTTCATGAAACCAGTTTGAGATGACATTTGCTTTGTGACATGGTGCATTTTCATGCTGGAATGAAAAGCCATTAGAAGATGGGTAAATTGTTGCCATGAAAAGATGCACATGGTCAGCAACAATACTCAAATAGGCTGTGACATTCAGTCAATGATTGATTGATATTAACGGGCCCAATGTGTGCCAAGAAAACTTTCCCCACACCATTACACCACCTCCACCAGCCTGGACTGTTGACACAAGGCAGGTTGGGTCCATGGATTCATTCTGTTGGTGCTAAATTCTGACCCTAACATCTGTGTGCCTCAGCAGAAATCAAGATTCTTCAGACCAGGCTACATTTTTCCAGTCTTCAACTGTCCAGTTTTGGTGAGCCTGTACCCACTGCAGCCTCAGCTTTCTGTTCTTGGCTGACAGAAGGGGAACCCAATGTGGTATTCTGCTGTTGTAGCTCATCAGCCTCAAAGTTTGACATGTTGTGAATACTGAGATGCTTTTCTGCTCACCACAATAGTACAGAGTGTTTTTTCTTTATTGCACCATACTGAGTAAGAGACTGTTGTGTGTGAAAATCCCAGGAGATCAGTAGTTGCAGAAACACTCAAACAAGCCTTCTGGCACCAACAATCATGGTCAACATCACTAAGATTACATTTTTTCCCCATTCTGATGGTTGATGTGAACATTACCAGAAGCTGCTGGCCCATATCTGCATGAATTTATGCATTGCACTGCAGCCACACGATGGCTGATAAGTGCATTAATGATTACTCTCTCTCTCTCTCTCTCTCTCTCTCTCTCTCTCTCACACACACACAAATTTGTTCCTTACGCAAGTTTCTGCAGTCTGTAATGAGGATCCTGCAGCAGAGCTGAGAGCTGCTTCACTTTGACATCTTGAGGTGTTTTGTTGCTCAGATCCAGCTGCTTGTGCAGTAAGGGGTTTTTGCTGACAATTCTAGTGAGACACTTGTAGGCTTCCTCTGCTTCAGCACTTTTCAACAAACTGTAGAGAAAAATTATATCGGCATGTTAATATCTTTGTAACGAGAGCAAATTAAGAATCGATTTCTACATGTATTAGCAGTGCTTCAGTTGATGTTTTCAATAAGATTTATTATTTACCTGTTACAAAAACAGTTCACACTAGTCCTCATTTCTTAATACCTGGTTAATTAACAGACTTCATTGTTATTTTTAACTGTTTAATCACAGCACATTATCCAGTATAGCCAACTTAAATTTACAATGAAATATAGTGGCAACAAACAATTAAAATTAAATTATTCAATATACTTAAATAATTTTCAAAATGCCAAGTTAAAGATTAACCATTAAAGTTCTTTGCAGAGTATTTAATTATGTTTAACATAATGATGTTTGCTTATAGAAAAATTACCTCAGTTTCAATTTGCAAATTCGATAATCATTTATTTCAGTGAGCTGCTCCACTCCTGATTCTCCAGGGTCGTTCCCTCTAAGATCCAGCTCTGTCAGGTATGATGAGGGGTTTGATTTCAGAGCTTCAGCCAGAGCAGTGTATCCTTCCTCTGTTATACTGCAGTCTGAAAGTCTGCAACAAAAGTACAACTCAGTTTTTTAATGTGGAAAAGCTCCATCATTCTTGGGAGAAAAAAGGTCAAAAAACAACTTGATAACTTTTATGTTTAAAAATAATCTACTTTAATTATTACTGTTCTCTCTGAATTATCATGGCAAATGACTAATTTTTAATTACTAAATTCTTCAGAACTAGGAAACAGATGAAGGATTACACATTTCTCAAAGGTGTTTGACATGCCACATAAAAACTGTTTAACAAATAAATCAGTATTACATGTGACGTTGTTGTGAAAATCACAATAATGTTTCTACAGCACTTTAACACTCCCTAATGGTATAGTGTAATCTAGTGTTTCCCCTCTTACTGGTGTAGTTCAGCACTCTCTGAGCTGAAGCCCTTAGAACAGACCTTTTGTCAGTCTTGTAATAGAAACTTTATTGACCACTTTATTAGGAATACCAATACACCTGTTTGTTGTATGCAATTATCCAATCAGGCAGCAGTGCAGTGCATGTGCTAGCAGCACAATGCATAAAATCATGGAGACACAGGTCAAGATCGTCAGTTAATGTTCACATCAGAATGGGGGAAAGATGTGACTCTGACTTTCACTGTGGCGTAGTTGTTTGTGTCAGACAGGCTGGTTTGAATATTTGAGAAACTTCTGATCTTCTAGGAGTCTTTACAGTTTACACAGGATGGTGAGCAAATCAAAAATGCCACATAGGGATGTGAAGGTCAGGTGTCCACAAACTTTTGGCCATATAGTGTTAGCCGTATTAAGGGCAGGTGTGACACCTTATTCATTGATTAAATTTGGAGTGGTTAATCCATCCCTACATATTACTGTATAAGACACCACTTCAGAAGAGGCCTTTAAGAATCATCACTCTCTGAAGAAATGCTGGATTAAATAAATAAAAAAATAGCACTTTCACTGCTGTTATGGCTGGCCCAGTTGCTATTCTAAGAGAACTAGGTCAGCTATAAAATCACTTTAAAGAGCAGAACACAAAACCACCCTATGTGTTTGAAGTTAATCTTCTACTTCAACATCTTACTGAGAACAAATTATTTTAGAGATTAGCTTAATTTTCTGATTAGCGTGTTGACCAGGTCCATGGTAGTCTCAATCCATGACACTGCTAACTCTGGTCTTGGTACACAGTTGGAAATCCACAGAATGCACAACACTGAGACACAACACATTTCAGTGTTCTATAAGAGTGTCTTGATTGTTAATGACGTGTGTATTAGACGTTACCTCACAGTCTCCAGGTCACAGTGTTTATTCTTCAGTTCTTCAGAGAGCAGCTTCACTCCTGAATCCTGAATCCTGTTCTTACTCAGATTCAGCTCCCTCAGCGTGAAGAAATCTGATCTGAGAGCTGTGAGCAGAGCTGAACATCCCTTCTCTGTCAGATTACACCCACTGAGCCTGAAAGCACAAGTAATTACAATTAACTGTGGATTCATGGAAATAAAATATCTCAGTAATATACTATTGTCTGTGTTTTGTATGCATATATAGATTTAAGCAGACATATGTCGGGAAGTTAATGTCAGGGACGGTGGCAAGTACAGGTACTCAAAAGCTTTATTTAAGAAGCTTGCAACAATTCCTGCATGTTGAGTAAAAATCAGGAACAGGAAACAGACAATGATCAGGCAATCAGCAAACAACATAAACGAGGCAAAGCAAGAATCAAAACCAGAAAACCAGAATAAGGATCAAACCCAGAATAGCAAAGCTGCAAAATACAAAGGCTTGGTAACGGCTGGTAACAAAGACACAGAACATATACTTTGCAATGATGTGGTGGTGAGGACGTCCTTAAATTTGTGGCTGTGACTGAATACAGGTGCAGGTGATCAGTACGATAGTGACTGTGAATGTGACAGAGTTTGTAGTTGTTGGGTGTTGTAGGCTGTGTTGTGTTCTGGGACATGTAGTGTAATGTCGATTCCGGCGTTGACATGACAGTTAATCTGAAAGCATTTCTGTATTTGCAACCTGCTCTTTTTAAAGTACTCATTACTACTGAAATTCATATGAAACCTGGATGAAAAATTAATAGCCTGATTGTAAATCATTTAGCATTCACATCTCTAACTGCAGTTTCAAAATGAATATAGAATTAAATTCCTTACTGAAGTTTTTCAGGTCTGCAGTGTGGATCCATCAGTAAAGCAGAGAGATGCTCTACTTCTGAGTCTCCTTTTATTTTCCCACTCAGATCTAGATCCGTCTGCAGTATTGGGTTTATACCCAGAACTTTATTCAGATGATCATAAGCTTTCTGTGCATCAGGATTTTTCAACAACCTGCAGAGAGAGAAAGAACAGAGAAATGCATTATCATTAATTTTATATTTTATATACACGCACACACACTCACTGTCCACTTTATTAGGAATACATGTACACTTGCATATTCATGCAGCTATCTAATTAGCCATCTAAACAGGAATCTGAGGCTATCATGGGAACAGACTCACCAAAACTGGACACACGGTCTTATTCCAGTATTCAACTGTCCAGTTTCAGTGAGTCTGTGACTGATTCTTGTTTTTGGCTGACAGGAGTGGAACCTGATGTGGTCTTCTACTGTTGTAGCTCATCCACCTCAAGGTTTGATGTTTTGTGCATTCTGAGATGCTTTTCTGCTCACAATCACTCTTTACAACAGTGAGCAATTTGAATTACTATATCCTTTCTGTTAGCTCAGACCAGTCTGGTCATTCTCCTCTGATCTCTTTCATCAACAAGGTGTATCAGCCTGCAGATCCTTAATGCTTCTGCCATTACCTTCACCTTGCACATAGCTGTATTATATCTGTACATATATCTATTCCGTTTAAGCCTATTGTGTCTATTGTACAGTGTTATATATTCTCTCATATCATTATTATTATTTGTAATTTGATTATTATATGTCTTGCTATCTTATTGGTATGTGTGTTCTGGAAGCTTCATACCAAGTCAAATTCCTTGTGTGTGTGTGTGTGAGGACACTTGGTAATAAATGCCCTGATTCTGAATGGGCAAATCCCCACAACCACGATCCAATATCTAGTGGAAAGCGTAGAAGTTATTATAACAGTAAAAGGGGGACCAACTTCAAGCTAATGCCCATGGTTCTGGAATGGGCACCTATAGGTATGGTGGTCAAGTGGCCATATGGTGTATACCATACACATATACACACACACGCACACACACACACACAGGGAGGAAAATGCTCACCTCAGTGTCTTCAGTTTACACTTTGGGTCATTCATTAAATTCCTGAGCTCCTTCAGTCCTGGTTCTCCAGGGTCGTTCCCTCTGAGATCCAGCTCCATCAGGTGTGATGAGGGGTTTGAATTCAGAGTTTCAGCCAGAGCAGTGTATCCTTCCCCTGTTATATTACAGTCTGAAAGTCTGGAAAAAAAGGAGAAATGTTTATTTTAAAAGACAATAACACAAACCTTAGCATTCTGAATGAGCTGCTGACTAATCTGTCCCTACATGCTACAAATATGATCAGAGAGAAGTATGAATGTCATTCCACCTCTGTGATCTAGTAATGTATACTATTAAATGACTTACACAAGCTTCTGGAGTTTGCAGGATGAACTCTTTAGTAGAGTAGAGATCTGAATCACTCCTGGATTTCCCAGTGTATTCTCACTCAGGTCCAGCTCTGTCAGGTGTGAAGGGTTTGAAGTAAGAGCTGATATCAGATCAGTACAGCCGCTCTGTGTAATACCGCTCTTACTCAGCCTGCAGACAGAGAACACAGCTGAGAAAATGTCTTTAAATGACACACACAAACACCTTAATAGTAAAAAAAATATAAATACCAAAATATATGAAATAATAGAGTTATAATGAAGTGGTGAGAACGAGTACAGTGGACTGTTCACCAACACTCTCAGAACCACAGTAGATCCTTGCAGCAGTACTGATTGGACTAAACGGTGTATACACTACACTAATATCTTTAAAGATTTAATGTGAACACAAACAAAAATATAGCTGCAAGTGGTGATTACCGGGTTCATCTTCAGCAAATATAGCACCTAGTGGTCAGTTCGTGTCAAGTTACACAGAACAATAAATATGATATACATGAACATACTACTCAGTGTTTGTGAGGATTGCTCACAAAAATAATAAGCATTAAATGTTTGAAATTGTATGAAATGTTGCTGAAAGGCATTTGGCTGAAGGCAGCCATGTTTTTGATGTAACTGAACAGAAATTAAAATCCAGTTACAGATTAGCCATATAATTCAGCACACTTAAGCTCAAGCTCAAACTTAAGCTCAAACACATTTTTGGTTCCTAAGAAACAGCTATTTAAACTTATCTCCACCTCTAAACTTTGTACACCTCCTCACAACATTGGCCTGAAGGTGCATTTCAAGATCTGTGTGGATCCATACAACCAATCCTCAGCTACAGCTGCTTAAATAAATCATGCTCCACTCCACTTGGATTTACTGGCATGTAGAGGCCATGTTTATAAATCTCAAAATGTTTTTGATAATTCTTGAAAATTAGACGCTGCTGAGTAATTTGATGCCAATTTTGGGAACATAGGCCAAAAAATCCTAGGACTAGTTTGCAAAAGTAGGTTTAGCATATTACGCAAATTTTCATAAATCTGAGTGGGTGTGGTAAAGTAGTCATAAAGGCAAATTTTTTTCATGTGTTCAGGATTATGAGGAAAAATAAATTTAATTATTAAAAAATGATTGCAAATAAAAATTTATTGTATTCTATTCTATTGTATTCTAACTCCAATTTGAGTTAGTTGCATGGCATACTAGCCCTGTATATGCCTTTAAAGTTTTGAGTAAAACCCTGCAAGCAATCATGAGTTAGAGCTGTATGTGTAAATTACTCTCTACCTCCTTAGAATTAATTAAGGTATGGTGGCCATACTGCTTAAAAATACAACATGTTCTTAATAATTATTGAGCTTTACAATTACCTGAGTATTTTGACATCAAGATTGTGAAAATTGGCCAAAAATCCTAGGACCAGTTTGCAAAAATAGGTTTTGCATATTATGCAAATTATCACAAATTTCCATAACATTTTCCAAATTTTCACTGTACATCTTATTTTCTAAGAGGTATGCTTGTTTTGTGTGCACAAAAATGAAGTGGCCCCCCAGTGGCCAATTTGAGATTGCATCAGACAGAAGTGGTTCTGTACCTGAAACTACCACTGAAGTTTGATGATAATAGGTCAGTGTTAACCCTGTTAAATGCCTCCTGAAAGCTGATTGGATGATGGTGGCCATGATTTTTAAGTAATCAGGTCATCATCAGAGGTTCACTTATAGACTAGCCCAGATATGCGCTCTACCAAATTTATGTATGAGCACACCCCAAACTTTGCTTCTGACCTCAGAATCCTGTTCTGTATAAGCCTTTCAAGTTTTGTGCAAATCCATTCAAGCAATCCTGAGTTACTGCTGTTGAGTAAATTAGGCTCCACCTCAGTAGAATTGATTGATGTATGGTGGCCATATTGTTCACAAATGTCAGCATGTTTTTGATAATTACTGAGGTTTATAATCTGCTGAGAAGTTTGACATCAAATAGTGAAAATTCAAAGTCATAGCCTAAAACCCTAGGACTAGTTTGCAAAAGTATTATGTGTGTTGGGCAAATTAGCAGTAAATTATATGCAGTAGTATGCATATTGTGCAAAGTAGTAAAAAAAAAAAAAAAAAAAATTAAAAAACTAAGTGGGCACAACTAAATGGTTCTTGAGACTTTTTTGTTTAGGAGAACCCAAGGAATCTATGAGACAAAGAATTTTGTTTGTAGGACTCACAGTTCATGAGATATGGCCTAAATCATAAACATGTCTGCTAAAGCCACACCCAGGTTGATTGGGTCCATCTTGCTTGCCTGCATTTGGTCACAGAGTACTACCTGTTGACCAAGTTTCATGTCTGTAGGACCTGTGATTGGGTCTGCACAATTTGTTTAAGCAGAGAATCAGAATAAGAAGACAAAAAAGAAAATGAAAAATCCTAATAAGAACAATAGGGTTCCGGTACTCTTGCTGCTTGGATCCCTAAATACCTGATGAAGTCAGAGCACACACCTGAGTTTCTCAGTTCTACAGTGGGGATCTTTCAGTAGGACAGAGAGCTGCTTCACTCCTGAGTCTCCAGATATTTTCTCACTCAGATCCAGTTCTTTCTGCTGTAAGGGGTTTTTACCCAGAAGTTTAGTCAGAGAAGCACAGGCCTCTTCTGCTTCAGGAGTGTTCAAGATCCTGCAGAGAGAAAATACATTTCAGTACGACATTAATATCAGAGCTCTGAGTATGGACTGATATCAATACGATTACAGATTTGATACTGATCTAATACTGACATCCTCTTAGTAATCAAGCATTTTTTCCCTGAAAAGCTAAAATTGCTAAACTATGGCATAGTTGTAGTGGTTTGGATTCTGGGAAACTGGATTCTGGCTGGATTCTGGGAAACAACAAAAAGAAACCTTGCTAACTAAGTGTGATTTTCTCACACAGTAAATGTCAGACTTTGGTCAACTGTTTGGATATTTATATGACAAAGGGAAATTTACAAAAGCCATATCTATTCAGTTTATAATCAGATACCAATTGTCAACGTCCATAATCAGCCTGTACTCCCTTTTTACTTTTGGGGGGTAACCAGAGTTTAAAATGCTAGCACTTCCTGTTGAGATACTCATTATAGGACTGGTCTGTCTTTAGTTTGTTAAATTTCTAAAGTATGCAGAACTTTACAAAGTTAAATATTTTTCTAACTATTAAAAAATTCTGATGCTGCTTAGATTTCTTAAAAATAGAATCTTTTCTACATTAAAGAACTCACCTCACTGATAGTTTGCTGTTTGAATTCCATGAAAAATAACTAAAAAAACTCCAGCCTGATTCAGGGCAGTCCTCTCTGAGTTCCAGCTCTACCAGATGTGATGAGGAGTTTGATTCCAGAGCTTTAGCCAGATCATCACATTGTGTTTGTGTAAGTCCACAGTTATTTAGTCTGAAAGTAAATCATAATAAAGAGCATTTCATGGTCAGAAAATGACACGACAGTATAACATCACTGAAGAACATTTCATATAGGATTCCTAATCTTAGATTAATTAACATCAAATAAATAATGAAACATGTTGTAAAACAGATGTTACTTCTTATGAATTAAAGGTTCAATTTATTTTACTTTAACCAGAAATGCTGACAAGTTAGAGGATAAAAAGTTTTAATAAAATTATGCTGGATGATCAGTTCTGGCAATATAATTAGAATGTTTTTCAACATTTGTAAATTAAGAATCAATTAAACCTTTTTTTAAATGTTTTATCCATCCATCACTTGTATTCTTTCAAAAACACTAAAAATCATTTACTTCAGTATCTCCAGAGTGCAGTTTGAGTTCTGCAGTAGAGCAGAGAGCTCCTTCACTCCTGAGTTTCCAATTGTATTCTCACTCAGGTCCAGCTCCTTGAGGTGTGAGGGGTTTGTTCTCAGAGCCGATACAACAGCAGCACAGTCTTCCTCAGTGAGACTGCACTTACACAACCTGCAGAGAGAGAGAGAGAGAGAGAGAGAGAGAGAGGCAGGCTGAGCAGTTTTCTTTGTGCTTTCTATTACTCTAAATTGGGGGTTTTCATACTTTTAACTTTTTAAACTTTTTTTACTTGTTTTTTTAAACTTTGAGTTTGCAGAAAGGCACTATATAAAATAAACCTATTATTATTATTATTATTATTATTATTATTATTATTATTATTATAATAAACAAATTCCATGAAATCCCTGAGTACAAATTTAATTTGTGAATTAAATAATATGAAAATTTTTTTAATTCTTCTTCTTCTTATTATTATTATTATTATGAAATAATATTTAAGTTATGTTAAGAATGTTAATGTTTGGGACAAAGGCTTTTTAATAAACTGCCTTGGTATGATAGTTTTAAATTTGTGCTCAAACAATTCACATGTGGTTAAAATGCACATTCTCAGATTTTGATAAAGGGTATTTCTTTGTACAGTTTGGTTCATAATTATACAATACTTTTTATAATTTAATAACACTTAATTATGGCTCACAGTGGTTTGATCCACAGTGAACTTTATCAGCATTCCTAAGGACTCAGTCAGTCAGTTTGAAGGCTTTTGTGTAAGATAACTTCTGGTTAGCACAGCCAGCACTAACCTGCTATTAACAGCATATTTTGCCAAGTCCAGTGTAGTGACAGACAGGACTGGCAAATTCCTGGCACTTCTTGCTTAAAACCAACCATTTTCTTAAATTTTCTGGACAATGTGGATATAGCAAATATTAAAGCTCAGGGCTTAGTATCTCCACCATGCTATAAAAATGTAATAATCATTTAGAAAATACATTGAGGCCAAAAGGCCTGCTGATTTACATGTAATATATGATCAATTGACAACAAATTATAAGTGAGGGGAAGGGAATACTCCACATATTCTTACTGACCACTTCATTAGGAACATGGACACCTGCTCATTAATGCAATTATCCAGCAAAATGCACAATATCACTCAACCATCACAATGGGGGAAAAGTGTGATCTCAGTGACTTTGACCGTGGCATGGTTGTTGATGCAAGACAGGCTGGTTTGAGTATTTCAGAAACTGCTGATCTCCTGGGATTTTCACACACAACAGACTTTACAGTTCACACAGAAAAACATCCAGTGAGTGACTGGTCTGTCAGCGAAAACACTCTGCTGATGAGAGAGGTCAGAGGAGAATGGCCAGACTGTTTTGAGTGACGGAACGCTAGAGTAACTCAAATAACCACTCTTTATATCCGTGGTGTGCAGAAAAGCATCTCTGCACAACACATCAGGTTCCACTCCTGTCAGCTAAGAACAGGAATCGAAGGCTACAGTGTGCACAGACTCACCCAAACTGGACATTTTTCATGCAACAACACAGTATTAGTATTAGGTTTTTTTTCCTTTTAATAATAGAACTGTGGTGGTTTCAAACAGTAACATTGTGAGAAATCAAATGGACCTGAATGAACTGATCTGCTTTGTGACAGCCTTTTCAATTTTTATTTTTAAATTAATGACATTACCCCAGTTTCAGCAGTTTAAAGTGTTGATTCTGCAGCACAGCACAGAGCTCCTTCATTCCTGATCCTCCCAGTGTATTCCCACTCAGCTCCAGCTCTCTCAGGTGTGAGGGGTTTAAACACAGAGCTGATGCCAGAGCAGCACATCCTTCAGTTGTCATCTGGCTGTTATTTACCCTGGATACAGAGAGAGATAGGAAGAGGAAGAGGAGTTTTCTGTTTAAACATTTTGTATATTGTATTTAATGTAAAATATAGGTTAAATATTTAAAATATTTCATTAATTAGATTATATACAGTTAAATGTTAAACACTGTTATTACATTCCAAATAGAATGCACTACACAGTTTTAATGTAAATGGAAGGGTATAACTGATAAAAACTAACTTGAGTATCTCCGGTCTGCAGTGGGAATCCTTCAGTAGAGCAGAGAGATGCTTCACCTGTGAGGCTCCATTTATTTTCCCACTCACATTGAGTTCTCTCTGCAGTAAAGGGTTCTCACCCAGAACTCTATCAAGTAAATCATAGCCTTTCTGTGCAGCAGGACTTTTCAACAACCTGCAGAGAAAACAATTTTGATATGGGGAAAAAATAGAAAATGCATGCCTAGTCAGGGAAGACACCATCACTGAGAAGCTTTTGTGTTTTATAGTGAATAGTGTTAACTAAAATCATATGCATTTATCATTATTTTGAGGTATTGAGACATAATTCAAAGAAACAGTGATGAAGAAATTGTTTTTTTTTTTAAATTGTGGAAACAAATGTCCACAAATTTAATACCTGATGTTAGGTAGTATTAATTTACATACAATCACTGTTCCCAAAGTAACTTTCTGCAGGTGATCAATAAATGTATTTGATTTGATTTCTCCCCATTATTTTATAATTATAATGTATTTTATAGTCAAACAGACAAGGTGTGTTATTTTGCTCCTTTAAAAGAGAAAATCACCTGGAAAGTCTGTTGGATGTTTTCTTTGTTGTTGGTGTTATCAAGAGGTATCAAAACGTAGGTACTGTATGTAACAGGTTATTAATAAAGAAGAAGACCAATATAACAATAGCCACAAAAGTTATTTCATAAATTATTCTACAAGGTATTGCAGCCCAATCATTCTACATCCTGAAAATACATCATCTAAATTTATAAATTTAAATTTAAAAAATTTATAAATCTAAATTTATACATAGAAATTCATCATAAAAAAATTACTGAACAAAAGGCTGGGGTTCTTGGAATATACATTGTTACTGTAATAATATCAGCTCACCTCACTGTCTCCAGTTTACAGTCTGGATCCTGTAGTAAATCAGTGAGCAGCTTCACTCCTGATGCTCCAGGGTCATTCCCTCTGAGATCCAGCTCTATCAGGTGTGATGATTTCAGAGCTTCAGCCAGAGCAGCGTATCCTTCCTCTGTCATATTATTATTATTTACCCTGAAAAAGAAGGATAAAACATGTTTAAATATAAAAATAAATATATTTACTATGTCTACTATATTAAATTTAAAAATATTCATATGTATGGCATGTATATCTGGGAAAACCCTTCACAAGGAAAAATTTGACATTTGCTATATGTGAAAATTTACGACTTTCGTGATTTGAAATATGTTTCCCTTTAGAATGTATCAAACAAGAAAGTTGGATTTAAATAGTTTTCAATAGTTTTAAATTTTCATTTAAATATTGCAGTTTTGTCTGTACAGAGTGTATAAGTGGTCTTCTCTGTTTTGATTTTAATTTGATGGTAGAGGAAAATCACAGACATTTTAATAACGAGGATTAGCTTTACTGTTTGTCTGTTTCATAGTGGCATGTGACATGCAACAAATACTTGTTCCAATCATGAGAAAAGCAGGATGTAGACATTTTAAGATTATAGTCCATAGCAAATGTATACTTAAAGTTTGTTTCCAAAAATACTTTTAAAAAGGCATTTTCAAAGCATTTCAGCCATGTTTTAAGAAATGACATACTTGAGTTTTTCTAGGAGGCAGTGTGAATTCTGTAGTAGATTAGAGATCTGTTTTATTCCAGAGTCTCCTACTTTATTCCCGCTCAGATTCAGCTCTACGAGATGTGAGGGATTTTCTTCCAGAGCTTTAGCCAAAGCAGCACAGCCTTCAGCTGCTACACTGCAGTTACACAGTCTGCAGAAGGAAAGAAGGAGTACAATGAACAGATTTCACCCAAATAACAATGCAATATTTTAAATTAATTTATAATGTTATTCCCTTATAATAGGATAAATATAACTTTTCTTTTAGAATAACCTACATCTTGAATTCAAACACCTTTTAGCTAAATCATATAAATTTTTCAAGCTCAAGACTCAGGCAGTTTCCCTTACTAAAGTTGGACATAGAGAATATACACTATTTGGCCAAAAGTATCTGCACTCCTGACCATCACACCCATTTGTGCTTCTTGAACATCTTATTCCAGATTTATTCCCCGTGTTTGCTGTTATAATGAGCTCCACTCTTCTGGGAAGCTTTCCACTAGATGTTGGAGTGTGGCTGTGGGGATTTGTGTTCATTCAGCTACAAGAGCATTAGTGAGGTCAGGCGCTGATGTTGGGATGTCGAGGAGGTCTGGGGTTCAGTCGGTGTTCCAGTTCATCCCAAAGGTGTTCAGTGGGGTTGAGGTCAGGGCTCTGTGCAGGACACTCCAGTTCTTCCACTCCAACCTTCAAACACCATGTCTTCATGGAGCTCGCTTTGTGCACAGGGGCATTGTCATGCTGGAACAGGTTTGGGCCTCTTAGTTCCAGTGAAGGGAAACTGTAATGCTACAGCATACAGAGACACTCTATACAATTGTGTGCTTCCAACTTTGTGGCAACAGTTTGGGGAAGATCCACATATGGGTGTGATGGTCAGGGGTGCACATACTTTTAGCAATATAGTGTGGATAATCAGAATTTTAATTACCCACTGCATTACCTATTACCCATTTATTAATTTGCCATACTCCACATAATTCTGCATTTGTATATTAAAATACTTAATTGATGCTTTACTATGACTATTCCAAGAGGATATTCAAATGTTACTTCACCTCATTATTGTGAGTCGAGACTGTGGATTCTTCAGTCCAGCAGAAAGCTGAGTGACTCCTGAATCCTGCAGCTTGTTGTTGCTCAGGTCCAGCTCTCTCAGCTGGGAATATTCAGAGCTGAGAACTTCAGCTAGAGTTTTACAGATTTCCTCTGTTATTTTACATTTGTTAAGCCTAAATTTGAAATTAGGGGAAAGAAAATTACAGTTTAAACATTTACTACAATAAACATGTTATATACCAAAATGCACCAACATTGAACTTACCTCAAAATCTCCAGGTTACACTGAGAACTTTTCAGTCCAGCAGAAAGCTGAGTGACTCCTGAATCCTGCAGTCTGTTGTTGCTCAGGTCCAGCTTTATCACACTACAGGACTTTAATCTGAGAACGCTGGCTAAAGCTGAACAGCTCTCCACAGTCAGATTACATTTATTTAGCCTAAATATGAAATATTGTGTTAGCAGAGCCACATGCTTGAGTTTCATTCTAAAAATAATATAGGAACTTAGTTAGGGTTTTGTAGTCATTTTTTCACCTCTTGTCATGGCTCAACCACCCAGATATTAATAATCTGGTCATGAAGAAATATTGATCAGGGTTTATCAGGAAAATCATTGGATCTTAAAATAATTGTAGATGGTAAAATATTACATTGTAGCCTATATTATTTTATTACTCTGTTATTTTGTCTTGTCCTGTCTGTTTGTTGTGTCATGCGTTGGAGTTTATTGATGTAACGCGGCAGGTGCCTTCTCAGGCAGACCCGCGGCCACATGCACGGGCTTTTATAAAACACAGCGATCTCAGGCAGGTAATCAGCGTAAATGTGCAGCACCTGGCCGCGCCTCTTTATAAGCCCTCCGATTGCCTCACTCCGTGTGCGGACATAGATCTGTGCCAGGTAACAGAGCAGCGCCATGCTACTCTGGTAATTTTCAAAAATGTAAAATAGAGAAGAAAATATTGAGGTTTAGAAAGGAAAGGAAAGGGAGAGAAAATATTGAGGCAAAGAAAGAAAAGGGAGCTCAGAACTAAAGAGGAAGTCAAGTAGGCAAAAGAAAACTAAAGAGGAGGATAGACTGAGAATCCTCACTATGAGATAAATATTCGGCTCTCCTAAGTTAAAAATTGTTCCTTTCGCATTTGGTGCCTTTAAGTTTGACCAGAAAGAAGGCCAGTTTGAGTCATTTTTTCCCGCCACGCTGTGGTGCTTTTGAGTTGAGCTGTTAGCTCCGAGTTTCCCCAGATCAGTTTCACAAGCACTACAACACTCATTTAAATCATTAAATCATTATGGGAGACTGAGTTTATATAGACTGAGGGTGTGATTGGAAACAGGTGTGCCTTGTTAGTATTCGGGTGAGTGTGAACTTCCCGGTGGAAGGAGGTGTTGAGGATTGTAGTCCATGTTTGTAGGCCATGGTGCGTTCTGGGAAGTGGCATTCTTGGAGGATAACAGTGTTGGCATGACAGGTTGGTGTTTGTTGGTGAGAAATCCTGTCTAAGATCAACCTGAAAATTGTTTAGTTTTACTTTTCTGGTACCCTCACATTTAGCTATGTTGACACTACTATATATATGGTGGGGATGTAACAGTATTCAGGAACTTTGAAGTCTATTTGGTGCAGGAGGCCATTTCATCTATCATAGAAGCTCCACACAACAAATATGGAATAAAAACTTTAAAACTACATAGAAAAGCAGGGTAGAACTAAAATAAATAAATTAAACAAGTAAATTATTACTATATTTTTAATTAAGAAGAAGAAGAGGAAAATGTTTAAAAAGTAATAATTTACATAATTAGTAAACATTTATACATAAATGAAAATACTTACTTAATTTTCTGAAATTTACAGTGTGAGTCCTCCAGTAGAGCTGAGAGCTGCTTCACTCCCGAGTCTCCTGTTTTCTTCCTGCTCAGATCCAGCTCTTTTAGGAGTAAAGGGTTTTGATCTAAAACTGAATTTAGCCAAGTACAGGCCTCTTGTGCAGCAGGACTTTTCAACAAACTGAAAAACAAAATTGTAAATGTTGCTTTCAGAATAACAGACCAGTATTAACAAGATCTGTATGGAGAAACGCTGCTTTTGCTTATTTCAAAATGACTTCTTCTATTTCATATTAAATGCAAGTGGTTAATATGTGTAGTAGAATAAAAAACAGATAAAAATCAAATAAATGGTAAATTACAGTCAACTTTATCCAAACTGCCATAAACTATCAAAGTTCTTTGCACAATATTTATTTATTGCTTATAGAAGAATCACCTCAGTGTCTTTAGCTTTTGATCCTGTAGTAAATCAGTGAGCAGCTTCACTCCTGATGCTCCAGGGTCGTTCCCTCTGAGATCCAGCTCTATCAGGTGTGATGATTTCAGAGCTTCAGCCAGAGCAGCGTATCCTTCCTCTGTTATACTGCAGTCTGAAAGTCTAAATAAAAATATCTCAAAGAATAAGCAATAAAATTCACAAACATCTCATGACTCTAAATTGCATTTTAGGAAGCAATAAGGAATAAGAGGCTGTGTGGCACCCTGGAAATCATGGCATTCCTACTTATAGTAGTAGAAATATCATTTAAGTCCTGTTAAGTCCTGATTTTAATGTATTATTGACAAAATCATTATCACTGTTGTCTCTATTTAAGTTGCTACAAAAATTAAGCTAATGTTATTATTACTAGTAGCAACAATAGTGTTGCAATACAGGTTTATATCACTGTACCTTAATATCTTCAGATTACAGCATGGATTCTTGAGTCCTTCAGATAATTCCATGACACCTGGATTCTGTAGTCTGTTCTCACTCAAGTCCAACTCAGTTAGAAAACAGGCGTGTGAACTGAGAACTTCTGCCAGAGTTATACAGCTTTCCCTCTTTAGACCACATTTAATAAGCCTAAAAATCAGAAAAGCCACTATCTCAATGTGTTCAAGCAGACAATACATGTAATAAAAGTTCTATGTTTTATCTACATTTTTCTTCATTCTTAATTTATGTTTCTTGATTGATGCAAAAACAGCCAAAATTAGTTGTGTTGATGAAATAGTCACATAAACATTGAATGTCCTTGACTGAATATGAATAGTACTGTTATAGTATATTTACAATTTAATGTTTAGGCCATTACACCATCCATCCGACCATTAATTAATTCATTCATTCATTCATTTTCTGACTTTAATCTCTCCTGTGTGTGCTGGATCTGCCCTGGTGTCTCCGTCCAATGCGATGTGCTTACTACATCTCTAGCAGAAAGATGACCAGAAAGACAACAATCCATGTAATGTGCCCAAACCATCTTAACTGACTCCTCACAATTTAGAGTATTAATGAAACTTCACACAGACAGTTTAAGATCGAATCGGGGGCCCTGGGGCTGTAAGGTGGCAATGCTACCCGGTGCATCACTGTGTCACCCTTACATTTATTTAATAATAATGATAATTCAGTGTACACACATAAGTTTCTCAGTCCTGCAGTGTGAATCCTTCAGTAGAGCAGAGAGCTGCTTCACTCCTGAGTCTCCTTTAACTTTTCCACTCAGATTCAGATCCGTCTGCAGTAAGGGGTTTGTACCTAGAACTTTAGTCAGATTATCGCAGGCTTCCTCTGCTTCAGGACTTTTCACCAGTCTGCAAGAAGAGAGAGAAAATTGTCTTTAAAAGTTTTATCTTAACTATACCCTGCTAGGGTTATTATTCTGGTCTAATCAAAGAGCATTAATAACATTTATTTCATACACTATATGGCCAAAAGTATGTGGACACCTGATTGTCACACCTATGAGATTGTTGAACGTCCCATTCCAAAACCATGGGTAGTAATATGAAGTTGTGGCTATAACAGCCTCCACTCTTCAGTTAAGGCTTTCTACAGGATTTTGGAATGTGTCTGTGGGAATTTGTGCCCATTCAGTCGGAAAAGCATGAGGATGAGGAGGTCTGGCTCATATTCAATGCTCCAATTCATCCCAAATGAGGTCAGTGGGGCTGAGGTCAGGGCTCTGCACAGGCCACTGAAGTTCTTCCACGACAAACGCGTCAGAAACATCAGCACAACATCAGCTGCTGTTGCTTCTAGACGCTTAAATTTCCCAATAATAGCCCTTAAATTTAAGAGGGGCTAATCTAGCAGGACAGAAATTTCACAAATTGACTTGTGGCATAGATTGCATCCTATAACAGTGCCATGTTTAAAGTCACTGAACTCTTCAGTGCGACCCATTCTACTGCTGATATTTGTCTATGGAGATGCACGGCTATGCGCTTGATTGTATGTACCTGTTAGCAACGAGTGTGGTTAAAACACACATAAAGAATAATTAGGAGGGGTGACCACAGTTTTTCTCATATAGTGTACTTTTATAATTAACTTGTTTCTTCTCCTATATTCAAACATATTACAATAAATAATTTGTATGACAAGTAAGTAAATAATAACTAGTAATAACAAAAACAAGTAAATAATAAAACATCTATATTTACTTGCTTTCCTTATAAAACATTTCTTTACATTAACTATTATTTATAAATAGCTCATATAAATAGTAATAAAACACATTTACTTGTTAATAAATGCCCTTGGAAAACATGTCTTTACATTAATTGTTATAAAAATTGCTCACTTCAGTGTTGTTAGTTTACAGTCTGGATCCTGTAGTAAATCATCGAGAAGCTTCACTCCTGATGCTCCAGGGTCGTTCCCTCTGAGATCCAGCTCTATCAGGTGTGATGATTTCAGAGCTTCAGCCAGAGCAGCGTATCCTTCCTCTGTTATACTGCAGTCTGAAAGTCTAAAGAAAGTCTTGTGTCATGTATTAATTGTCCCTTATAAGTACCAGTAGGCAGAAGGTGTCATTGCATTTTGGGACTATTTGTGTATCATCCCACATGAAGAAGTAGTCATTTAAAAACTAGTTAATTTGCTTGATTTATTGTTGCAAGAGTATAAGCTGGAGAAATACCCAATATACAACAAACTTGGAAACAATGATCATGTGGTTTCTTGCCTTAAAAGACAAGGCAAAATGATTGAAAAAATGCAGTCTTTCTTCTGTTGCTGCTGAAGTTGGCACGCGGGATGGCTAATTTTTTGCTAAAAGGTCGGTCAATTAAATGGAGAATTGTGGCAGTAAAACAATAAGGCAAATGCTAAAATGGCTGGAATTCCAGCAAAAAATGGCTGGAATTATCAGTGGCATTGGCCGCTTGAATGATAATGCACAGCAGTGGACCTCGTACACGGATTGATTTGATTATTTTGTTCAGGCAAGTAGAATTGAAGGAGAGAGAAATGTGCTGATGTTGGGGCCAAAGACTTTCAATTTACTGCACCCCTTAGGTCACCTGGACAAGCCTGGCAGCAAATGCTATTGTGACTAACCTGTTGGCTTTATCACTGACGCCTCTAGTCACTGCGGAAAGTTTTTGATTCCACAACAGGAATCAAGAGGACGGGGAGTCTAGAGCAATATTTGTTGCTGCATTAAAAAGGCTAGCAGAAAATTGTGAATTCAACACTCTGCTAAATGATACAATCCCAGACAGACTTGTGTGCACTCATGCACTCACATTAGACAAGGCAATTGAAAGAAGCTTGTTCCCACTACCCCACACTGATGATTTGATCACTCAGCTAGCAGGAGGGCAAAGGTTCATTAAAATTGATTCAACCAAACTTATTTCCAAATGTATCTAGGGGGCTGCTCACAATAGTCACTCACAAGGGCTTATATAGGTACCATTGGTTACCATATGGGGTACCATATGGCCTCATCTCTTTTCCAGCAGGCAATAGATCAGATTTATTAGGAGTCCAGTGTTATTTGGATGACATTCCCATCACCAGGAGGAGGAGGAGCACTTGAGAAATGCCACACTATAGAGACTGAAGGAACAGGGACCCTGTAAATCTTCTTCCAGTCATCACTAGAATACTTGGGGCATGTGACTGACTTCCAGGGTTTGCACAAGGCTCCATCCAAGGTCAAGGCCTGCTGAATTATTATGGAGGAATAATTCCAAATGTTACATCTCATCTAAAGCCATTGCACCAGTGGTTTTGCCAAGATGAAGCACGGAAATGGACAGATCAGTGTACCAAGCATTTGCTCTAACAAAGACTGCTTTGCTAGAGTCCAAAGCCCTGATACATTTTGATCCATCCCCCAATGCCCAGTGAAGAAAAGAAACCCATTATGTTCGCATCACACATGCTCAATAAAGCAGAGAGCCACTATGCCCAGTTAAATCAAGAAGCCCTCGGTATCATATCAAGTGTTCTCAAATTTCACCAGTACCTGTTAGGAAGGAAATTTACCGTTCTAACAGATCTTGTAACAGTACCACATCTGCCCCGTTTCATCCATGGGACTGGCCAGACAACACATAGCAATGTGTTCATATTGATTTTACCAGGAGTTTCGAAGAGAAAATCTTTCTGGTAGCTGTTGATGTGCACACTAAGTGGCCAGAGATGGTTATAATGAGATCAATGCAACTGAGAAAAACACTGAGAATCTAGGTGAAATGTTCAGTCAGTTTGGCTTTCCAACATTTTGTAAGCAATAATGGTCTTCAGTTCATTGTTTACTTCAAGTTCCTTGAAGTAAATGTAGTAGAGCACCTTCGATTTACTCCCTACCACCCTTCTACTAATTGGTTAACAGAGAAATTTGTGCAGAGCATGAAGGATGCGCTAGCAACACAAGTTTCTCCTGCAACACTTCTCATGAAAATGCAGCTATGCCACCTAAGACAAAGATTCTTGTGCTTCGTCAGCAGCAAGCTCAAATAGAGAGGCGTAGACAAAGAGCAAAAGAAAGGGTCTTCCGATCTGGAGATCATGTGCTGCCATGTAACTACAGAAGTGGGCCAAAATAAGTTCCTGCAATGGTTATGACACAGACAGGCCCAGTGTCTTATAGTCCAGACTGCTGAGGATGAAGGCACACAAACCAGCCACTAAAAGGAGCAGCAGCACCTACAGAGACTCCTCCTATGATTTGCTCTGAACTGTCACAGCAGGACAGACCTAACCAGCCTACAGGTACCCGGACATGTCACCTGTCCAAAATACTGATTGCTGAAGGCCACACTCTGCTGCATCCTTGCCAACACTTCCCACTACTCTTGTGTCAACTCCTGGACTAACAGTATCGGTGGAAGGGAACACTCGCCACTATCCTGCCAGAGAACAGTGTCCTCCAAATCAACTGAGTTTATGATAGGGACATACCCACAGGAATGGGGCAGAATAAACCCCAGGGTAATGTCAGGGTTTGGGGCAGTCTAACCTCATCCCTTCAGCTTAATACTTGTATAGTGTAAAGCTGGGTTTAGTTGAATGCATTACAGTCTGTGCACACAGCGCAGGGAAAAGCACTGTGATCTGAGGGAATTCGTAACACCCTTTATGTTCTTGAAGCTTTTTTTGCACTCTATATAAAAATCATAGGCTTTTATATTATGTAATTTTGAAATAGCAGAAGCAGAACCTCACCTCAGTATCTGCAGGTTACAGGGCTGATGTTGCAGCAGTGCACAAAGCTTCTGCACTCCAGAGTTTCCAAATTTATTCTCACTCAGATCCAGCTCTCGTATGTGCTCAGGATTAGATTGAAAAGAGGAAGTCAAAGTAGAACAGCCTTCTTTTGTAATACCACAGTCCTTCAGCCTAAAGATAACAGGCAATAGTTTAAAGAAAACAGCCACTTTATACAGCTTTTTTATCCTGAGGTTCATTTGATCAATGATTTCACATGAATCATCTATTGGTCATTTTTACCAAAACAATAGTGTACAATAATCAGATTTTATTTGATGCCTGGAAGTAAGAATTATAATTTTACATTTAAAAATTAACATTCTAATACATACATGAATTTCTTAGGTCTGCAGTGTGATTCCTCCAGTAGAGCAGAGAGCTGCTTCATTCCTGATTCTCCAAGTATTCTTCCACTGACATTCAAATCCGTCTGAAGTAAAGGGTTTGTACCCAGAACTGTAGTCAGAAAATCACAGGCCTTCTCTGCCTCAGCACTTCTCAACAGCCTGCAGTGAGGAAACAAAAACAGATTACATTTATTAGCAAATTCATTTTATTTTACCTTTAGCCTTTATTTTATTCCTAGTACTCCAGGCAGACTCAGTCAGTTGTATTTGGTTAGTGCAGTGTACTGAAGTAGACTTTATATTGAAGTAATTATTCCCAACTCATAAAATTAAAGTATACATTTATTGTTCACCTCAGTGTCTCCAGTTTACAGTTTGAATCCTGTAGTAAATCAGTGAGCAGCTTCACTCCTGATTCTCCAGGGTCATTCCCTCTGAGATCCACCTCTATCAGGTGTGATGGGTTTGATTTCAGAGCTTCAGCCAGAGCAGCGTATCCTTCACCTGTTATACTACAGTCTGAAAGTCTAGGGGAATAAACATCTGTTATTATTTAATCAATACAAAGATCACAGCATGAAATGTAATATTTTCTGTTTGACAGGATTTATTTGGTTATTTTCTCCAGCGTAATTCCATATTACACACAGCACATTGCCCAACATTTGCTTTCTTCCTTGTACCTGCTGCGTTTGATTTCTACTTGAGTATACTTATGACTGTGTGTGTCTCTGTGGTACATTTTTCATTTACTCCTTTGTCATTTGAATTATACAGACCCATTAAAAGGCTTTTTTTTTACATAATCACTGTTTCAGTTTTTTTGTTTGATAGAATGGACGCATAATGATGCAGAATCAGAATTAAAATGAAAATATTATGTGTTCTATGAGTTTGAACATGTATATTTTATCCAACTGTCTAACCAAAAAGCTGAAATTCCAAACACTTTATTCATTGTTCATCTGTGGTGTAAGGCCATAACCTTAACCTACCTAAGCACTACAAACTGGTAAAGTCTTTTTAATAGGAGAGATGAACTGACCTCAGTTTCTTCAGTTTACAGTTTGGACTCTTCAGTCCAGCACAAAGCAGCTTCACTCCTGAGTCCTGCAGAGGATTACTGCTCAGATCCACCTCAGTCAGCTTGGAGGATTCTGAGCTGAGAACTGTGTGTAAAGCCGAGCAGCTTCTCTCTGTCAGGTTACACTCACTGAGCCTGAAAGTAGAAAATGAAAGTGTTCTCCTACTGTAGTACTGAATCTAGCATCCATTGAGGCATCCAGAGATGGACCTGCTCCAGACGGTTTCTGCCTCGTGAGGATCTGGGTATTCAAAGCAACGCTGCCAACCCTATGTGGACTTTGAGGACTTTGAGGAAGACAACAACCTACATGACTATAAATAAATACAGAAAGGACATTGTTCATATCACACTCTCCAGTGTCACCCAAATGAGGATGGGTTCCCTTTTGAGTCTGGTTCCTCTCAAGGTTTCTTCCTCATATCATCTAAGGGAGTTTTTCCTTGCCACAGTCGCCTCAGTCGCCTCAGGCTTGCTCACTAGGGATAATTCTGTCTAAGATCTAGGACTGTTTGCATGTTTTTGTTTCTGTTTGCATGCTTTTTGTTTCTTATGTTCTGTAAAGCTGCTTTGAGACAATGTTCATTGTTAAAAGCCCTATACAAATAAAATTGAATTGAATTGAATTGAATCTGTAGAGAAATTTGATTGCTTTTGATTTAATTTTTGCCTACTGGATTTACTGGGTACATCAAAACTGAGTGAACAGACCCAAGACCCCAGGAGGCTGTTCAGAGTGGCAGTCAATAGCCACCATGGCTGAGGGGTCTAATCATCTCCAAGTTACACCTGAGGAATTCCTCACTTCTATCTCAGGAACCTCCATCTGCCTTTCTGAGTTGATGCTGAACAATTTTTCCTAATCAACATTAGTGTTTATTCAGACTATGCTAATCTGTATAAATAATTGCTATAGGTTTGCTTAATGATGCTTAATAATACTGTTTTAATGCTTAATATTACTAAACTGTTAGAACTAGGAATGCATCAATACCATTTTTTTTTTGCTAGGAGTCCATATTTTTGCTAGGAGTGGTATTTTGCAATACAGATTCCTTTACCAGATGCGTCTCTGCTGCATTTATGTACGAGATACTAGCATAAGCAAAAATGAGCAAAAACACAGTTGCATTTGAATCCTTTTCAGCAACTCCAGCATTGTGTTATCACCTACAGATGTGGCCACTGAGAATGCACGTCAAAGGAAAAGGGATCTTGCAATTTCATGTGGTATCGCTCAGGATCACGCGCATGCTGCGGGCACAGGAAAGACAAGACCAGTAGGGGGTAGTTATGTTTCATTTGAACAAACACGGCCTGCTAGCAGATACAGTAGTTCTGCCAGGACATATACTGTATAGAACATATACTCTTTTTCCAACCAAACGATACTGTTCCTTGTACTGAAGCCCACGATCTGCTTGTGCTTGGCCTGCAGATCTGTGAACCTCTCTCAGAACCGTTCTGCAACAAGCAGCAGAGCACATTAAACATCATCGAGCTTACTGTGTGTTGAGCTACAGTATGGTGTTCCATGCCCCACCTGGTGGATATTGTGTGAAGCACAACAAATTAATATAAATTATGAGAAGAGTGCCTGCAGGGTGCCACGTGATCACACGTGATGAATCGCGTGAAACCACGTGAAAAAAACATGCATTCTTAAAGGCCAAGCTGTATGAGTGGGAAAATTTCTTAGCTACATTACTGGCATCAGAATCCCTCATCAATGACCTATAGCAGGTCATCGTAAAGAACACACTTTTTTATGTGCTGTAAGAATTACTGTGGAAGCGGGGGAGTGTCCGAATGTGATTGGAGGGCGGACCCAGAGAAGGTGAGTGGTAGGCAATGCAAACCTGTGGGGAATTCTACTAACAAGAGTTCTGTGTTGCAGTCAGCAGAGGCGAGGAGAAAAAGGAGTGAGATGAGTGTGTCTGGGGACCGGGGAACCAGTTTTTTCTTTTTCTTTCTCCTCTCTCACCCTGTTACTGTCTCTGAGTTGACTAATCAGTTGGAGAGAGGGATAAAGGAGCAGCTGGAGACACCAAGGGGGAGAGAGAGATGCACGCGTGTTTTGTGTTTGTGGTTTATGTTATGTTTGATGTTTATGATTAAATGTTGCGTTTACGTTCACTCGGTTCCTGCCTCCTCCTTGCCCTTCTTTGATGTTTGCTACAATTATGTATGCTGACTTTTATGTTTAAGATTTTTTTTTTGTTTTATTAGATTACTTGTCTTGTAGAACGATGCTGTAGTTCTACCTTTTGGAACTTTGGCACACATACTTTTGGCCATGTAGTGTACAAGCAAACATTCATTTATTTTACAGCGCATGCCACTGTTAGAAAAAAAATGCAGCTGATGCTGGTACATAAATCATAATACTTACTTAATTTTCTGAAATTTACAGTGTGAGTCTTCCAGTAGAGCCGAGAGCTTCTCCACTCCTGAGTCTCCTGTTTTCTTCCTGCTCAGATCCAGATCTTTCAGGATTAAAGGGTTTGTACCTACAACTGAAGTTAGCCAAGTACAGGCCTCTTGTGCAGCAGGGCTTTTCAACAAACTGCAAATAATAATAAATAGATCGACAGATGGACTAATGTAATGCATGCTTTGAGATAATTCCAGAATAATAGACCATTATTAGCAAGACGAATATGGAGAAGTGCTGTTGTTTCTCTTTAATTTTATATGAAATTATATGTAGAAAACTGGTAAAACAATTCAGGCCAGTCAAATAAATAATGCATCTATTATCAACTTTAATTTGTGTAGTATTTATATAATGTTTCCTTATAGAAGAATCACCTCAGTGTCAGTGTGTAATATCGATGATTTAAATCAGTGAGCAGCTTCACTCCTGTTTCTCCAGGGTCGTTCCCTCTGAGATCCAGCTCTCTCAGGTGTGATGAAGGGTTCAATCTCAGAGCTTCAGCGAGAGCAATGTATCCTTCCTCTGTTATACTACAGTCTGAAAGTCTGGACAATATAGAATATAGAACAAAATAAGCAGTCATCTGGCCTGGCCCACGAGGAAATGTGCTTCTAAAGAAGGATAAACAATCAACATGTTTTTATTGCGATAAATCTATTAGAATTACAAAAAAATATTCAAAAACATATAGCTATAAAATATCTGATAACAAGAGTAGTGTGCAAAAGCCTTAGGTACATGGAAACAAATGCTGTAAAGGAAAGATGGATTAAAAAAAAATGAAAACAAAAAACATTTCTACATATAAAAATAACTGTTCAGAGCAGCACAAATGAATAAACTGAAACCAATCAATATTTGCTGTGAGCACACTTTGCCTTTAAAATTGCCAAAACTTGTCTGAGGTTCACAGTTTTAAAAGAAAATTAAGTTGGTAAGTTTTTCCTGCATTGTGGAGAACCTGCCACATTTCTTCTGAAGATTTTGGCTTTATTACTTAATATTTTACTTTTCTTTAAAGGCATATAAACATTTCTCTGTAACACTGATTTTTCTTTTGAAAACTGCTTTGTTCTCTATTTCTTACACTTGACTGCTGCTACTTGCTGTATTAAGTCTCATAGCGCAAGTATCAGTGGCCCTTCCCCAGATATTAAACATTTCCCAAAGTGTGAAACAAAAAACGGATGCTTTAGAAGAGGTGCTCAAACATATTCTTGGTCTGGGCTGTAAAACTTCAACTACACACACTACCTAGCAAATGCATTTTAGGAGGAAAAAGAAGAGAAAATCTTTAAGAAAAGCAAGATCGCACAGGCTGATTAAGGGAGGCTTCAAGAAAAATGACCATAGCATACAGATGCATCTGATATATTAAGCTCTAAACTGGATTCTAAGATCAACAACTGATCACTCTGGAGCAGTGAAAGTGTGAAAAATACCGTCACCACTTGTTTTTCTGCACCACATATGTGGTCATTAAGTTGCTACAAGAATTAATCTTAAGTATTTCACTCCTTATGCATGTATATATTACTGTACCTCAACATCTTCAGTACACAGCGCGGAATCTTCAGTCCTTTAGATAATTCCAGAGCACCTGAAGTCTGTAGACTGTTCTCACTCAAGTCCAACTCAGTTAGAAAACAGGGGTGTGAACTGAGAACTTCAACCAGAGTTATACAGCTTTCCTTCGTTAGACCACATTTAATAATCCTAAAAAAATCACAGGAGCCACCACTTTATTGATTCAACCACACAATGCATGTAATGTAATAAAAGTCCTATGTTTTAACATTTTTTTTCTTATACTTAATTCATGTTTCTGTAGATGGAAATACAGGCAAAAGTATGTGCTGTGTTGATGAAATATTCACACAAATTTCCTCTATTGTATATGAATACCTCTGTTATTGTCACAGGCTCACCTAACAACCTCATCTTACAACACCAGTGGTCCCCATCAGCTAAGTACAAATTCACTTCCAGGATAGTTAGCTTGCCATATTCTCATCACTTCCTCATTTAGAGACATTATAAACACTAGTTTCCAGTTATTCTTTGTGAAGTCTTGCCTAGTTTACATTCTACCATTTAAAGTCTTTTGTTAATTCATGTTGGACATTCTAGTATTTTGAATCTCTGGACTGCTGTTTTCCCCTGGCCTTTTAGAGTAGTTTGCTTTCTTGTGTTATGACTTGTCCTGTTTTTCAGATTCAATAAGTCATGCATTTGGGCCACACCAATATTTCTCTGGAGGAGAGCCAAAGAAGGATCTGGGAGTACCTATTTCTCTACTGCACCCAGCTGGGTCATATGCGCTCCTCTCATTCTGTGGACATGTTCTTGGTGACAATTATTCCATATTCCAGAGTATGTGCTATGGACTGTTCCCGTTACAAATTTTCACCATCCCACTAACTCCACCATCCAGATCAGTATTCTGGACTGACTCCTCAGAGGAGCAGGAGGGATGGTTAGACAAACTCTTCCACTAAGTGTGAAAACTGGAACATACGGCAGCTACCACCCGGGGACCATGAAGCCTATTACATGCTTCCTCTGAGACACATGAAACCAGCCAACTGCAACAGAACCATGGACTCAAACTTGGCCTTAGAGTTACTGATTTTCATCCCAGCAGCATCCAAAAACATTGAAAGTTTGTCAAAGTGTGAAAAGTGAAAGTGTGTGTCTAAGGTTCACTTGGGATAGTTCCAAGAGAACATCATCTGTAAATAACATAGATATTACCTCTAGCCCTCCATAATGGACACCTCTTCATCACTGGCTGTTTCAGTCCATGAAAACCACAAAAAGGAGTGGTGACATACCCTTGACAGAGCCCGACACTCTCATTAATTGATTTCTACTCTCACTAAGCTCAAACAGATACAAAGTAGCAACCCAGCTACCCAGACTTGCCAGAACCTGCAAATAGCAGTTTGCTATTTCTTTTGAATTCAATTATCAACTGTCAGATGGATTCTCCTCCCCAAAACCCTGGCAGAGATTTTTCCCAAGAGGCTGAGTAGTGTGGTTCCCATATAACCATGTTTGTTGGTCCAAATAGAGTGGCCCAAGTTTCCATGCAACACTGGAGAGGCATGGTAACCACTCAACCCCAACTTTGACCAGTACCTTCAACATATCTCTGGGATTTCATTCCCCTGCAGCCTTTATGACACCCCTTCAGCCAGAATGAGGATTTCCGCCATAGTAACCTCAGCCTTAGAGATACACTACAAAACATTAGAGATTTTTGGCACTGCCTTCTGATGACTGGGCATGTCCACTGTGTTAAAGAGTTCCTCAAAGTGCTCCTTCTGTCGCTCAACAATATCTCCAGTAGAATTCAACACACCCAATATATGCTCAGGCAGAGCTTGTTCTTGGTCTCCTGAAGCTCACTTATGAGAAACCTTGTGTTTGAAGATTTTCATATTTATAACTTGTGGCTTGCATAAAGGTCTAATAAAATTTTACTACTCAGGCTAATATCCTGGAAGTGCTTCCTGCCAATAATGGCTCTTCAGATTTCTTTATCATTCCCAATATGAGCACTGTAAGAGCTCTCACAGGAACACTATAGAGTCAGTATGAGGTACCCTCTCGAGCATCTGCTCCATGTTTGCCGAGAATGGTGAATATTGTGAACTGCCATTTGATGCATTTGCATAAATAACAAAGAGATTCCTTCCTTAGACTTGAAATCTCATACAGTACAGTACAGTAGTACAATACTACAGAGACTACACCCGATCAAGAGATCTGGTACCAGAGCTTGCGAGTATGACTAATAATCTCTGGTCTAAACCTTTCCATCCCACACATTAAGACATCTCCCATGACATTCTATGTTACCAAAGCCATTTTCAACATAAAGGTCTTCAAAATAAGGTTAACATTTATTTATATAACAACAATGCTAATAATAATAATAATAATAATAATAGTAATAATAATTTAAAGTACACACATAAGTTTCTCAGGTCTGCAGTGTGAATCCTTCAGTAGAGCAGAGAGCTGCTTCACTCCTGAATCTCCTTTTATTTTTCCACTCAGATCAAGATCTCTCTGCAGTAAGGGGTTTGTATCTAAAACTTCAGTCAGATATTTACGGGCTTCCTCTGCTTCAGGACTTTTCACCAGTCTGCAACATGAGAAAAAATTCTCATTAATAGTTTTATATTAAAGATACCTCCCTATAGTATTTTGGTCTAATCAAATGTAATTAAAAACACATTTACTTGTTAATAAATTCCCTTGGAAAACAATCTGTTACATTAATTGTCATAAAATTGCTCACTTCATTGTTGTTAGTTTACAGTCTGGATCCTGTAGTAAATCAGTGAGCAGCTTCACTCCTGATGCTCCAGGGTCGTTCCCTCTGAGATCCAGCTCTATCAGGTGTGATGATTTCAGAGCTTCAGCCAGAGCAGCGTATCCTTCCTCTGTTATACTGCAGTCTGAAAGACTAAAGAGAGAACATTTGATGGCATTACTAATACTAATAATTACTAATAGTCTGATGTCTTATTAAAGCTTTATATCGTATTATTTTTAGTTCTACATGTAGCCTGTGTTTGCATTCTACATGTAAAGTCACAAGCTCTTATGTACATTTTAAATAGCAAAAGCAGAAACTCACCTCAGTATCTGCAGGTTACAGGGCTGATGTTGCAGCAGTGCACAAAGCTTCTGCACTCCAGAGTTTCCAAATTTATTCTCACTCAGATCCAGCTCTCCTATGTGTGCAGGATTTGAATGAAATGATGAAGTCAAAGCAGAACAGTGTTTTACTGTAATACCGCAGCTCTTCAGCCTAAAGATAACAGGCAACAGTGGAAAGAAAATCTTCATTTTAAGCAACATTTTATTCCGAGGTTTATCTGACAATGAATTTACATGTCACACACAAATAAAAAGTGTAATTCTATATATAAAAATAACATTGTAATGGATAAGTATGTATACATATAAGTGACACACATAAGTTTCTCAGTTCTGCAGTGTGAATCCTCCAGTAGAGCAGAGAGCTGCTTCACTCCTGAGTCTCCTTTTATTTTTCCACTCAGATCCAGTTCTCTCTGCAGTAAGGGGTTTTTACCCAGAATCTTAGTCAGGAAAACACAGGCCTTCTCTGCATCAGCACTTTTTAACAGTCTGCAGTGAGGGAACAGAAACAGATTACATTATTAGCAATTTCACACTTTATTTACCTTCAGCCTCCTTAATACTCCATTAGACGTCATGTTAAAGCATTCTGTACAGGAGATGGCATGAGAGCACATTTTCTTTTCTGATACCAAAACTGAAACCTTGAGTGTCAGATCATTTTTAACTACTAAGCTTTAAAATGATTCTTTAACTGACAGCAGACAGCAAGTATATTTACTGTTACTGGATTTTATCTTGATATTTTACTGGTAGTGCCACAATTGTACTGTTACACGTGTGGCTTATTTTCAGTGCCAACAGTCCAAAATCCACAATTAGTTATACTGATATTGTAATATGTGAACATTCACAGCCATAAACAGGAAATCAGGCAGTAAGTCACTGATAATTATAGGCAGAATGTCACCACTGTACAAAGCAGATCTTTCTTCTGGGAATGGTTTAACTCTTTAAAGACTGTTATAAACACTATAAAACATTTTCATGCTACATTCTGAAGTCTAGGTCTATAACTATGTGAGACTCTTGCCTTGTATCTTTTTGTCTATTTGCACTGCAATTTTTCCTAATTTGCAGTATGTGTTGTCTGGTGATTATCTTGTACATTACTCATGTTAAATATACACTAAATGACCACTTTATTAGGGACACCTGTACACGTCCTCATTCATGCTAATCTGTTTATTCATTCATCTTCAGTAAATGCTTTATATTGGTTAGGCTCCTGGATGAGATCAGGTTTTAAATTCTGATTAAACAGAACTGTATCTTTTCCTCCCAGTCTCTGCAGTGGTGCAGCAGGTAGTGTTGCTGCCTCACAGCTACAGGGTCCTGTGTTCAATCCTGTGCTTGAGTTACTGACTGTGTGAAGATTCTGTGCATGTTCTACCCATCTGTGTATGGGCTTTCTCTTGGTTTTCTGCCCCGACTGTTGCTGACTTCATTAATCAATATAATAAACTGCAAATTATATTGATTAATGAAATCAGCCACAGTTTTTCTATTGTCCAAGTTGTGAGTGAGGATGTTAATTTTAAGAAAATTTACATTGAGAATAACTTCAGATTTGTGATCAGAGACACCCAGGACAGAGCCAGACAGGTGAGTGATGTCCAAGCCACAATATAAAGTGTGTGCCCATGTACTGTATATTGAGTAGGATAGTAAGTCCACATGTTGATGAAAATCAAAGTGATTTAGTACAGACATGGATTCAGCAGTCACAGGGTAGACAGGAGAATTCATATGAACATTTACTTCCCCAACAAGGAGAATTTTAAAACAAATGGTAAAAGCTAAGTTGAGGAATTCAATAAACTCAGACAAAGTTTTGTGACAACTAAATAAATTCAAACGGGAATATTTCTAAGAAGCTAAATGACTTAAAATTCACAGTATGTAAATTCTTGAAGGCTGAAACTACTAAATGATATCACTCATATTAGGCTGGTGAAGTCAGAGGCAAACAGGAGATGGTGATTAATAAAAGCAAATTAATTCCAGCTCATAAAGGGAAGTATACTCTATATGGCCAAAAGTCTGCGAACACCGGACCATCACAGCTATATGTGCTTGTTGAACATTCCAGATTTATTCCTTCTTTGCTGTTATAATAAGCTCCACTCTTCTGCGAAGTCTTTCCACTAGATGTTGGAGCGTGGCTGTGGGGATTTGTGTTCATTCAGCTACAAGAGCATTAGTGAGGTCAGGCGCTGATGTTGGGATGTCGAGGAGGTCTGGGGTTCAGTCAGTGTTCCAGTTCATCCCAAAGGTGTTCAGTGGGGTTGAGGTCAGATCTCTGTGCAGGACACTTGAGTTCTTCCACTCCAACCTTCATACACCATGTCTTCATGGAGCTCGCTTTGTGCACAGGGGCATTGTCATGCTGGAACAGGTTTGGGCCTCTTAGTTCCAGTGAAGGGAAAATATAATGCTACAACATACAAAGACACTCTACACAATTGTGTGCTTCCAACTTTGTGGCAACAGTTTGAGGAAGAACCACATATGGGTGTGATGGTCAGGTGTCTACAAACTTTTGGCCATGTAGTGTATCTTGCTCACCTCAGTGTCTTTAGCTTTTGATCCTGTAGTAAATCAGTGAGCAGCTTCACTCCTGATGCTCCAGGGTCGTTCCCTCTGAGATCCAGCTCTATCAGGTGTGATGATTTCAGAGCTTCAGCCAGAGCAGTGTATCCTTCCCCTGTTATACTGCAGTCTGAAAGTCTAAAGAGCACAAATGTCTGTTATTATTTAATCACGAAAAAGCATAAAATCTAACATTTTCTGTTTGGTAGGATTTAGTTTGTATGGCTTTAATATATAAAATTTTGAATATCTAAATTCTCCATACAAACAAAAACCAAAGATTTTTATATTTAGCGTTTAGAGGTGATTTAGTTTTTTTTTTTTTTTTTTTTTACTGAATCTGTATAACAAATGGGCTAATTATGGACTCCACTTTGACATACATTTTTTACTTACTCACCTTGCACCTACTTTATTTGTTTGATTTCTATTTGAGTATACTTATAACTGTTTTTCTCTGTGGTCCTTTGTTAAATTCAGTTCCTTCATTGTTTAATGTATAAAAACACACTAAGGATCTTTATATATTCATTATCTCAGCTTTTGTTTGGTAGTTTGAATGCATATCAGAATCAGAATTAAAATGAAAAGGTAAGATTTTCTTTAAAAATTTAAGGTCTAAGGGAAATACATAAGCAACCCATTTGGTAAAATCCTCTTAACAGAAAAGATGATCTTACCTCAGTTTCTCCAGTTTACAGTTTGGACTCTTCAGTCCAGCACAAAGCAGCTTCACTCCTGAGTCCTGCAGAGGATTACTGCTCAGATCCACCTCAGTCAGCTTGGAGGATTCTGAGCTGAGAACTGTGTGTAAAACCGAGCAGCTTCTCTCTGTCAGGTTACACTCACTGAGCCTGAAAGTAGAAAATGAAAGTGTTCACCTATTGTAGTACTGAATCTGTAGAATAAGCTGATTGCTGTTGGTTAATATTTGTCTCCTGAAGTTTTGATCCTTGGTGAAATCAAAATTGATTGGACAGGCCCAAGACTCCAGGAGACCTGAGGAATTCATCACTTTCATCACAGGAACTTCCATCTGAATCTCAAAGATGATGCTAAATTTGCCCTACATAAGACCTCCACCTCACATGACTCACTAAGCAACAAAATTCCACCTACAGGACAGTTCTTCACAATATCTAATTCATTTCACAGTGCATGACTCTAGAAAGTACATACATCAAAGTACTTACTTAATTTTCTTAAATTTACAGTGTGAGTCTTCCAGTAGAGCCGAGAGCTTCTCCATTCCTGAGTCTCCTGCCTCCTTCCTGCTCAGATCCAGATCTCTTAGGAGTAAATGGTTTGTACCTACAACTGAGGTTAGCCAAGTACAGGCCTCTTGTGCAGCAGGACTTTTCAACAAACTGCAAAAACATAATAATAATAATAATAATAATAATAATAATAATAACGACTAGTAATGATTATCAAATTATTCAGTTTGCTCACAGTAACTCAAAGTTTTTTTTGCACAGTATTTATTTATGTTTAATATTTATAAAATTGTTTTTGCTTATTTGAAGAATTACCTAAGTATCTTCAGTTTGTAATTTTGATCGTTTTGTATATCAGTAAGCTTTTCCACTCCTGATTCTCCAGGGTCGTTCCCTTTGAGATCCAGCTCTATCAGGTGTGATGAGGGGTTTGATTTCAGAGCTTCAGCCAGAGCGGTGTATCCTTCCTCTGTTATACTGCAGTCTGAAAGTCTATACAAAAATAGTAAGTTAATTTCTTTAATTACGTACAAACATTTCCATAGATTAAAAAATTCAGCATCAGTGGCAATTTAAAAAAAAATATTCCCTGTTTTTCACCCTAATTTAGTCAATGTCAATTATCACCCATCAGAATTCTTTCCCCTATCACACAGCAACCAATCAAGGAGGGCGAAGGCTATCACATGCTTCCTCTGAGGCACATGGAGGAAGCTGAACACATCTTTCAAACTGCTGTTCATGCAACGTCAGGGGAATAGATTGAACGCTTTTCTGTTGTGCCACTTGGGGGCCCATCCAAGACAAATTCCAAGGCAAATTTTGTGGGGATTTATAACAGAGTTATAAATAGATAATGCTATTGTTAGTATAATTACACAAACTATTCTGTTAGATATTGCCTGGCAAACGTACTGCTGCAGTTTCATGATTTTTATTTTGATACCTGCTCTGCTTCCTATCACTGGTAACTCCCCTTCCTCTTCCAGTTCAGCTGGTAGGAAGTAAGCATATTTTCATATGTGATGTTTATCTATTCTATCTATTCTATTTTTTATACATTGGGTGTTGGAGTGGGGCGAGCAGCATTACAATTTGTAATTGTGTTTTTCTTTGTTTTGTGAGTAAAAGGGCAGCAGATTGCCATGCATGTTAATTTACTATTTTAACATATTGTGTTAGTGTATGTTTTATACAAACTCTAGCATGAGTTACAAGTAGCCCTTTTGGTTTAGCTCTGAATAGGAAGAGGTCTTGGAGCAGGACAAGCAGCATTACAATTTGTAATTGTGTTTTTCTCTGTTTTGTGAGTAAAAGGGCAGCAGATTTTAAAGTTTGGGTCGACCTCCACTTTTTTTTTAGGCAGACATAACACAACTCGTAGATAAAACCAGTCACACTGGGTACAGCTAGACCTTTTACACACACATGAGCTCACAGACACCCAAGATTGGCTAGTGTCACGGGTCACTGCGACTGATGGGAGAGAGTAATGCCTGTGTGGGTTTTGTCTTTATTTTGATTTTAATGTAATGCCTACATAACCACCATCACTGTGATCTGTATTCAAGTTGCTACAAAAAATAATATAACATCAGTAATAGCAGTAGTAGCAGTAGCAGTGATAGTATGGTACTGCTTATACAGGTTTATATTACTGTACCTTAATATCTTCAGATTACACCATGGATTCTTCAGTCCTTTAGATAATTCCATGACACCTGGATTCTGTAGGCTGTTCTCACTCAAGTCCAACTCAGTTAGAAAACAGGGGTCTGAACTGAGAACTTCTGCCAGAGTTATACAGCTTTCCCTCATTAGACCACATTTAATAAGCCTAAAAAGAAAAAAAATCAGAGGAGCCACCACTTTTCAGATGAGTTCAAACACACAATACATGTAATGTAATAAGAGTCCTGTGTTTCATCAACATTTTTTTCGCATTCTTAATTATTTTTTTCCTTAGATATAAATTCAGGCAAAACTATGAGTTGTGTTGACGAAATATTCACATAAAAATCTTATGTCCTCAAATGTACATTGTTACGTTCTGGGGTATGTTCGCGTGTTTTTTGTTCTCTACCCCTTTTCTCTCGCCCTCCCTCTCTTTCTCTCTCTCTCTGCAGCGGTCGCCCCATTGGATAACGTTCCTGTCTGTCTCAATTAACCCCGCTGATGTCATCGACCGTGACATCCAATCAACCTCTGACCCCGCCTATTTAAAACCCGCTGCCATTCATTCAGGAGAAGTCGTTGTTGTCCTGGTTACGTTAAACTAAAACGCTGTTGTGTCTCTGTTTGTTCTGTGTAAAGTTACGCTGCTTTACTGTGTTTGTCCTTGTATGTCATTTGTTCCATGTTTCCCCGCTTTGTGCTAGTCACGTGTTTGTATGGTAAATTTGTTGTTTGTTACCCTAGTTGTGACTCTGTTTGTGTTGGGGAAAAGGGGACAGGTAAGTACGTCACGTGACATACATGGTGCAGCACGCAGGAGGTCCGTTTGTATTAGACACACTAGGTTAGGAGCGAGCACCACCCTCTGTACTTTTGGTTTGGCTAGTTAGTGTAGGTAGTTAGAGCGTCCTGGACGCTGAAGATTTACTTTCTATCTTTGTTTGTAGTTAGGTTAGAGGGCTAAATAGGTAGATTGGTTTTGTTTTGTTCATTTCTTTGCTTTGGTGCCACTCGCGTCCCTTTTTCCCCTTTTGTGTCCTTCTCTGTATTACTGTAAATAGTTGTAAATATAACCACTCTCACCCGACACTACACACTTCACTTGTATGTTGATAAATAAATCACGTGGATTGTTTTTGCACTTCTGGTCACTGGTCCGTGATTACTCACACACCACTCATATTTTAATAATCCAGTAAGTGTTATTCCCCACGTACCCCCTAGACTAATTGGGGTTGTAACAACATGAATACTTATTAGTGTCACAGGCTCACCTAACAATATCACTCCACACCACCAGAGCTCCCCATTACCTGAGTACTACAATTATTTGATCAGGCCTTATGGACTTGCAAATACTCCCTCTCTGTTCCAATCCTATATAAGAAAACTACTCAAAGATACAGCTTGCTTAGGTGTCTGGGACACGCCGAAATCAGCGCTGGATTATATCACCCATCAGCCCCAGCATGTCACATGACCTTGTCACGTGTGTCTCACTGTGTACTCACACTTGTTTTGTTTTACCCCTAATCAGCACCCCTATTTAAATTCTAGCTTCTGAGTGTTTCTTGATGTCCATTGTTGTCATCTTCTTGTGTCATCGTGTATTTCACAGCCCCGGTTATTGTTTGTATACTCTTTGGTCTAGTTCTGATGTTTTCACAGTTTTGGTTTCTTACTGCATCTGCCACCTCATGCATTTCCTGACAGAAAGCTTGACCTATAAAATGGATGCAGCAAACCTTTGTCAGTGCATGTGACCCCAAGAGAAGCAGATCCAGGAGAATCAGAGGCAGATCAACTGACTCGAGGCCCTCCTGGACCAGCTCATGGCTAGGCCTGAGGTCATTCACCTCCTCACGGAATTTTTTGGGGGACTTCCGATCTGACTGGATCCATCTACCACCCTCCCAGTCCCACGTCAGACGTCGCTCTGCCTCCCTGCTCAGATAAGGACATTGCTCTGCATCCCTGCTCCTCAGACAACGTCACTCTGCCTCCCTGCCCTGCAGAAAACACCACTACAGATCATGGCCTCGCCATGGACGTCACTATGCCTACTCCGTAATGCTGTTCCACTGAGGATGTCGCACTGCCTCCTTGCTCTGCTGAGGACATCGCTCTGCCTTCCTGCTCGGCTAAGGACGTAGTTCAACCCCGTTGCTCCACTGAGGATGTCGTTCTGCCTTCTTGCTTTGCTGAAGACATCACTCCCCTCTGCTTTGTGCCATACATCGCACTCCCTTCTTGAAACACGGAGGACATCTCTCCCCTCCTTGCTTAATGGAGATCGTAGCTCCCCCCGGCTCTGCCCTGAACTTCGCTTTGCCTGCAAGCTTCACGGTAGCCTTCATTCTGTGCTTATGCTCTGCCTCGGACATCATGCCATATCGCTCTGTGATGGGTGATGGCATTGGACTACATCACCCATCAGCCCCAGCACATCACATGATCCTGTCACATGTCTCACCGTGCCCTCACACCTATTTTGTGTTACTCCTAATCAGCACCCCTATTTCTAGCTGTTCTGTGTTTCTCTCATCAAGCTTCTGTTGTTGTCATCTTCATGTGTCATTGTATGTTCCACAGCCCCAGTTACTGTTTGTATATTCTCTGGTCTAGTTCTGATTCCTGTTTTTCACAGATTTGGTTTCTTACTGCATGTTTCTTTAATAAAGTCTGCAATTGCATCTGCAACCTCCTGCATTTCCTGATATTAGGAGATGGGCCATTGCTTATATTGACAAGGTTCTTGTCTATTAGCTGTAAAATCATTTACATCTACTCTTAAATCTTCTGCTCAAACACCAGTTTTATGAAGTCAGAGAGTCTGGGCACAGACTCACCGACACTGGACAGTTGAAGACTGGAAAAAGACCAGATGATTTTTTTTCTAATCTTCAATCAACATTATTTATGGGTATTCCCACATCCAGGGGCAATATGGTCATCCTAGTCCTAGTCAAACAATTCTCTAAGTCCTGCAAATTTGTGGCCCTACCCAAACACCCTTCTGCCAAAGAGATGGCAGAGCTATTAATGCAATATGTTGTCCATGTGCATGGAATGCCTTGTGATTTGGTGTCGACCAGGGGCCTCAGTTCGCTAGCTGTGATTGGGAGGCCTTCTGTCAGCTCATGGGGGCCTCTGTAAGCATTTCCTCCGGCTTCCACCCCCAGTTGAATGGCCAGACCGAGGCCGTACTTTGTGTTGCCTTGCTTCCAGCAATCCATCCTCCTGGGCGGAGAATGGATTGCTGGAAGCAAGACGAATTCCAGAGAGTATTATGGGCACATTCCATTGATGGAATAAGCCCATAATACCCTCTGGCATTCATCATTGAGCATGTTGCCATTGAGTGTCCATGTTTCCAGAGCAGGATGATGAAGTCGCTGCAGTCGGGCAGAAGGTCCCAGCATCCTATCTGTGGGGCATAAGCTAGTTGCTGAACAAAAAAGTGGGGAAATCCCACCTTCCACCATGGTCAGCGGGTCTGGTTGTCCACCAAAAACTTACCGCTAAGCATGGAACCATGCAAACTGGCTCTGCACTATGTGGGGCCATTTAAGATTGACTAGCGCATAACCCGGTCACCTATCGGCTGCACTTGCCCCATCCATGCGCCTCCACCCCACATTCCATGTAGCTCAACTTAAACTGTTTCTGCGCGGTTAGATGGCACCCCCATCCCGACCACCTGCCCCATGTCTTATAGATGGAGCCAGAGCCTATATATGATCCAGCAACTCCTCGACTCCCGCCAGGTTTGAGGTAGGACCCAGTACCTGGTGGACTGGGAAGGCTACGGCCCAGAGGAGAGTTCATGGGTTCCAGTGTGCCATATATTTTCTGTGCTGCTCAACAGAGTTCTGGGGCAATTGTGCTGCTGGCCTAGGGACTTCAGGGGCCATCTCTAGAGATGTGGGTAATGTATGAGGTCGCGCTACACCACTGGCAGCCAGCAGAGGGCGGCAGAGGTGCACAGTGAGAGAGGCCATCCTGGAGAACTCAGTTGCACAGAATCCTCCAGGCTGACAAACCTGGATTGCCTGCACCTGCCACACAGGATATTTAAGGACCACTTTGGGCTTCACCTTCCACATCTGTTCCAGTTGTTCCTTCAGCCCCTGGTACTTCTTGATCTTCTCATGCTCCTTCTTCTTGATGTTACTGTCAGCTGGGATTGCCACATCTATCACAACTGCAGTCTTCTGCTCCTTGTTAACCACCACTATGTCTGGTTGGTTAGCCAGCAGCTGCTTGTCAGTCTGAAACTTGAATTCCCACAGGATCTTAGCTCTACTGTTCTCAACCACTTTCTGTGGTGTATCCAATTGGGACTTCTAACCATGGGTTAAAAGTCCCCAAGTCCCAATGGGAGTTTCCCCTTTTGATATTTTATTTGTCCCAGTTTAATAAAGAAGATTCCTTTGTTCGAGTACGCCACTGTGACGAGCAGGAGGGAGGGGCCAGGCTGTGAGGATGCACTGTGAGGAGGGGCTGGAGATGCCGAGGGGCAGAGAGAGGAAGACAAGTGCACAAGTCCAGCCGTTCCTTTATCCCTCTCTCCCACTGATTAGCCAACTCAGTGCCAGGTGTGCATCCTCACAGCCTGGCCCCTCCCTCCTACTCGTCACAGCCATTTTAGTGTCTCCTTTGTTTTTTCCTGCCTTTTGTCCTGCAGTGGTAGAGCGCAGGCCTTGAGGCACAGAGCTCCCGGTTCTAGTCTGCTTGGGGCTTGGAGACTTTTCCCAAGAGGCTGAGTATTATGATTCCCCTATATCCATGTTTGGTCCAAATAGAGTGGTCCAAGTTTCCATCCAACACTGAAGAGGCATGGTAACCACTCGGCCCCAACTTTGACCAATACCTTCTCTGGGAATGTCATCCCCCTGCAGCCGTTATGACACCCCTTTAGCTAGAATGAAGATTTCTAACCACCACAGGAACCTCAGCCCTAGAGATACACTACAAAATATTAGAGATTTTTGGCACTGCCTTCTGAAGAGTGGGCATGTCCACTGGGTTAAGGAGTTCCTTAAAACGCTCCTTCTATCACTCAGCAATATCCACAGTAGAGGTCAACCCACCCAACATATGCTCAGCAGAGCTTGCTTGTGGCCTCCTGAAGCACACTTACGAGTAACCTTGTTTTTGAACAAAGATTTTCTTATTGATAACCTGTGGCTTGCATAAAGGTCTAATAACATTTTGCTGCTCAGGTTAATATTCAGAAAGTTCTTCTTGTCAGTAATGGCTCTTCAAATTTCTTCATCATTCCTAATATTAGACTATATGTAAGTATATGTAAGACTAACAATCTCTGGTCTACACCTTTCCATCCCACACATTTCCCATGACATTCCATGTTACCAAAGCCATTTTCAATCTAAAGACCTTCAAAATAAGGTTAACTTGTATCCATATAATAATAGTAATAACAACAACAACAACAACAACAATAATAATAATAATAATAATAATAATAATAATTTAATTTACACACATAAGTTTCTCAGGTCTGCAGTGTGAATCCTTCAGTAGAGCAGAGAGCTGCTTAACTCCTGAATCTCCTTTTATTTTTCCACTCAGATCCAGATCTCTCTGCAATAAGGGGTTTGCATCTAGAACTTCAGTCAGATATTCACAGGCTTCCTCTGCTTCAGGACTTTTCAACAGTCTGTAAGGAGAAAATTCTCATTAATAATTTTATATTAAATATACCTCCCTATAGTACTTTGGTCCAATCAAATATAATAAAAACACATTTACTTGTTAATAAATTTTTAAATTTTAAATAATTTCTTTACATTAATTGTTATAAATTACTCACTTCAGCGTTGTTAGTTTACAGTCTGGATCCTGTAGTAAGTCAGTGAGCAGCTTCACTCCTGATGCTCCAGGGTCGTTTCCTCTGAGATCCAGCTCTATCAGGTGTGATGATTTCAGAGCTTCAGCCAGAGCAGTGTATCCTTCCTCTGTTATACTGCAGTCTGAAAGTCTAACGAGAAAACATTTGATGGCATTACTAATAATCTCATGTCTGATTAAAGCTTTATATTGTATTATTTTTAGTTCTTCGGTCCCCTGCGAAACTACTGGAACTGAACTGTTTGTGCTATGCTTTTTTCAGTTTTTATTTCCTGGTATTTACATCTAGATGTGTTATCAATATAAAACATAAAACCCTGGCGAGCAAAAGTATAGGAACATATAAGTCTTGAAGTAATGTAAATAACACTTAATATCTGGTTGCATATCCGTTGCTTGTATTGGCTATGCCCAGTGCTTGTGCAGTGCCTCTGATCTTCATGTTGGCTTATCCTTTTGACAGCAAATACAGTCTTCACAGGTGAAACTGAAGGCTAAAACCAATGTTCAGAGCTATTTATTGTTTAAACAATCAATCTAATAGGACATACCTGGGTAAGAGGAAATGCCTGACAGTCACATGTTCCAATATTTTTGCTTGCCCACAAATTGGGTGGTCTAATACAAAATGTGCTATGTTCTATGTCTTTTAACACGTCTACATATAAATACCAGGAAATAAAATTTGAAATTCTAAACTCTCTTCTCATATTCATCTTTTGATTTCAAATGCCTTCAGTCTACAGCAAAAACAAATGAATTGGCCTTGCCGTTCGAATAGTTTCGAAGGGAACTGTACCTGTAGCCAGTGTTTGCATTCTACATGTAAAGTCACAAGCTTTTATGTAAATTTAAATAGCAGAAGCAGAAACTCACCTCAGTATCTGCAGGTTACAGGGCTGATGTTTCAGCAGCGCACAAAGCTTCTGCACTCCAGAGTTTCCAAATTTATTCTCACTCAGATCCACCTCTTGTATGTGTGCAGGATTTGAATGAAAAGATGAAGTCAATGCAGAACAGCCTTCTTCTGTAATACTGCAGCTCTTTAGCCTAAAGATAACAGGCAACAGTGGAAAGAAAATCTTGACTTTAAGCAACATTGTTTAATTGCAATGGTCAGATTTAGTAAAATAGTAAGCAAAATATAAAATAACCAGATCATGCTTAAAAATAGGAAATGTAATTTTATATTTAAAAATAACATTAAAATTCACACATAAGTTTCTCAGGTCTGCAGTGTGAATCCTCCAGTAGAGCAGAGAGCTGCTTCACTCCTGAGTTTATTTTTCCACTCAGATCCAGTTCTCTCTGCAGTAAGGGGTTTTTACCCAGAACCTCAGTCAGAAAATCACAGGCCTTCTCTGCATCAGGACTTTTCAACAGTCTGCAGCAAGGGGACAAAAGCAAATTACATTATTAGCAATTTCAGAATTATTTTTACCTTTTACCTCATTAATACTGCAGACAAATCCATTAGACATTTTGTAAAATCAGTCTGTATTGGAGATGGCACCATATCACTTTCTACAAACTATTAAGCTTTAAAATTATTGATTCATAATTATAGCACTTTAATTAAGATGGTCATATTACACTGCTACATTATTTCAGTATACTATTTATAAAACTTACTTATTTATAATCACTTACTTAACTTAAAACATCACTTACTTAGTAACACGCATGGCTGATATCAGTGTCCACTGTACATTAAATTGCACTTTAATTAATTCTGTGATATTTTAGGATAGAAGTATTACAGGATCAGATTAGATGTGTGTGTGTGTGTGTGATTATGGAATACACACAGAAATGCGGTATAAGTTTGCAGCATTGCATATTCGCTGTATTTCCATGTTCATCCACACTGGTGGTATTGTAGCACAGAGCAGTGTAAATGCTAGAAGGGGCTAGAAGGAGCAGGTTAGATTAAATAAAATATAAAGAGATATGGTTAGGAGTGTAGCTCTTTTACAGGTTTCACATCATTTTTGTATAATGTTAGAAATACCCAGCCTTCGCCCTGTAGATCACAAGTTGGAATCCTGACAATGCCACAGCCATCCATGGCCGGGAGCAAAACAGAAAACGTGTCATTAATTATATTATACGTGACTATATTTTATACTGATATTTTAGTGGTAGTGTCACAAATGTATGGACCTAATTTGCTTTCCAACAGTCAACAATCCACAATAAGTTATGAAAAACATACAAGAGGTCATTTATATCAGACCAGTGTGAAGATCAAACCCCAACCACATTGTCAGTAACCCAAACACAGGATCGAACTGTGAAGCCTGGAGCTGTGAGGTGGCATTGCTCACCACTGTGCCACCATGCTGCTTATGTATGAAACTTGCCTATATTTATCTAGTAGATAGAATATTTAATTTTATATATATACTACCATTCAAAACTTTGGAATCATGCAGATATTGCCTTGTTTATGAAAGGAAATCACCATATTTTTCACTTAAAATAACATTAGATTGATCAGAAATACAGTCTAAACATTGCTAATGTTGTAAATACTATCATAGCTGGAAACAGATGATTTTTTTATGCACCAGTGCACAACTGTGCAGGAGAATAAATAAATCAGATTCTCTATTTTGAGAAAAAGACGGCTCACAGGTCCTCAGCTAACAGCTTTATTAAATAGCACCTGCAAAACACCAATCTCATCTTTAACAGTGAATAGGTGACTCTGGGATGCTGGCCTTCTAGGCAGAGTTTCAAACAAAAGCCCTGTCTGTGACCTGCCAATAAATGGAAAAGGTTAAAATGGCAAAAGAACACAGACACTGGACAGAGGATGATTGGAAAAAAGTGTTACGGACAGATGAATCTATGTTTGAGGTGTTTGGATCACAGTGAAGGACATTTTAAGGTGCAGGACAAATAAAAAGGTGATGGAGGAGTGCTTAATGCCATCTGTTAAGCATGGTAGAGGAAATGTGATGGTCTGAGGTGCTTTGGTGCTGGTAAAGTGTGACAATTTTACAGGGTGAAGGGAATCTTGAACACTCCATTTTGCAATGCCATGTCGTACCCTGGGGATGGCGCTTGATTAGAGCCAATTTCCTCCTACAACAGGACAATGACCCAAAGCACTGCTCCAAATTATGCAAGAATTATTTAGGGAAGAAGCAGCCAGCTAATCATCTAGTGAATGTAATTTAGATTTTATTTTAATACTTCTAGCTTTATGTATGTGGGTTAACGATTTACCCACATACATCTTATGTACACCTAAATGTAAAGCATTCAAGAATGTCATGTGACAGTGAAGCTGCATGTGGAGCATGAGAGACAATCTGACATTGTACGAAGTGCAATTTGACGTATAATGCTACAGATCTATAAGAGCATTCATATTGCTGACAAGTATGTAAATAAATTAATTCTTTTAATTATTATAATGGGTTTTTAATGTTTTAAATGCTGGTTAAAATGAACGTCTACCGCCTTTTAGAACCACAACTAAATCTGCTTCAGAGCTGAATTGGCATTTAGTGGCATTAACGGAATTGAAATTGTTCTTATTAAAGCAATTCAGTCAGTTCTGTTTGTTTGTAGTTGTTGTAGTGCATTGGAGTGGACTTTCTATTGATAAAAATTATTTCCACTCATAAAAATAAAGTATATATTTTTAGCTTTAGTCTTTAGTCTTTAGCTTTGAATCCTGTAGTAAATTAGTGAGCAGCTTCACTCCTGATGCTCCAGGGTCATTCAATAAATATACCTCGCTATAGTATTTTGGTCTAATCAAATAGTAATAAAAATGCATTTACTTGTTAATAAATACTTGTTAATAAATTTACTTGGAAATAATTTATTTACATTGATTGTTATAAATTACTCACTTCATTGTTGTTAGTTTACAGTCTGGATCCTGTAGTAAATCAGTGAGCAGCTTCACTCCTGATGCTCCAGGGTCGTTCCCTCTGAGATCCAGCTCTATCAGGTGTGATGATTTCAGAGCTTCAGCCAGAGCAGCGTATCCTTCCTCTGTTATACTGCAGTCTGAAAGACTAAGAGGACAAATTTCTGTTATTATTTAATCTTCACAGCTTTGAATATAAGTTTACAGTGGTAGTGGTAGCTCATATAAAAATATAAAATTCTGACTTCACCATACCAAGAAAAATGAAAGTCTTTATATTAATTCTTTAAACTCATCTATTTCTTTTTTGACTAAGAAAGACTGTACAACAACTGAAGTGCTAATGATGCCCTCCATTTTGCCAAACATTTGTTTCTGAGCTTAGCCACCTTGCACTTCTCTGGCTGAATGTTTTTGGGCTACTTTCAGGTATTTTGTGCAGTTTTTGAGATGTAGGTAGTTTGGAACATGTGCTGAGACCTGCCCACCAGTACACATTAGCTGTCATAACCAGAGACCTTATGATTAATTAGCTATGTTTAATTTCGTTCCATTCTAATGCACAGCTTTTGCAGCTAATGCACTCACCTCAGTTTCTCCAGTTTACAGTTTGGACTCTTCAGTCCAGCACAAAGCAGCTTCACTCCTGAGTCCTGCAGAGGATTACTGCTCAGATCCACCTCAGTCAGCTTGGAGAATTCTGAGCTGAGAACTGTGTGTAAAGTGGAGCAGCTTCTTTCTGTCAGGTTACACTCACTGAGCCTGAAAGTAGAAAATGAAAGTGTTCACCTACTGTAGCACTGAATCTGTAGACCAGGCTAATTGCTACTGATTTAATATTTTCCTAATTGAGTTTTTATTCATTGAGTAAAAGTGAGTGAACAGACCCAAGACCCTAGGAGACTGTTCAGAGTGGCAGCCAATAGCCACCATGGCTGAGGAGTCTAATAATCCCCACGTTAACCCTGATGAATTCCTCACTTCTATCTCAGGAACTTTCACCTGCATCTCTGTAATGATGCAGAACATACCCTACACAAGACCTCCACCTTACATCAGTTCATCCAATGTTCTACCTGCTTGAGTTGCCCCATGAAGAACTGTAAAGTGCTGTTATAATGAAGTGGAACAGTCTAGGAGCAATAACAGCTTAGCTGTGAAATGTCTGAAGACACACAACCTCAGCACGAGTGCTTAAGTGCGTAGTACCTAAAAATCGTCCGTCCTTAGTTGCTCCACCCACTACAGACTGTTGCAAGCCTGTTATCACAGCAAATTGGGGCCAGTTCCATATTAATTCTCATGGTTTTGAAATAAAATGATTAACAAGCACATAAGCATGTGATGTTCTAGTGCGCATTTTTCTTTTGGCCATGTAGGGTACAGTACAAGCAAACATTCATTTATTTTACAGTGCATGCCACTGGAAAACAACTTGCTAGAAACAAAAATATAAATCAGAACATAAATCAGAACATAATCATAATACTTACTTAATTTTCTTAAATTTACAGTGTGAGTCTTCCAGTAGAGCCGAGAGCTTCTCCACTCCTGAGTCTCCTTTTTCCTTCCTGGTCAGATCCAGATCTTTTAGGAGTAAAGGATTTTTACCTACAACTGAAGTTAGCCAAGTACAGGCCTCTTGTGCAGCTGGGCTTTTCAACAAACTGCAAAAAAAATCAAATTATTATGATTGTTGTCGTTGTTGTTTTTGTTAATAGTAATAATAATAATAATAATAATGATAATAATAAGAATCCAGACAAGTCAATTGCACTTATAGTAGTCAAATGCAATAGATAGTTAATTGCAGTCAATTATCGTTTATACAAGTTGTTGAAAGAAACTTTAAAAGTTGTTACACATTTATTAATTTACATTTATTAATAGTTAATATTTAATATATTAACCATATGCTTGTAGGAGAATTACCTCACTGTCTCCAGGTTGTAATTTTGATCCTGTAGTAAATCATTGAGCAGCTTCACTCCTGATTCTCCAGGGTCGTTCCCTCTGAGATCCAGCTCTATCAGGTGTGATGAGCGGTTTGATTTCAGAGCTACAGCCAGAGCAGCGTATCCTTCCTCTGTTATACTGCAGTCTGAAAGCCTGAACAACAATATGTCATAGATAACAGAGAAATGATGCACATCTGTTCACCACTCAAACGTGCACCTACGGAAGCAATATAGAATTGCACTCTGGCACATTTGGAAACATGGCATTTCTAATGATAATATATAGAATTCAAGTAAATAATAATAAACATTGTATGTTTTGTTTATATAGCAATTTTAGTTTGAGTTCAAAACCTCAATATGCTTCATATATAGATGATTAGGTCAAACAAAGCATTTATCATGAGGCAGATTAATGAAACAATTTACACTGCGAAAGGCTAAATATTCAACAGGGGTCAAATACTACAAGAGTCCAAGTCAAATGAAAACCTTTTTTTCTTTTGCATATGACAATGTCACGCAAATGTATAATGAAATTATTTTTATTCCTTTTGCCTACATGTGAATATTACAGGGGAAAGGGCAATGAAAATGAGGCCTAATCTATGCTGCGTTACATACGGACTGATCAGCCAATCAGGATGAACCTACAAGCTTTGTTTCTGGAGAAAAGTGTTTAATATTCCAAGATCTTACATGCAATGTTTATTCAGGTACCAGAAAAATGTATCATTTTTCTATATAATTTCCATTTCATTGAAGTGGTCCAGCACTTAACACATGTCCAGATTCCTCTAGAAAAACAAATAAATATGAATAAATAAATCTAAATAAATAAATCTATGAGAATTACAATAGGTTGTTGTTCCTCTTTTAGCTGCTCCTCTTAGGGGTCACCACAGTGGATCATTGATTTGGCACAGTTTTTACACCGGATGCTCTTCCTAACTCAACTCTCTCCAATTTTTTCTGGGCTTGGGACGGTCACTGAGAGTGCACTGTTGCACACAGCCCCAATGGCTGAGGTTGGAGCCCTGGCCGGGAAGCGAACCCAGACCGAGAGCGCTGTGGCCTAACCACTAGTCCTTCAGAGACCCCGAGAATTACAAAAGTATATTCAAGATTAAAGACTCAAAAGTGTGCAAAAGTCACAAAAAAGGACATATAAAAATATGAAAAGAGCAGTGTACAGTAACAAAATAAACATAACGAATATTTGGTGTGAGCACAGTGCTTCTGGAGATATTATTCTGAAGATGTATTACTTAATATGCTACTTTATCTAACAATATACAAACATTTCTCTGTAACATTGATTTTTTTTTTTTTTTGGAAAATGAATTTGTATAAACCTAAAATTTGCTCTTTTTTATCTGGCACTGTAATCCAGCAAACATAATATCAACTTCTAAGACAATATTTATATTTTTAAAAAATGTATGGTGCCTAAGACTTACTGTACACAGTACTGTTTAATCTGTAATTAAATATGAATATGAAGCTATAGAGAGTTCCTAATGTTCTCCGGAACACTGTTGTTTTTCCATATTTATGCAAGTCGGAATAAATAGTAATGCTCCATGGAATATATTTCAATAAAAATCTCTATTGTTTACTGATAATGGCAAGTAAATGAGGTTAGGCGAATAAAATATTTTTAAAAAAAAAATTAACATGGCATACAAATGTGTATGACATATTAAGCTCTAAATTGGATTCTAGAATCAACAAATGATCACTTTTGACCTGCGAAAGTGTATAAAATACAGTTAAATAATAACCTGTTATTCTGCACCAAATATTTAGAGCTCATGTTGTTTACCAGTCCAGTACCAGTTGCTACAAAAGTTAATCTAATATTATTATTATTAGTAGCAGTTCTTATATACACAATATGGCCAAAAAATATGTGTACTCCTGACCATGACACCCATATGTGTTTGTTGAACATCCCATTCCAGCTTTATTCCCTCTTTGCTGTTATAATAAGCTCCACTCTGGGAAGGCTTTCCACTAGATTTTGGAGCGTGGCTGTGGGGATTTGTGTTCATTCAGCTACAAGAGCATTAGTGAGGTCAGGGTTCTGTGCAGGACACTCAAGTTCTTCCACTCCAACCTTCACACACCATGTCTTCATGGAGCTGACTTTGTGCACAGGGGCATTGTCATGCTGGAACAGGTTTTGGCCTCTTAGCTCCAGTGAAGGGAGCGTGCTACAGCATATAAAGACATTCTAGATAATCATGTTTCTCCAGCTTTGTGGCAAAAGTTTGGCAAAAGACCTACGTATGGGGGGTATGGTCACACGTCCACATAGTTTTGGCCGTATAGTGTAGGTTTATATCACCGTACCTTAATATCTTCAGTTTACAGCGTGGAATCTTCAGTTCTTTAGATAATTCCATGACACCTGAGTTCTGTAGGTTGTTGTTACTCATGTCCAAATCAGTTATAAAACAGGGGAGTGAACTGAGTACTTCAACCACAGTTATACAGCTTTCTGATGTAAGACCACATTTAATAAGCCTAAAAAGAAAAAGAAAAAAAAACAGAGGATTCACCACAATTTCCAATGAGTTCAACTACACAATGCAATGCAACTGTTTTCCAACATTTATACTTATTCTTAATTCATGTTTCTCTTGATTTAAAAGCAGGCAAGACTGTGAGTCATGATAATGAAATATTTACACAAAAATAATGTTCAAAAATGTCCTCAATTGTATATGAACCCCATTGTTATAGGCTCACCGGATGATTTCCACACCACCAGAGCTTTCTATCACTGGGGTACAAACCCACTTCAAGGTTACTCAGCTTACCTGATTCCCAACGTTTCCTCATTTAGAGACACTATAAACACTAGATTCCAGTTTTTGCAATGTCTTGCCTAGTTTACAGCCTGCAATTCAGAGTTGTTTGCTATGATGTGTTGGTGATTCTGGTATTTTCAGTGACTGTGAATCATGTTCATTTTTGCCTGCCCCTTTTAAGTGTTTTAATGAGTGTTTGTTTTTTTGTGTTTGACCTGGCCTGTTTTTGTGTCTATGATTTGGTGTTACATTCTGTTCAATAAAATTCGCACTTATTTTGTATGTAGGCCATACACTATAATATAACTAAAATATAACAATATTTTTCTTATTTTCTCCTTATTTTCCATGTCTATATTGACATTATTGTACTGTAATATTAACCTTACAGTATTTCCATTATGCATAATTCATACAATTAATAGTATGAATAATAGCTTGAATAATTAAAGTTATAGCATGTTAGAAATGTTTGTGATCTAGCTAAGCTAATATAAAAAGCTAATACTTTAGCATTTAAATGAAACCTCTGACAAGTAAAAAGGAAAGACTAACCTCTAAGCTAACAAAATAATTGTATAAAAAGTATTCAACCCCTGTTCTCTTATAGTGAATATTTAAAGTCAAAGTTACTTATTGGTAAGCAAGTGTTTCAAAGAAAATCAAAAACTGAAGAATGCTGCTTGCATAAGTATTCAACCTCTGTCAGAGTTTTCGTCCTTTTTTCTGTGTTTTTTGTTGTGTTATGTTTCTTTTTCCCCACTAGATGTTGCTCAGCCTTAGTTTTTCTTTGTTGTAATTGGTTTCATTGCTTTCACCCATGTCTTGTTCCCATTCTGTGTATTTAAGCCGTCCCTTTTGCCTTTGTTCCCTGCTTGGTTATTGTTGTTTCCTAAGCCCCTGTTGTCTTTATGGTTGCCTCTCTCGAGTTAATATCTTCTGTGTTTTTTCTAGTGCCCTTACCTTGTTTTTTTTGTCTTTTTTCCCTGTTTCTCTTTTTAGTTTTTGGCGGTCTTCAGTTCCCCTGCCTCATCTTCGTTTTTGAGATCCATTGCCTTCTTGTTTCTTTTACTCCTTCTTGGCTCAACGGTAAAACGTCCGTCCCTCACGCTGGAGACCCGGGTTTGATCCCCGGTCCTGACAGAAGTCTCGAGCCCCCACTCCAGTGGCTGAACCTCGGTTACCTCCCCCGCAGCGCTTCTCGGGTGACCCTAGTGCTTGTGACAGGTTTCTGACTCAGTGTTCCCTTCTTCCCTTCCCTTCGAGCTGTAGCCATCCTCCTTCCTGTCTGACTGGGCCAAGATCGCCTATGTGATTACCCTTCTCTCTGGTAAGGCTCTCTCGTGGGCAAAGGCTGTCTGGAAGGTGCAAGCCACCCTCTGATCGGCCGGCAAGGCAATGACAGTGCTGCTGAATATGCCATCAAGTTTCGGACCATAGCCGCTGGAACGACGAAGCCCTCCTGGTTTGCTTCTTGAACAGGCTATCCGAGGCAATCAAGGGCAACCTGGCTACTAGAGAGCCTGCCCGGGACCTTGAGGTCCTCTTTGACCAGGCTGTCTGGTTGGATAATCGGCGGAGAGAGACCAGAGCTGTTCCCATGCTCCCAGCCAGCCCTATTGCAGCTCAGGGTTGCTCCGATCCCCAAGACCCCTCGGAACCGATGCAGTTGGGCAGGGCCCGCCTCTCCCCTGCGGAGCGAAACCGTCGCCTACGAGAACATTGTTGCTTATACTGTGGTCGGTCTGGCCATTTCCATACCTCTTGCCCCGAGCTCTCGGGAAACGCCCAGTCCCGTACAGGCGAGGCAGGACTGTCACGGGAGTAACTCGCACTGCCGCTCCCTCTGACTCCGGGCTGGTTCTTCCCATCACTCTCACCTGGAGTCACCAGCAACACCCACTCCAGGCCTTAATTGACTCCGGCGCTGCTGGGAACTTTATGGACATTTCCCTAGCCCAGAGACCCCAGGAACTCTCTTCCTGCTCCCATGACTGCCACAGCGTTGGATGGTAGGCCCTACCCCTGGCGAAATAACCCATCTTACCTCTTCCCTTCGGCTGGCCGTCCACCAGCACCAGGAGGAGATCTGGTTCTACCTTATCGAGTCTCCCGAGATTCCCATCATCCTTGGGTACCCCTGGCTCCTCCAGCAAACCCGCACGTTGACTGGTCCACGGGGGCAATTCTCAGTTGGGGTGAGTCGTGCCAAACTACGTGCTTGGGCCAGAGAGACCCTGACCCTGCTCCCGAGTCCCTAGAAACCATAGATCTGTCTCACATTCCCCCCCACAGTACCACCACCTCAAGACAGTTTTTAGTAAGAGGAAAGCCACCTCGTTGCCTCTTCATTGCCCCTACGACTGCACCATAGACCTCGTCCCTGACTGAAGTCCCCCTAGAGGTCGCATCTTCTCATTGTCCCCTCCTGAAAGGGCCGCCATGAACGAGTACATTGAAGAGTCCCTTGCAGCCGGGATTATCCATCTGTCCACTTCCCCGGCTGGGGTGGGGTTCTTTTTCGTCGGGAAGAAGGACGGGGGCCTTCGGCCATGTATCGATTACAGGGGGCTCAACAGGATCACTGTGCACAACTGCTATCCCCTACCTCTTATGGCCACCGCTTTTGAGGTCCTTCAAGAGGCCTCGATTTTCACCAAACTGGACTTGCCTAATGCCTACCACCTGGTGCGTATCTGACCGGGTGACGAATGGAAGACGGCCTTCAACACGTCTACGGGGCACTATGAGTACCTGGTTATGCCTTTTGGCCTCACTAATGCTTCTGCAGTCTTCCAAACCCTGGTCAACTATGTACTTAGGGACATGCTCAACAAATTCGTCTTTGTGTATCTGGATGACATCCTCATTTTCTTGAGCTCTCTGCAGGAGCATGTTACCCATGTCAGCAAAGTCCTCAGACGCCTACGTCCAGTTCCACCTGTACGTCAAGCCGGAGAAATGCGATTTCCACGTAACCCAGGTCCAGTTCTTGGGATTCGTCATCAAGCCCGGTCTAATCCAAATGGACCCAAAAAAGGTGAGTGCAGTCGTGGATTGGCCTACCCCCTCATCAGTAAAAGAGGACCAACGCTTCCTCGGGTTCGCCAATTTTTATCGCAAGTTTATCCAGAACTTCAGCTCCGTTGTAGCCCCGTTATCAGCACTCACCAAGGGCACCTCCGCCGGCTTTCGCTGGAGCCAGGACGCTGAGTCGGCCTTCTGCGAACTCAAGACCCACTTCTCCTCGGCTCCTATTCTGGTTCTCCCGGATCCGGAGATTCCCTTTGTCGTAGAGATGGATGCCTCTGAAGTAGTAGTCGGAGCGGTGCTGTCTCAAAGGGGTAAAGACGGCAAGCTGCACCCCTGCGCCTTCTTTTCCCACCGTCTTACCCCGACAGAGAGAAACTACAATGTGGGTGATCGAGAGCTTCTGGCTGTTAAGTCAGCGCTGGAGGAATGGAGCCATTGGCTCGAGGGCGCTAAACACCCGTTCCAAGTACTCACAGACCACAAAAATCTCAAGTACATCCAACAAGCCAAGCGGCTCAATCCCCGACAGGCGCGTTGGTCGCTGTTCTTTAACAGATTTCACTTTGTCCTGTCTTACCGTCCTGGTTCCAAGAACCTTAAGCCAGATTCACTGTCCCGAGTCAACAGAAGCACGACATGAGAGGATAAGGTCCTCCCTATCATCCCGAGCTCGAAAATAGTAGCTCCTGTCAGATGGCATTCCTCCCGTTTCTCATGCCACCCGGGTCCCTTGCATACTCTCGAGTTCCTCCAGAGGCGATTTTGGTGGCCTACCATCAAGGAGGACGTCACCACCTATGTCAGGGCCTGTCCCGTATGCAACCAGAGCAAAACAACGCTCCCCAGGGTCTCCTGCAGCCTCTTCCCATCCCTCATAGACCCTGGTCCCACCTGTCCATGGACTTCATTACCGGGCTTCCACCGTCTCAAGGAAACACCAGTGTCATGGTCATTGTTGACCGGTTTTCCAAGGCCGTCAAGTTCATCCCCTTGCCCAAATTACCCACAGCCAAAGAAACGGCGGAGCTGATCATCACTCATGTTTTCCGCACCTTTGGCTTACCACGGGACATCGTCTCTGATCGGGGACGTCAAACCTGGAGAAAGGCCAGACTAAAGCTCCTGAGAACCTCGCAGCAGTACCAACAGCAGGCGAACCGACGACGAAGACCGGCCCCTACTCTGCGCCCCGGTCAACGAGTCTGGCTCTCCACCAAGAACCTACCCTTGCGGGTGGAGTCCCGCAAGTTGGCCCAGAGGTTCATCGGACCCTTCAGGATTGCCAGGAAAGTCAATTCCGTCACTTATAAGTTGTTTCTCCCTAGGTCATTAAGAATTAACCCCACATTCCATGTGTCTTTGTTAAAACCTGTTTTGTCCTCTCCCTTCTCTGTGCCAGGTAAACCGCCCCCTCCGTGCATCATCGACGGCCAGCCTGCCTACACAGTCCACTGAATCCTGGATGTCCGGCGAGTACGGGGCTCCCGGCAGTATCTCGTGGACTGGGAAGGCTATGGCCCTGAGGAACGCTCCTGGGTCCCGGCCCAAGACATCCTGGACCCCGGGCTCATTCGGGACTTTAATGCCCGAGTCTTCGGGAGGAACGTCAGGAGCCTTTTGCCTTTGCTCCCCGCTTGGTTATTGTTGTTTCCTAAGCCCCTGTTGTCTTTATGGTTGCCTCTCTCGAGTTAATATCTTCTGTGTTTTTTCTAGCGCCCTTGCCTTGTTTTTTTTTGTCTTTTTTATGCAGACCTCTTGAAATGGTTGCGTAAAAAATAAAAATTCTTGTGCACCACCTCGGCATTTGCATCACAGGCTCATCGCCTCCCTGTGGCTCAACGGTAAAACATCTGTCTATCCCTCACACCGGAGACCAGGGTTTGATACCTGGTCCAAGTGTTGACATGATTCACTTATGATTGGCCTTCACCTGTGAAATATTAAAACAGCTCCCATTTTCAAAAAAAAAAAAACACCTAAGTTGAACTGGCATTGAAGGGACTTTGAGTCTGAAGAAAATTAGTAAAAAATCAAGACTAAGGAGCATTGTAAGGAAGTTAGGAATGTAACAGAAGTTCATAACTTAGGAATATCTAAGAGGTGGGACATCCCAGTAAGCACTGTTGGATAACAGTGAGGAAGTGGAAGCGGCATCACACCCACCCAGTTTATAATGGCTGAGAGTGGGATGAAGGTGCACTAGACAACCATTTCAAGAGGTCTGCATAATTGAGAACTGTATGAGAGAATGGGTAGGAAGAAACCTTTGCTTAGAAAGAGCCATATCATAACACAAGAGTGACCCAGTGAATGTTTTCATGTTTTTTTATGTTTTTATGTTTGTTTGGTTTTTTTTTTTTGTGATGAGACCAAATCCAAGATACTGTTTTTAGGCAAGTTTCAAAGTGCTATGTTTGGTGCAAATCTAACACAGGCCATACCTCAAGTAACACCATCCATACATACATTTATGGTGGCAGTATGATGCTCTGGAATTTCATCCTCAGAAACTGGGCTTCTTGTCAAAATGTAAGGGAGAACAGATGGAGCAAAATACAGAGAGATATTACAAGAGAAACTGCTCCAATGTAAAAATTAGCTTGGTTATAAAAACCAATGGTTGTTTAAAAAAAAGTGAATATTATACAGTCTACAGATCCCATCTGAATCCCACTGTCAATCTTTGGCACTGTTTGAAAACTGCAATCAACAAACAACATCCGACCAACTTGAAGAACCTGGAGCAAATCTGACAGGAAGAATGGGTGAAAATTCCATTGTGTGCAGAGCTGGTAGGAAGTCACCCCATCACACTTAAAGCTGTTATTGCAGTAATAAGGGGTTCTACCAAATATGCAAGCAGCATTTTTCATTTTTTATTTTTTTTAAAGATCTGCTGACATATAGTGAATTCTGACTTTGAAAATGAACTCAACTTGGCTGGACTACTGTCTTGCACTTTTGCAGAGGCACTGTAAAAACTCTGATATAGTAATGTCATATTCCAGTAAAAAAAAAAAAAAAAGCTGGATATATTTAATGTATAAATGAATGATGAGATATTATACTTCCAACACCAACTAAAAGGTTATTGTTTGAAATCAGATATTTAGTTAATTAAATATTGGAGTCAGATCTTTCATTATATATTGAAGTCAAATATTTATATATTTTATTCTACTTAGTTAAATTTAAATAAATAAAAATACAATAATATAATTCAGTGTACACACGTAAGTTTCTCAGGCCTGCAGTGTGAATCCTTCAGTAGAGCAGAGAGCTGCTTCATTCTTGAATCTCCTTTTATTTTTCCACTCAGATTCAGATCCGTCTGCAGTAAGGGGTTTGTACCTAAATCTTCAGTCAGAACATTACAGGCTTCCTCTGCTTCAGGACTTTTCAACAATCTGCAAGAAGAGAGAAAATTCTTGTTAAGAGATATATATAGTTAATAATACCTCCCTATAGTATTTTGGTCTAATCAAATATAATTAAAAACACATTTACTTGCTAATAAATTCCCTTTGAAATAATTTCTTTACATTAATTGTTATAAATTGCTCACTTCATTGTTGTTAGTTTACAGTCTGGATCCTGTAGTAAGTCAGTGAGCAGCTTCACTCCTGATGCTCCAGGGTCGTTTCCTCTGAGATCCAGCTCTATCAGGTGTGATGATTTCAGAGCTTCAGCCAGAGCAGTGTATCCTTCCTCTGTTATACTGCAGTCTGAAAGTCTAACGAGAAAACATTTGATGGCATTACTAATACTAATAATTAATAATAGTCTGATGTCTGATTAAAGCTTTATATCGTATTATTTTTAGTTCTACATGTAGCCAGTGTTTGCATTCTACATGTAAAGTCACAAGCTCTTATGTACATTTTAAATAGCAAAAGCAGAACCTCACCTCAGTATCTGCAGGTTACAGGGCTGATGTTGCAGCAGTGCACAAAGCTTCTGCACTCCAGAGTTTCCAAATTTATTCTCACTCAGATCCACCTCTTGTATGTGTGCAGGATTTGAATGAAAAGATGAAGTCAAAGCAGAAGAGCCTTCTTCTGTAATACCACAGTCCTTTAGCCTAAAGATAACAGGCAACAGTGGGAAAAAAAAAATATTCACTTTAAGCAACATTTTATTCTGAGGTTCATCTGACAATGAGTTTACATGACAAACATGACAATGATCATATTTACGAAAAAAGGTCAACAAGGTCAACAAATAAAAAATATAATTTAATATATTTAAAAATAATATTGTAAGAGATAAGTATGTATACATATAAGTGACACACATAAGTTTCTCAGCTCTGCAGTGTGAATCCTCCAGTAGAGCAGAGAGCTGCTTCACTCCTGAGTCTCCTTTTATTTTTCCACTCAGATCCAGTTCTCTCTGCAGTAAGGGGTTTTTACCCAGAACCTCAGTCAGAAAATCACAGGCCTTCTCTGCATCAGCACTTTTTAACAGCCTGCAGTGAGGGAACAGAAACAGATTACATTATTAGCAATTTCATTCTTTATTTTACCTTCAGCCTCCTTAATACTCCATTAGACGTCATGTTAAAGCATTCTGTACAGGAGATGGCATGAGAGCACATTTTCTGATACCAATACTGAAACCTTGAGTACTGGCTGATGCATTTACTGAGCCTAGAATTTTAGCTACAAAATTTGTGATTCAAAAATGAGTGATTCTTAATTGAAGCACTTAAGATGGCCAACTACAATTATAATACACAAACCGCTTAAACACTCAGCTGCACTACAGAAAGAAACACATAGACAGCATTGCATATTCTTGGTATTTTAGTCACCATCCACACAATTGGTATGGCAGCATAGAGCAGCTTAAATGTAAAAACTGACAGTGTTACAGTTGAGGCCAAACATTTACATATACTTAAAGACATTCAAAATTTAATTTTCACAGTTCCACAAATTTCATGTTAGAAAATGTTTCCTGTTTTAAGTCTGTTTTAATAGAGCCTCTACATAATTTCCATAAGAGGTCGTTTTAAAATAAGGGATAAGAGACAGATTAATTTCAGCTTTTATTCACTATATCAGATTTCAGTGGGTCAAAAGTTTACATACACATTGTAAGTATTTAGTATTAATTGCTTAACTTCCACAAGCTTCTCACAGTACTTGGCCATTTTTGCTCATTCCACCTGACAGGACTGGTGTAACTCATTCAGGTTTGCTGGCCTCCTTGCTCAGACACACTTTAAGCCATTTAGTTACAACTTTAGAGGTTTGCTTAGGATCATTGCCCAGCTGGAAGACCCAGTTGTGACCAAATTGTAACTTTCTGGCTAATCTTTTGAGGTTTTGCTTCAATATTTCTAGCTAATCCTCCTTCCTCATAATGCCATCTATTTTCTGAAGTGCACCAGCCTCTCTTCCAGAAAAACACCCCCACAACATGATGCTAACACCCCCATGCTTCACAGTCTTCAGATTAAAAGCCTCATCCTTTTTTTTCACACATAGCACTGATCATTATCGTTAAAAAAGCTCATACCATCCATCTGGAGCCAGTCAGTTCAATTTTTGTTTCATCTGACCATAGAGCACTCACCAGCAAACGTCAATCTAGCTTTTTTATGCCTGTCTTGGATGAGGGGCATCTTCCTTGCACAACCTTTCAGGCCATAGCAATGTCGGACGTAATGGTGGATGCACATACACCAGTTTACCCAGAATGGTGTAAAAAAAAAAAAAAAAAAAAAAACAGTTCAGTGCCTTGATGAGGGAGGTCAAAGGAGAATGGCTGGTTCAGGCTGACAGGAAGGCTACAATAACCTAAATAACCACTATTTACTGTCGTGGTGATTATGAAACCATCTCAGGACACACAACACATCTAATCATGAGGTGCAGATAGAATAGCAGAAGATCTATTGTATCAACACTTTGGGTTCCAATTATATTGTCCAAAACCAGGAATCTGAGAGACAATCTGACCTTGTGTGAAATGCGGACTTTACCAATAATGATATAAATTTTCCAACAGCCTTGGTACTACTGACTATTATCTAAATAAATAATAGAAATTTCTTTTTGATGAGACTCGAATGTAAAAAAATGTAGATGGGCTTTAAAAGTTTTAAACACTGATTAAATTGGAAGTTTATCTGTTCTATAAATAAACCCTGAATTTGCATTTGGTTATTTAGTGGGCATAACAGGGTTGTTTGTTTATAATAAAATAATTCAGTTGGTTGTTTTGGTTAGTATTTGGTTAGTGTAGTGTATTGAAGTGGACTTTATGTAGTAATTATGAAGTGATCAATTATGAAGTATATATTGCTCACTTCAGTGTTGTTAGTTTACAGTCAAGATCCTGTAGTAAATCAGTGAGCAGCTTCACTCCTGATGCTCCAGGGTTGTTCCCTCTGAGATCCAGCTCTATCAGGTGTGATGATTTCAGAGCTTCAGCCAGATCAGTGTATCCTTCCTCTGTTATACTGCAGTCTGAAAGTCTAAAGAGCACAAATGTCTGTTATTATTTAATCCTGAAAAAGATCACAGCACAAAATCTAACATTTTCTATTTGGTAGGATTTAGTTTAAAATGTTTACTTTTTTAAAATATAAAATTGTGAATTTCTGAATTCTCTGTTTAACCCTTAGTGGAGAGTAACATTTTTTTTATTTGACTGACAAAGACTGTATAACAACAATCTTTGGTTATATATATACATCACTCTGCCAAACATTTGCTTTGTAAAATTACTCACCTTGCATCTACTTTATTTATTTGACTTCTAGTTGAGTACACTAGACTGTGTGTTCTATGTGGTCCTGTTTCATTCAGTATAGAAGTACACAGCCACATTAAAGCTTTTTACTTTTTACATATCTTACTATTATATCTTTTGCTTGGTGGTTTGGATGCAAATCAGAATCAGAATTAAATGGTAAATGTAATGTTCCCCTTCAGGAACTCGAGCTGCGTCACGAAACGCTATGGGAACGCCCCCGCATGACTGCGCTCTGAATCACGTGTCTAATCCGTCCAATGGATGGGCGAGACGTCATGGGCGGGGTGACGTAGCGACCCGGAAGCATAAAAGCCCGAGCGGCGAGCCCCGCGTTAGCTTCCTGTTTTCAGCAAGCTCTCTATGTTGATTGTCTATTTTCCGTCTGGTTTGTGTTTTATCGGCGGCATGCCTAAAGCCAAGGATAAGACAAAGGGCGAGAGCGGGCAGCGCTTCAGGCTGTGTGTTCCTCCCTGTCCGCGACATATTACGGGCGGGGATACACACAGTCTGTGCGTTGCCTGTTTGGGAGCGGAGCATGCTCAGTCGGCTCTCGAGGGAGCAGGCTGCGCACATTGCGAGCGTTTACCGCTGCGCACTCTCCGCTCCCGCTGGGCTCTCTTTGAGGAGGGAGCCCTCACTAGCGTGCCTCGCGGTGCCGGCCCCGCTTCTGCCGAGGCAGAGCGGCGGTTGCGCTCGTGGGGCTCGCAGATGGACCTGGCGGAGGGAATGGAGACGGGCCCGTCCCTTTCTCCTTCCTCACCCTCCAGGTCCACTGTCCCCTCCCTGGGCTCGGAAGCACGCTCTGCGGTTTCTTCCCCCCGGGGAGCGGACTCGGCGCTCCACCTATCGTCCTCCGAGGAGGTCGATGTGAAGAGCGTCGACCCTGAGCCGCAGTCTCCTCAATACGGGGAGCTGCTCGAGGTGGTTACGCGGGCAGTCGCCAAGCTTAGCATTGACTGGCCCGCTGAGTCACGGCCTGAGCCTCAGGGCTCTAGACTGGATAGCGTTTTTTACGCAGTAGGCCGCCACCTCCGCCCCGGAGCCTGCCCTTTTTTCCGGACCTCCACACTGAGGTGTCGAGGTCCTGGAATAGGCCGTTTTCAGCCTGGTTGTTCAGCCCCACTTCTTCCCATTACGCTAATGTGGCGGGGCTGGACCACTCCGGTTACAGGGCGATGCCCAGGGTTGAACAGACGCTAGCCAGCTATCTGTCCCCTGCTGCTGCATCGTCCCTGAAGGCTCCGGCGTTGCCTACCAAGCCGCTGCGGACCACCTCAGCGCTGGTAGGCAAGGCGTACATGGCAGCAGGTCAGGCCGGTGCGTGTCTGCACACCATGGCGGTGTTACAGGCGTACCAGGCCGACCTGCTTAAAGAGCTGGTTGAGCAGGGCGAGAGTACGTCTGAGCAGGTAGCTGAGCTCAGGCGGGCTGCTGATCTGTCCCTCCGCGCCACCAAGGAGACCGCCCGTGCTATCGGTCGGTCTATGGCAGTCCTGGTGGCGGCGGAGAGGCATCTCTGGCTGACCCTGTCCGATATGAAAGAGAAGGACAGGGTCGTGCTCATGGACGCCCCGCTTACTCCCTCGGGCCTGTTTGGCGACGCGGTAGACTCCGTCGTCGAGAGATACCAGCAGGCCCGTGCTCAGGCGGCGGCGTTCCACCGGTTCCTCCCCCGTCGCTCTCTAGCTCGTGGGGCTGCTGGGCGGGGGCAGCCCCCTCTGTGTACGGCCCCCTCCTACAGGGAGGCCCAAAAGCAGAGCGTCGCCTCCCGTGCTCCCCCGAGGCGGGAGCAGGACTCACGACGACGCTCTGGGCCCGGCCCTTCGGGCACTAAGGCGGATCTGAGGACCGTCCTCATGTCCAGAAGGGCCGCGGCTAAGAAGCCCTGATGGTTTTGGCCCAGGGCTTCCGAGGGCGGGCCCCTCTGGGGCGACGCGGCGTACACCTCATCTTACGGTGCCCAGGTCCCCCCAGTGCCCTCAGGAGGTCGATCTGCCAACCCTGCCACCTATGGTGCTTCAGGGCGCAGCGGTCTCTGGCGAGCGCCTCTCCCAGTTCTCGCCCGACAACGTAGCGGGTCTGGGAGGCTCGCGGCCTCTCCTGAGGCCTTCGCAGCGGTTAGCTCATTTCCCCCATGTCGGTTCGCCGCCTCAGGGCACCCAGCTAACCGCTTATATTACACCAGAGGTCAGTCTCGAGAGACTGATTCCCTTAGTGAGCTTTCTGGCAGCGTGGAAACTTCTGCCGAATGTGTCTCATTGGGTCCTGCGTACTGTAGAAAGAGGCTACCGAATTCAGTTCGGCTCGCCTCCACCTCGTTTTTCTGGGGTTCTTCCCACTGTGGTGGGTCCCGAGCAGGCTCTGGTATTGGAGCAGGACGTACATACTCTCCTGGGGAAGGAGGCCATCGAGGTGGTCCCTCCTCACGACAGAGAGTCAGGGTTCTACAGCCGGTACTTCATTGTTCCCAAGAAGGGGGGAGGGCTGCGTCCCATTTTGGACTTGCGGCAATTGAACCTCTCAGTCGCTCGACTGAAGTTCAGGATGCTTACGGTCACTCAGGTCGTGTCTCAGATCAGGTCCGAGGACTGGTTCGTCACAATCGACCTAAAAGATGCGTATTTCCACATCTCCATCCTTCCCCCGCACAGGAAGTTCCTGAGGTTCGCTTTCGGGGCGAAGCTTACCAGTATCGGGTTCTTCCCTTCAGCCTAGCACTCTCACCCCGCACCTTCACGAAGTGCGTGGATGCTGCCCTGGCTCCTATGCGACTACAGGGCATCCGCATACTGAACTATATCGACGACTGGTTGATTTTAGCTCATTCAGAGCAGATGGCGGCTCGGCATCGAGATGCCGTTCTCGCCCATATGAAGGAACTGGGGTTAAGACTAAACGCCGAGAAAAGCGTGCTTTCTCCAGCTCAGAGAACCGCTTATCTAGGCGTCGTGTGGGATTCGACCACGATGCAGGCACGTTTGTCTCCTGCTCGGATCGAGTCGGTCCTCACAGCGGTCGCGAGAGTGAAAGTAGGCCGGTCACTCACTGTAAAGCAGTTTCAGAGACTGCTGGGCCTATTGGCAGCTGCGTCCAACGTGATACCATTTGGCCTGCTGCACATGAGACCCCTACAGTGGTGGCTCAAGACCAGGGGGTTTTTCCGAAACAGAGGAAACCCGCTCCGCATGATCAAGGTCACGCGGCGATGCCGCCGTGCCTTAGCTGTGTGGAGAGAACCTGGGTTCTTGTCTCAGGGCCCGGTCCTGGGAGCTCCTGGTCACCGCGTAGTGCTAGGGACGGATGCGTCCCTCACCGGATGGGGAGCAGTCATGAGTGGCCATCCTGCCCGTGGTCTGTGGAGCGGCCGCCATCTCACTTGGCACATCAACCGCCTGGAGATGCTGGCCATGTTTCTAGCTCTGAAACACTTTCTCCCAGACCTAAGAGGCCGCCACGTGTTGGTGCGCACCGACAACACGACGGTGGTCTCTTACATCAACTGCCAGGGAGGTCTGCGTTCTCGCCCCCTTTACAGGCTGGCGCTCCAGATCCTTGTGTGGTCCCAAGGGAACCTCCTCTCATTGAGAGCGGCCTACATCCCTGGTCATCTCAACGTGGGAGCAGACACCCTGTCGAGGCAGGGGCCGGTGCCCGGGGAATGGAGACTTCACCCCGAGGTGGTGGAGCTCATATGGCGTATGTTCGGCAGAGCCCAGGTGGATCTGTTTGCGACGCAGGAGACGTTGCACTGTCCCCTTTGGTTCTCTCTGACTCATCCAGCTCCTCTTGGACTGGATGCCATGGTACAGCCGTGGCCGAGGCTGCGTCTGTACGCCTTTCCTCCAGTCGCTCTGCTCCCGGGAGTTCTGGAGAGAGTGCGCCGGGACGGAATTCGTCTACTGTTAGTAGCCGCGTTCTGGCCGGGCCGAGTATGGTTCTCGGACCTGATTTCCCTCCTAGACGGCTCCCCATGGGAGATTCCGATCAGGAGGGATCTCCTCTCACAGGCGGGGGGCCATCTTCACCCCCGCCCGGAGCTGTGGAAGCTGTGGGTGTGGCCTCTGAGGGGGCACAACTCCGCGCTTCCGGTCTCTCAACCGAGGTTGTGGAGACCATCCTCCAGTCCAGAGCTCCCTCTACGAAAAAACTGTACGCCCTGAAGTGGAAACTTTTCACTTCCTGGTGCGGAGACCCCCGGCTTGACCCTGTTCACTGCCCAGTTGGTACAGTGCTGGAGTTCTTGCAGGCCCGCCTCTCCGCGGGACTGACCCACTCCACCCTGAAGGTGTACATGGCAGCTATTGCGGCCTGCCACGCCCCTCTTGATGGCCAGTCAGTGGGCAGGCACCCCTGGGTGACACGTTTCCTCCGCGGCGCACTGAGGATCAGACCTCCAGCTCGATCTCGGGTCCCCTCGTGGGACCTGGCCGTGGTTTTAGAGGCTCTCTGCAAACCCCCCTTCGAGCCCATAGAGGAGATTTCGGACCGTCTTCTGACGTTGAAAACTGCCTTTCTCTTGGCAATTTCCTCTCTTAGGAGAGTGGGGGATCTTCAGGCCCTCTCGGTGACCCCTTCCTATTTAGACTTTGCGCCTGGTTTGGCCAAAGCATTCTTGTACCCCCGAGCGGGGTACGTACCGAAAGTTCCCTCCTCTGCACCACGGCCGGTCGTGCTGCAGGCTTTCTGTCCTCCTCCCTTCAGGGAGCCCGACCATCGGAAGCTCAATTGTACGTGTCCAGTGCGAGCACTGGACACGTACGTCCACAGAACTGCCCTGTGGAGAAAGGCGGACCAGTTTGTTTGCTTTGGTCCCCCTAAGAGGGGTTTTCCTGCTTCTAAGCAGACCCTCAGCCGGTGGATTGTAGAATCCATTTCTCTGGCTTTCGAGTCCTCTGGTCTCCCCAGTCCCCTGGGGGTCAAGGCTCACTCTACCCGAGCGGTGGCGGCCTCTAAGGCCTTTCTGGCAGGTGTGTCCTTACAGGACATCTGCAACGCGGCGGGATGGTCCACGCCCCTGACCTTTGCCAGGTTTTATGACCTAGATACCCGAGCCACTCCCGGCTCCTCTGTCCTTGTGCCTTAGGCTTGCCTCCTCCTGGAGGCAGGGACTTGTAAGTCTGGCGGCGTGGGTATACTCGTTCCCACAGCGTTTCGTGACGCAGCTCGAGTTCCTGAAGGGGAACGTCTGAATCACGTGTCTAATCCGTCCAATGGATGGGCGAGACGTCACGGGCGGGGTGACGTAGCGACCCGGAAGCATAAAAGCCCGAGCGGCGAGCCCCGCGTTAGCTTACTGGAAAATGAAGCAAGCGCCGCAGGGACGCCGGAAGTGTGGCACCGAGACGCAGTGTCTCGTTCCCTCGGCGAACCATGGTTACGTATGTAAGCACCGCACGGTCACGCGGGGGCGTTCCCATAGCGTTTCGTGACGCAGCGTCTTGTTCCCTCGGGGAACCATGGTTACATACGTAACCTGGAGATGTTTTCTTTAAATGTTTGACCATCTATGTAGTTTCTATCTATCTAACCATAAACCTAAAGTTCTTTTCCAAACCAACAATCCTTCTAACCCTTCTAGTCTACTCTATAAATAAAAGGGCACTATTACCACTTTACTGGTAAAAGCCTCACATCGAGCATTTCAATGTACAACTGTTCCTGACATTTTGAGCAAATGACAAATAAACTTGAAACTTGAACTTGAATAGGAGAGACAAACTCACCTCAGTTTCTCCAATTTACAGTTTGGACTCTTCAGTTCAGCACAAAGCAGCTTCACTCCTGAGTCCTCCAGAGGATTACTGCTCAGATCCACCTCAGCAAGCTTGGAGGATTCTGAGCTGAGAACTGTGTGTAAAGCCGAGCAGCTTCTCTCTGTCAGGTTACACTCACTGAGCCTGAAAGTAGAAAATGTCAGTGAGTAAAAGTTTTATATATCGCTAGTTGCAAAAAGCATGACTTAGTTCTAAACTGTTGGCCTTTTTTAACAACAAAGAGGAATCAACTCCATAGTAATGTCCATAATTTTGGAATATGATGTTCACAAGTACATGCTGGTGAGGTTCTGCTGTATACATCCTTTTTAGCCATCTAACTTGGCCAAACAAACTTTAATTCTTTTCACAGTGCTAGCTAAAAAAAATTCCACACTTATTTCAGAAAAAAAATGTAATTTGCAGGCAGCACAAAAAATTCATTTCAATACCTCAATTTTAAGTTATGTTATGTGTTTGATCAACATTTTATGTCAGTTTGCTCATGAATGTATGTGAGCACAAACCAGCTAAATGGAGAAACGGGTTTAACTTACCGAGCTGTTGTGGCTTCCTGGACGACTGGTAGCAGTCTCTTAAAGCATTCATCTGATCTTATGAACTTCTGTAGCTCAAACACTTCCAGATCCTCCTCTGATGTCAGCAACACAAAGACCAGAGCAGACCACTGAGCAGGTGAGAGTTCAGCTTCAGAAAGACGTCCTGAGCTCATGTAGCTTTGGATCTCTTTCACTAGTGAATCATCATTTAACTCATTCAGACAGTAGAACAGATTGATTGATCTCTCTGGAGATGGATTTTGTTCAAGTTTGGACTTGATGTACTCAACTATGTCTTTCTGACAGTCAGAGCTGCTTCCTGTGTGTGTCAGCAGACCTCGAATGAGCTTCTCATTAGACTCCAATGACAGGCCCAGAAGGAAGCGGAGGAAAAGGTCCAAGTGTCCATTGTCACTCTCCAAAGCCTTGTCCACTGTAATCTTGAGCAAATCTAAAACTTTTGTTTCTTTGCTCTCTTTTGGTTGTTCGAAAACATTCTTGTTTTCATTTCGGAGACATAAGTATGTAAATAAAGAAGCAATGAACTCCTGAATGCTGAGATGCACAAAGCTGAAAACTGTGCCTAGAAATCTGCCAGTCTCCTGAGTGCACACTCCTGAGTACACTGCTATTTTACTGGGATTAATTCCACAGGCTTCTAGATCTCCTGCATAGAAAATCAGGTTGTTTTTTTCCAGGTGACTAAAAGCAAGTTTTCCCAGTGAAAGAATTCCCTCTTTATCCCATGGAATATCTGAGGTATGCTTTCTATTGTATTTCTTGTCCCCCTGTACGGTCTGAAAGATCAGAAAGTATGTGTACATCTCCGTCAGAGTCTGTGGAATGTCTTCACTGTCTGTTCTTCCCAAAATCACCTCAAGTACAGTAGCTGAAATCCAACAGAAGACTGGAATATGACACATGATGAAGAGGCTTCTTGATCCTTTAACATGGTCAATGATTCTGTTGGCCAGACTCTCATCGCTGATTTTCTTTCTGAAGTACTCCACCTTTTGTACATCATTGAAGCCACGCACCTCTGTGAACCGGTCCACATGTTCAGCAGGGATCTTAGCAGCTGCTGCTGGTCGAGTGGTGATCCAGATGAGAGCAGAGGGAAGCAGATTTCCTTCAATGAGGTTCGTCATTATAGTGTCCAGTGAAGCTGTCATTGATGCATTAGTCCACATCTCATTTTCATGGAATGTTAGAGGAAATCGACACTCATCCAGGCCATCAAAGATAAACATGACTTTATACTTATCTGTGAATCTCATTCCTTTTGTTTCTGGGAAAAAATGATAGATGATTTCCCTCAAACTGCACACTTGCTTCTCCTTCAGATTCAGTTCTCTGAAAGGCAGGGGAAATATGAACTTGATGTCCTGATATTCTTTCCCTTCAGCCCAGTCTAGAACAAACTTCTGCACACAGATGGATTTTCCGATACCAGCGACCCCCTGCGTCACCACAGTTCTGATGGGTTTGTCTTCTTCAGATAAAGGTTCAAACATGTTCTTGCAATCAATTTGCTGCTCTTGCTCCATTTGATTTTCTTCAGCTTTCACAGTAGTTCTTTGCTTTTCAATATGTCTCACCTCATGTTGTTCATTCATTTGTTGAATTCTGCCTGTAGTGATGTACAGATCTGTGTAGATCTTGTTAAGAATGTTGGAGTCTCCCTGCTTTGCAATTCCTTCCCATACGTGTTGATACTTCTTACACAGGTTTGATTTGAGTGCACGCTGCTGAAATCCTATTAGCGCATCTAATTAAACAATTATACATTAAACAATTATAAAACACAAAATGATTAAGACATTAAAAATACAAGGAAGTAAATTTCTAAATCACTATGAAACATCGTAGACATGGCATCACTAAATCTAATAATATTATTAAGAAAATAGAGAAAATATGCATGGTAGTAGGAACTTTTCAGCTGACTATTCACAAATTTGCATGTCTTGTGCATTTAAGCAGGAAACATCATCTGCTGTCTTCTATTGATCTCTTACCCTGGAGTGCTTCAGCGAGGTCATTGTGTTCCATTATCTTCAGAAAGTACAATGCCATATCAAGAGCTGCTTCTTTAATACTCCACAGATCATCCCTCACCTCTCCATAATATTTTGTGTTTTCTTTTCTCAGAAGTTTCTTAAACATCTCCAGCTCATGTTTTATAAATACAATCATTTTATTCTCAAGATCCTTTACAAAACACAGAGAGGGAATACAAGAAAAATGTAAAACGCAGAATGATTTTATGGTAAACATGATATCTGTTTTCCTCACAAATACATTTACTATATACAAAGAAACTGACAAGGCTTTATTCAGGGTTGAGTGTGTGCAGTGCAGAATTAATTAATACCAAAATTGGGCACATCTATATTCCAGCCTCAGAATTATCTATCAATTGTACACTTCAATGTATGAAATTAACATAAGAAGAAATAGAATATCAAACACTTTAGCACTGCAAATTAAGGAAAATGACCATACATCACCCCCAAATTACCCACCACCACTTGCTTCAAAATATAAAATGAACATTCCAACATTCAAAATGCATTTTTCCAATCATAGACAAAGACAGGGACCCATAAAGAAAAGATTTTTACATCTCATGGATGTTGTCACTTATGGATTTGGATTTGACAAGCAAGCCCTTCTAAACAAGGGGTCTTTTTTATCAAAGCTGTGCATAGAACAACTTCGAAACTTGTGTGTAAGAGCCACCTGTACGCAAAAAAAAAAAGGTATTTATCACTCTGCTGGCCATTGACAAATCACTCACATTCTAAATTCATGTGCTTGCGCATGGCCACACTCATTTGCATAAAAAAAACTTCCTCTAATCGCCATATATGGTAAACAACTTCCCCTTAAAAGGAAGTTGTCCCCACAATAACCTGCTTGCGGTGCTGCTTGTTTCAGGTGACATGGAGCATTCCAAAAGGTCTAAGAAGATGAACTTCACCAACATTGAAGTAAAGATACTGTTGCACAAAGTCGAGCAAAGCAAAAATGGTTCATTTTACGAGTAGTTTGTCTAATAAATAAATACAATAAAAAAGCATGTGTGTGCATTCTATTTCGCCAATTACATTTAGAAACTCTGTGATTGCATGAAAATTCCTCATTTTTGGTCTTTTCTGCTGCTGGTTTTGAAATGCAGTTTGAGCAATATGAATGAAGGCAAAACGTGTCATTATTTAACTCTAATTAACATTATGTAACTTGGTTGAGAAATGTACAGTCTCCAATTTCACTTTGAAATGTACGTGTGGCTAGAAGCCCTAGAATAGAGATCAACTAAAACTGCACTGGACAAATAAAATGGACTGATGATCCACTCCTCACTCTCAGCATAGAGTTTCCAGTGGTGCTAAAAACACTTTCCTCCCTCCGCATGAGCCAAATCTTCAAACAAAGCATAATCCCAATCCATCTTTAAATTGTTGTTTTTATCTAATTTTACTTTACATTCCATCTGTGTCCTCTGTCTGCATCTTGTGAGCACCGAAATCAGTAATCTTCCACTGGAAGACTTTCACTGGAATGGAAGCTCCTCATAATCAGCTTACCTTCTATTACAATTTTTTTTGTTTTGTTTTATTACCATAAGAGGTTCCTGCACATGTATGGTCAGGAAAGTGTGGCATTATACCACATCCATATTGACTTGATAAATCCCATTCAGTGCACAGAAACATGCATATGCGTGGTTTACACACAAAACTATGTTCACGCCTGTTTAATAAATGAGACCCCAGATGCTAAAAGTAGACCTTAATCACCAAATAAATCTCCATTTACTCTCTGTACTCTACAAGGTCTGGTTAATTTCAGAAGGTGTCTGGTCTCTCAGGTATCAGTATTTCTGTGCTGTTGTGCCTTCATTCATGTAAAGACATGCTGAGATAGTGGGAGCTCAGTGGTTAAATCCCAGCACTGCCAAACTCCTAGGATAAACTCTTTAGTAAGGCTCTTAACCATGCTCAACTGCTCTGTTGTATCCTGTCTCAATTGTAAGTTGCTTTGGATAAAAGCATCAGACAAATGAGGTAAATGTAGATATGATACGTTAATGAAGTTTCCAATTGTGCAGAAGGATCTCAAACTATTAAGTCAGACACTGTTCTCACTTGTATATTAGCATTATTACAACTGTTGTGACGTCTGGCCTCTCAAGTGAACACAACTTACCTGAAACACCATGAGCAAAGAGGCAACACAGAGCTGCAAGTTTTGCCATATCAACAATCTGCATACTAACATTTTCTGGTGGATTTAAAAGTTTCATAAATGCTGCTTTTCTTTGTACTCGCATGTGTATGTTGATCACCTGGAACACTTGTTCCTGACACAGCTCATTTGCATTCGGTGATACCCACAAAACCCCATAAAATGTCAAGTGCACAGAGAGCTAGGATCATGAAAGATCATGTTAAAGGCTGAAAGGCAGAAGTGGAAGTTATTTTGACTCAAAATTAATGATCCAGTTAAAGGCTGAAATATAGAAATATTGAATAATGTATAATATTAATAATAATAAGAAAGCTCTAAATTGTCCATGGTTCATGAAAACCAATTTGCTTGTGTAAATGCGTACTAACAACTTGCCAATATCCAGCCTGATTAATAAGGTCCAATATTACAGTAAATGATGTATTATGATAATTAAATATCAGCTGTAATAAACATTCTCAAATATTTGTGAAAATCTGCAATAGATGACATGAAAACCAATCTAAATCTTACATTGAAGATGTTGTAGAGAAAGTCTGTAATCTTCTTTTCTAATTCGTCACTTTTCAGAGAAGGTTCTGGTTCAAGGACATCTCTGCAGACAAATAATTTATGTTATGATCATTTGCTTAAATTAAACTAATAAATAGCAACATGAAATAAAAAAAATATATACCTTCCCTTAGAGTATATATCTCTTATTTTGTCAGCGTTAGCTGGATGCTTTAGCAGTCTCGCTGAGTAGGAATTCCGTCTAAAGGGAATGGAAAAACTTTTTAGCATTATCATGTAATTGTCATTCTCATTCAAATATCCACAGGTTTCACTACAGCATCAGAAACACTCTGCTTGCACAGCTGACAAAAGATTTTTGTCTGAAATCAACAGTCCCCTGCGAAAGTATTGGAAAAGCAAGGCCAATTCAATGCCAATTCTTTTGTTTTTGATATTGACTTTTGAGATAAAAGACGAGTATAAGCCAAAAGCTTTCATTTCCTGATATGTACATCTAAATATGTTAAACAACTTAGAACATGGCTCTGGTCAATTTTCCCTCTTTTCTCAGCTTCAAAAGGGCTTGCTTTTCTCAGACAGCTCTCTGGTCTTCATGTTGGTTTATCCTTTTTAACAACAGATGCACAGACGAAACCCAGGGTTCAAACCAAGAGCAGCCATTCAGAGCTATTAATTGTTTAATCTAACAGGGCACACCTGGGCAACAAGAAACATCTGTCAGTCACATATTCCAATATTTTTTGATCACATGAAAAATGTTTGTATTCAAACAAAAGGTGCCATGTTCTCTGTAAACCCAAATGTCTTCAGTGCATAGCAAAAAAAATAGAATTGGCCTTGCTGTTCCAATACTTTCCTAGGGGAATGTGTGTGTGTGCGTGTGTATACACATTTGAACACTTAAGCCACACTTACAGATGAATTTCACTGTATTAGAGAACATGTCAAACCAGGTGGCATTTATTTTAAAGAAAGATACTGCAAGCACACTAAAATTATAAAATCTCTCACACTAAAATTATAAAAATAATAGTTAGACATAATTAGACAAAAATCTATTTGGACACTCAATAGAATTACAGTGTTTTGTTATTTAGTTTGCCATCCTTTGTTTCGCAGGACTTCATGACAATGTCTGGGCCTGGGCACAACCAGTTTCTGTAAAAGTTGTGATGGAAGTTTCCACCAAGTTTCTACCAACTAATACTTAAATTAGCACTTACCAAAAAAATGATGGTATTCCTAGTTTGTGACCTAGTGAGCCAGTATCAGAATGATGATGTGACTGCTGACAGAAGTAGCAAGATGAATTCTGAGGTGTATAGGGCTATACTCTCCGCTCACATTCAGCCAAATGCTACAAAACTGATAGGACGCCGCTTCACAGTGCAGGTGGATAATGACCATAAACATACTGCGAAAGCAACTCAAGACTTTTTGAAGGCAAAGAAATGGAATATTCTTCAATGGCCAAGTCAGTCGCCTGATCTCAACCCAATAGAGCTGCTTTTCACCTACTGAAGACAAGACTGAAGGCAGAAAGACCCACAAACAAGCAGCAACTGAAGGGGGCTGCAGTGAAGGCCTGGCAAAGCGTCTCCAGGGAGGAAACTCAGAATTTGAGTTTTGAGAACATGGGCTCCAGACTTCAGGCAGTCATAGACTGCAAAGGATTTTCATCCAAGTATTAAAATTATGGTTATATTTACAATTATGCCACTTTGTCCAAATACCTTTGAGCCCCTGAAAATGGAAGTACTTTGCTTAAAATGGCTGTAATTCCTAAATGGTAAATGCCATATTTTTGTGGAACCTCTTAAAATAAAGCTGGAAGTCTACACTTCGATCACATCTTGACTGTTTTATTTCAAATCCATTGTGGTGGTGTATAAAGGCAAAATTACAAAAACTCTGTTACTGTCCAAATACTTCTGGACCACATGTGTGTGTGTATGTATGTATACATACATAAAGGTGATGGGAGCTGTGAAAATGATGCAACTAGCTTCACAATTAATAGTAAAGAACATCATCTAGTAAATACAATAATTCCACACTTGGGACTCATTTATAAAGATATACAAGGATGAAAGAAGGAAGGAGGATTACATTTTCACAGTGGATGTTTGCTGTTCATGAAAATAATTTGTGGAGATGTAACTTACATCTTAAGTTTCTCTTGTGTTTCATTCACTAACATGGGAATGGGCAGGGTTAAAACATGTACATTTACATTTACAGCATTTGGCAGACGCCCTTATCCAGAGCAACTTACAAAAGTGCTTTGAAGTCTCTATCAAAAATACATTCTGATACTGGCTCACTAGGTCACAAACTAGGAATACCATCAGTCCAAATGGTAGGTAATAGACAAGTGCTCAAACAATATATATATATAACTTAAGTACTTTAAGAAGCTAACTTAAGTACTTTAAGAAGAGGTAAGTCTTTAGACGTCCTTTGAAGACTGCCAGTGACTCGGCTGTTCAGACATCTAGGGGAAGTTCATTCCACCATCTTGGTGCCAGAACAGAGAAGAGTCTCAATGCATGTACTGCAGCCAGCCACTAAAGGGCCTTTGACATATTTTGGCTTCACTTTTAAACCCCTGTCTGGATGTTCGGCTCTTCTCTACTGCTGAATCCCTCTCACTGTAGTCTGAGTGAGCCTTTTTAAAGCACTGGGTGGTAAAGAGATTAGCCGAAGTTTTCAAATGCCAACAAGGCTTTAATATTTTTACACATCATTTTTAGTAGTACAATCATTCATTATTATAAACATACATATACAGCTCTGCCACAAGACATGAGATAAGGAAGAGATAATACCTTTCCTGAGAGGCTGTTCCATCTTTAAAGTGGATAGAGAGTGGCTTTGACTGGTCACTCTTAAAGGACACACAGCTGGATACAGGAGAATTTGGCCTTTTCCCAGTTCCACTAAAGAGTGGAGAAATGTCTTTATTTTCTAAAGTATGTTTGAAAATTTCACACTGTTAAAAATAGAGTACATTCTATCTGTCTCTGCCTGTCCTCTGTGGTTTAAAAATGTGTATTTGTTTAGACCATCAAGTATGAGAAAGCTTAACCCAGACATCCTTCAGGATGTTTCACAGCTGAGGGATTATTAGCAAATGGATTCTCTACAATTTATAGTAAAACATTTCTCTTCTGTGCCCAGAGGTTAGGCTAGGCTCTTCTCTACTGCTAATATTCCCTCTCAATGAAATTTGATTCAGCATTTTTACAACACTGGGTGGTGAAGAGATTAGTAGAAGTTTTTAAATGCAAAGAAGGCTTTAATCTTTTTTATATATCATTTTTAGTAGTAGAATTATTCATATTATTACAAACCACAGCTCTGCTGCAAGACATCATGATGACAACAATGATGATAATGATGGAATTTTAAATTCAGTATAAAATTTGACTTTCCATGAGGCTAACAATTAACAAGATTAAAATGAGCAAGAGGAAGCGACAACAATACCTTTCCTGAGAGGCTGTTCCATCTTTAAAGTGGATAGAGAGTGGCTTTGACTGGTCACTCTTAAAGGACACACAGCTGGATACAGGAGAATTTGGCCTTTCCCTAGTTCCACTAAAGAGCAGAGAGAAACGTCTTTTAGCAATTGTATCTCCTAAAGTATTGAAATACACCGGTTCCACTGAAGAACAGAGAGAAAATTGTTTTGGCAGATTTATGTAGTAAAATCTCAGGATGCCTCTGAACCCCTCACACTGTTAAAAGTCCCCAGAAAATAAACATTTGTGTATTAGATCTTTTTGTACCTTTCGCTTGGTGCTGTCAGCACAAAAAAAGTCATTTCTGTTTTTGTATGGATTACTAATAAAATGTGGTCTGATCTTCATCTAAGTCACAGTTATAGATAATCTCAATTTGACTAAACTAATAAAACACAAACAGTAGTAGTTTCCAGGTCTTTATCTAAAAATATTGAATCATCACACTGCAGGCTGGAAAAAGTAAGTGAACCTCTGTGCTAACAACTTCTCCAAAATCTAACTGGAGTCAGGTGTTTAAATTAAGGAGATTGAAAGTGGGGGTTGTACATGTGCTTTGTCTTTTAAATAAATACACACAAAGTCTAGTTATTGACAAAGTGGTTCTTCTCAATGACGGTTGATTAGTGTGAAACATGCCTCATGGGAGTTCTGGGAAGAATACACTCCTGGAACATGCAACCCAGAGGAACAAGGAATTCACAGACAGACGGTGACGTACCATGCCACAGTATGAACCCGGGGATAGAGTGTGGCTCTCCACCAAAGTCATCCGAGTCACACATGGATGCACCACCACACTGTCCCCTTCAAAGTTCTGCAATGAATCAAGGAAGTCAGGTACAAGCTCAACCTACCACGCTACTGCCGCCTTGCACCTACGTTTCACGTTTCTAAGCTCAAGCCAGTCACTCCAGGCGCCCTAGCCAAAAACACCCCCCACCCCACCTCCTCTGGACATTGAAGGACAGCTAGCCTACATCCTCAAGGAGATCCTAGACTCCTGCCGAAGAGAGGGCCAGCTACAATATCTCATCACCTGGGAAGGCTGTGCACCTAAGGAAAGATGCTGGGTCCCAGCCTGGGATGTTTTTGACCCACTACTTTGCCAAGAACACCCTGATAAATCAGGTCCATGCCCCAGGGGGAGACCTGGCCTACAAACATGACCACCGACTACACCTCCCAGACCACAGAGCAGCCTACAAACATGGCCGTCAAAGACTACATCACCCAACACGCACAGACTATCACATTTCAACTCACCTTCATTCTAATCACATATACTTGAGTGTAATCACATTCACAGTATATAAGGACTCTCACTCCACTCTTTCACTGTGAAGTATACGCTCAGTGTCCTGTACCTGTCGATACCAAGCCTTTTGATTATATGCTACAGTGTTTATTGTTACGGTTGACCTTAACCCTGCTTAACCAAAAGCCTTTGGTTCAATAAAGAGAATTAACCTGCAACTGTCACCATCTCTGCTGCCTGAAAAAGATGAACTGATTAAACATGTGAAAAAAGGTGTGCTCCTGTTTGGTTGGAATGAAAGCCTGCAGCCACAATGGCCCCTTATGGATATGATTGAAGACCCCTTCTCTACATTTTATAGTAAAACATTTCACTTCTGTGCTTTGAGGTTAGGCTAGGCTGTTCTCTACTGCTAATATTTCCTCTTAAGTTAATTTGATTCAGCACTGGGTGGTAAAGAGATCAGCATAAGTTTTTAAATGCTAACAAGGCTTTTACACATCATTTTTAGTAATAGAATCACTCAAATTATTACAAAACACAGATCTGCTGCAAGACATGATGATGGAAATTTAAATTCAATATAAAATTGGACTTTCCATGAGAATAACAATTAACAAGACTATAGTAATTAAGAGGAAGAGATAATACCTTTCCTGAGAGGCTGTTCCATCTTTAAAGTGGATAGAGAGTGGCTTTGACTGGTCACTCTTAAAGGACACACAGCTGGATACAGGAGAATTTGGCCTTTTCCCAGTTCCACTAAAGAGTGGAGAAATGTCTTTTAGCAAGTTTATCTTCTAAAGCCTCACAATTTTAAATAAATTCTGAATCTTTCACACTGTTAAAAATTCACGATATGGCCAAAAGTAAGTGGACACCTGACATCACACCTAATTCAATTCAATTCAATTTTATTTGTATAGTGCTTTTCACAATGCACATTGTCACCAAGCAGCTTTACAGAAATAACACATACGTGGTTCTTCCCCAAACTGTTGTCACAATGCTGGAAGCACACAGTTGTATAGAATGTCTTTGTATGCTATAGCATTACAAATTTCCCTTAACTGGAACTAAGAGGCCCAAACCTGTTCCAGCATGACAATGCCCCTGTGCACAAAGCGAGCTCCATGAAGACATGGTGTGTTAAGGTTGGAGTGGAAGAACTCGAGTGTCCTGCACAGAGCCCTGACCTCAACCCCACTGAACACCTTTGGGATGAACTGGAACACGGACTGCACCCCAGACCTCCTCGACATCCCAACATCAGCGCCTGACCTCACTAATGCTCTTGTGGCTCAACGGACAAATCCCCACAGCCACGCTCCTAAATCTAGAGGAAAACCTTCCCAGAAAAGTGGTGGTTATAAGAACAGCAAAGGGGGACTAAATCTGGATTGGGATGTTCACCAAGCACATATACGTGTGAGGGTCAGGGGTCCACAAACATTTAACCATATAGTGTACCAGGTAGGAACTCCAAATAGGCTCTTCTCTACTGCTAATATTCCCTCTCAATGAAATTTGATTCAGCATTTTTACAACACTGGGTGGTGAAGAGATTAGTAGAAGTTTTTAAATGCTAACAAGGCTTTAATCTTTTTTACACAACATTTTTAGTAGCAGAATTATTCATATTATTATAAACCACAGCTCTGCTGCAAGATGTCATGATGATGACGACAATGATGATGATGATGGAATTTTAAATTCAATATAAAATTGGACTTTCCATGAGGCTAACAATTAACAAGATTAAAATGAGCAAGAGGAAGCGACAACAATACCTTTCCTGAGAGGCTGTTCCATCTTTAAAGTGGATAGAGAGTGGCTTTGACTGGTCACTCTTAAAGGACACACAGCTGGATTCAGGAGAACTTGGCCTTTTTCCAGTTCCACTAAAGAGTAGAGAGAAATGTCTTTTAGCAATTGTATCTCCTAAAGTATTGAAATACACCGGTTCCACTGAAGAACAGAGAGAAAATTGTTTTGGCAGATTTATGTAGTAAAATCTCAGGATGCCTCTGAACCCCTCACACTGTTAAAAGTCCCCAGAAAATAAACATTTGTGTATTAGATCTTTTTGTACCTTTCGCTTGGTGCTGTCAGCACAAAAAAAGTCATTTCTGTTTTTGTATGGATTACTAATAAAATGTGGTCTGATCTTCATCTAAGTCACAGTTATAAACAATCTCAATTTGACTAAACTAATAAAATACAAACTGTAGTAGTTTCCAGGCTTTTATCTAAAAATATTGAATCATCACACTGCAGGCTGGAAAAAGTAAGTGAACCTCTGTGCTAACAACTTCTCCAAAATCTAACTGGAGTCAGGTGTTTAAATTAAGGAGATTGAAAGTGGGGGTTGTACAGGTGCTTTGTCTTTTAAATAAATTCACACAGCGTCTGGTTACTGATGCATGACTGATGTTCTTCTCAATGACGGTTGATTAGTGTGAAACATGCCTCAATCCCATCAACTTTCACAGGACCTTAGAAGATGCATTATAGACATGCACAAAGAGGTAAAGAACCCAAGGCTAACAGCAAAAGACCTGCAGAAAACTGAGAAAGTCTTTGTTCATGTGTCCACTATCAGAAAAACATTGAACAAGAATGGTGTTAATGGAAGGACACCACAAAGGAAACCACTACTGTCCAAAAAAAACATTGTGGCATGTCTCAAGTTTGCCTGGATGTTTCACAACAGTTCTGGGAAAGTCTTCTGTGGACAGATGAAGCAAAGTTGAACTTTTGGGTAAAAACGCACAACACTTTGCTCGGAGGAAAAAAGGCACTGCACACCAACCCCAAAACCTCATCCCAAATGTGAAGCATCATACAGGGAGTATCATGGTTTGGAACTGCTTGGCTGCCTCAGCGAACAATGGATTCAAAACTGTATCAGGACTTTTTACAGGAGAATGTCAGGGCAACAGTCTATGACCTCAAGCTTCCTCACTTTAATCCAACTGCGATGCTGTGGCATGACCTGAAGAGGGCTGTTCAATCACGGCAAAAATACAGATGAACTGAAAGTGTTGTAGGGACAAATAGTCCAAAATTCATTATCATCATTGTGCCGGTCTTATAAGCAGCTACAGGAAACGTTGGGTGGAGGTTGGTGCTGTTAAAGGAGGATTCAAAATTCAATGTTTCACCTACTTTTTTCCAGCTTGCACTGTGAACAATTACTCAATGTGCCGAACGAAGACTTGAAAAATACTACTGTTCGTGTGTTAACAGTTTAGTCAGATTTGTCTATAATTTTATTATAGATAAAGATCAGACAACATTTTATGAATAACCAATGCAAAAGTCCATAGGATTCACAAACTATTTCTTGTATCTGTACATCAAAAAAAGTATATCTGTATCTGTACAGATTTACTTCAGTTTTTTTCCCCTGAACTTTCCATTAATAGAATACTTCATCCAGAGTCCATCCTGAGAACATTGGACATGAGGAGGGAACACATGCCAGATTGGATGCCAGTTCATCGCAAGGCACCATGCACACAGACATTCACATAATAATTCACACCTAGGAGGAATTTATCTCAGCCAGTCCACCTGCTTGCATGTGAATAATTATAAGTCAACACTGCCAAATTTTATAAATTCAGGACCCCCTGGCTATTTCTCATGGACCCCTAGGTGTCCCCAGACCCTACTCTGAGAACCATGGCTTTAGGACAGGGGTGTCAAACTAAAAATCTTCTCGGGTCACATCAACATTTGTGTTAATCCTTGAAGGGCCACAAAAGGCTTTTAATTTTTAATGTATTATTAGTATGTATTCTATTGATTAACACCAAAAACCTAGGCTCTGCATATAGAATATGTATAGAATATATAGAATATGATGTTTATAGGAAAAATGTCTAACAGAAACTATTCAACTGTATGTAACATTGTTTTGGGCAGTAGCTGTGCTGTAATCACATGTTGACATACAAGGACAACAAAGGCATCATTATGAATCTATATTTAACTGTCCAAACACCAAACAAACATGTCCCTTAATTTGCTTAATCATATTTTGTTGGCTACACACTGCTTTGTTGACAAACAGGATTAACCAATCAGGACTACTCTCTGAGCAAACAGAGGAGAAAAAGAAGATCTGGTCTTATAAGATAAATTGTTATTTTCTCCTATTATTAGCATGTTACTTTAATCATTTATGTAGAATTGTAATAAAGGTATTCTATGGCAGTATTATTAATAGGGTATTATTGGTTGACAAGTGATACTGCATGGAATGATTAAATAACAAATTAGCATTGTCACAGCTCCTAGTGACATTTCATCAAATTAGTTCCTGGCACACGCTACTGCCAACACTCGACACATTTCTGATCTTTCTTTCTGACTTCAGCAACTGCAGCAGTTTGGTGTTGATTTTAATCACTATTTCAGCACCGTGAGACATGATCCCATTCACGCTGTACAGTGGTGTGTGTGAAATATGGCCAGTCTACAGGTCTGCTGTGAAGATAGAATATCTCAAACGCTATCGGCTGTTTTAGAAATCAGTTAAAAAAATCAATCATACTCTTCAACATATGGCATAAAATCATGACTCTCATATCATTTCATGGGATCATTAAGGACGTTCTCCATTACCTTCAGGGAGAAGGTACTGGAGCCTCCAGGCTCGTTCCACAAGGCTTTCTAACAGCTTCATCCACCAGGCTGTCAGGATGCTGAACTCTGTCCATTATCTCCCCCCTCCCCCACCTACTTCTGAACTCTAATGATCTACAGATCACCCCACACTACTTTCATTGCACATAAGACACTTTATACTTCTGCAGAACTCTGCACACATGGACCTGTTTACAAACACCTATTCAAAACGTTACATGTACAAACTACTTAAATCTGACACTGTTTGCACTGTATATTCATTCAGATTTCTATAATATATTTTTCACTCTGTTTATTTATATCTATTTATTATCAAATACACTGCTGTTTCTCTCATACAAAATCTGTTCTATATTGCACTGACTGCATTGACCGTAAACATTGATAAGAGAGAAGAGAAACGTTTTTTGATTCCTCTGTATGTATGCACATATGGTGGCATTGACAAATAAAGAACCTTGAACCTTGAACTTGAACCTTGAAAAAAAAAAAAGGTTATTCTTTTCAGCACCACCAGAGGTCTCTGTTTCATCTCTCTCTCTTTTTTCAGTTGTTAGTGCTTCTTACATTTACTCTGATTTTATTTTTTTATAACTCATCGTAACTGGTCTTGGACTGTGTTTGGTTTAAACACACACATGTGAACCTAAACTGAAATGTGACCCCTCAAATGTGAAACATTTAAACATTACCATTATGTTTCCAGCTCACTAATAGTTCTCTAATAATATTCCCACTTCCGGACCATTTTTTAAGCTTCTCACAATATCAAATGTTTAAACTTTTTCTCAAACCTTTAAAAAAAACCAAAAAAAAAACCATTAGTTTCAAAATTGAAAAACAATTCAAAATATTTGGTGAATGACAGCAGTAAGGCTTATTCTGTAATGTCTAACAAGGTTGGAGACACTCAGATGCTCCTCTATCCTCTATAATTTTATGTTTGTGTATGTAAATGCTCTTTAATTTAGAACAGTCAAATGCACAGTCAATAAAGTTAATGGTGACTGAGATATTATAATACATCTTTGCATTCTACATGCTTACCTTTTTATCTTTCCCTGCTCCTCTTGTAGACTCGTTTCAGAGGTTCTGATTTTCTCACACTCCCCTGACATTATTTCAGAAAGTCAAATGTCTTTTAGCATGAACTTAGCTTGATCCTGGTGAGAATAGAACAATGGAATATGAAATTACATTTCTGATATATACAGTCATTTTATTTGGCTATAAATTCCTTTAAAGTACTGTGAAGTATCATGTAAATACTGACGTTTACTTTTGTCTCTTCAACAGCCTCCACTTAAGTGACGTGTGAGCTTAAGTGATATGGGAGGTTCAATAAATTAATTAAAGTTTCAACTTATGTAAACAGAAAGGGAAAACCTAACCAGCACACAGTAACCTGGAATATTTCCTTTTAATCAAAAGCCCTGAGGAATCAGTTTACTGATAACGGAAATCCACTGAGGTAAATAATTAGGTGCAGTTCTTTGTTAAACTTGCATAGTTTACAATTATAATTATTAATAGCTGACATTAAATCAACATTTTGATCTAGTTAACAAAAAAGTCACATCAGATCAGGTAATTAGATGTAATTTATGTAATTAGATTGTTAAATTGTTATGTATGCAAGTTTGTGGTGAGTTGCATCTCTCTGGTCTTAATAGGAGATGTGTAAAAAGTTTTATATTTTGCATCAAAAACAAGGTTGAACAACACTGGAGCTTTTTTTTTAGCCATATTACACATTTCACTATAACAATAACACAACTGTACATACATATCCAATATTCTTTCATATAAAGGTAAGATTAAATGTCTAGTTATATTTTTTCTTAATAAGGGTAAGTACATTGTCAGAAATATATGTATGTACAAATTACATAATGCTAAACATATAAAGTCAGATTTCTTACATAGAAAGAGTGTGTTGCATAAATGGTGTGAAATGTAGAGAGTCTCTTACCAAAAAGAAAAGGATTCTTGGGGATTAAAAAGCATCAATTTATGAAGACAATGAAGTTGTAGCTGATTGTGTTGGTTGGCAATAATCATAATTTCCACATGTTGCTCTTTTTCACCCACCGTATTCAACTTCTTCAGGAAATTAAGGCACAGTTCTCCTATCAGTTATATTGCAGGTGTAGACTACAGTGAGATATTTATCTGACTGAGCTGAATGGTTTTATCAGTCAGGATAGAAATATTAAAAATGTATTATGATATTCCGATCTCAAACGAATGGTTTAGAGGCCTTCTGACATTTCAGTATTTCAATCTAAAATGGCGCCGTGTGTGTGTGTGTGTGTGTGTGTGTGTGTGTGTGTGTTATCTAGTCAGGAAGTGGCGTTGTTTTTATGTGTTTATTGATGCTTACTGTGTTTGTTAGAGAGAAAGAAGAAAAGAAAGCGGAAGTAGGAATTGTTATAGTGAATATTAATATTATTCCCTCTTTAACAAATAACAGCTGTAAACTTTACACACATGTAAGAAACACCACAGGACACACAGGCCTGTTTCCTTCCCTCAGGTGAAGCTGCTGCTTTACACCGCGTTATCCAATAAAGAGTAAACTGTGTAAGTTAAGACAGGAATGTTCTTCATTTAGTAAATAATCCTAACTTTCACATATTACAGCTTTATATTCATGTACTCACAGTGATTTTTTTTTCCTCCAAAGAGCTTCATGATTTTCTCGTCACAAAAACGACCCGCTGACTTTCACTTTCACTTTGAACTGAAATCCGGAGGAGAAAAGGCGGGACTTTAACTACAGCAGAGTATACAACCCTGGCAAAAATGATGGAATCACCACGCTTAGTGGATATTCATCCAGCTTTTTTACTTTAAAGCAAACAAACAAATCACAGATATGACATAAAAAAGGTTTTGTTCAATAGCTTAACATTCTGGCTTTGTGAAACATACATCAAAAAAATTCACTGACATTTTTTTATTAATGGAATGTCTTTTTCCAAATCAAGTAGAGGAAAAAATTATGGAATCACTCAATGTTGAGGAAAAAATTATGGAATCATTAACAAAAAAAGCACAATTAGTACTTTGTTGCTCCTCCCCTGGCTTTTATTCTTTGACGCATAGACTTCACTAATGAAAAACAATATTCCCCATCAATCTGGTTCCAACTTTCTCGAATAGCAATAGACGGATCGGCTTTGCAGGGTGGAGCCTTAACATGGACCAGTTTTTTTAATATCCACCATAAATTTTCAGTTGGATTGAGATCCGGACTGTTTGCTGGCCATGTCATTGAGTTGATATGCCTTTCCTGAAAAAAAGCTTTAAAACTGTTTGCTCTGTGGCATGATGCATTGTCATCCTGAAAAATGATTTCATCATCACCAAACCTATTTTCTACGGACGGAATGAGAAAACTGTCCAAAATTTCACTGTACAACTGTGCATTGACTGCTGAGGTAATGACTGCCATCTCCCCTGGTCCTTTACTTGACATGCAACCCAATATCATAAATGAGTTGGGAAATTCGATTGTTTTCTTCAGGCAGTCATCTTCATATGTTTCGTTAGAACGGCACCAGACAAAGGTTCCAGCATCATCTCCTTGGCCAATGCAGATTCGTGATTCATCACTGAATATCACTTTCATCCAATCATCCACACTCCATGATTGCTTCTCCTTAGCCCATTGTAACCTTGTTTTCTTCTGTTTTGGTGTTAGTGCTGGTTTTCTTTTGGCTTTTCTATATGTAAATCACATTTCATTCAGCCGGTTTCTTACAGTTCTGTCAGAAACATTGACTCCTGTTTCCGCCCGTTTGTTTTTCATTTGTTCTGTTGTGCATTTTCTATTTTCAAGGCATATTGCTTTGAGTTTTCTATCCTGACGCTTTGACGTCTTCCTTAGTCTGCCTGTGTGTTTTCCATTTATAACCTTCCCATTAAGTTTATATTTGCACTAAATTTTAGACACAACTGACTGGGAGCAACCAACTTCTTTGGCCACACTCCATGTTGAAATTCCTTGTTGAAGGAGTTATATAATCCTTTCCATTGTTTCAACTGACAACTCCCTCATTGGAGCCATGTTTCCTTTCAATTAGCTGTCCAACAGCTCATTAAGGTGCGTAAGCACTCCCTTTTAACTGCTGACTAATTAGAATTTTAAGACTTGTCCCAGTATTTGTTTTAGAAGTGGAAATTAAGAAAGGCGTGAAAATTAAGAAGATGATTCCGTAATATTTTCCTCAACATTGAGTGATTCCATACTTTTTTCCTCTACTTGATTTGGAAAAAGACATGCCATTAATAAAAAAAAAAGTCAGTGAATTTTTTTGATGTATGTTTCACAAATCCAGAATGTTAAGCTATTGAACAAAACATTTTTGTGTCATATCTATGATTTATTTGTTTGCTATAAAGTAAAAAAGCTGGGTGAACATCCTCTAAGTGTGGTGATTCCATCATTTTTGCCAGGGGTTGTAGTATCTCTCTCTCTCTCTCTCTCTCTCTCTCTCACACACACACACACACACATTCCACTTTATATAAACACAGATGTAACAGGAGCAGTCAGAACTACACACACATGCTCAAACACACAAAGGTGGTACAGCGGGTAGCTCTGTCTCTACACTGCACCAGAGTCCCCAGTTTCTTCCTCGGGGTTCTCCAGTTTCCTCCCACTGTACAAAAACATGCAGGTAGGCAGAAGATACTGCTATGATAAATTGTCGCTACGTGTGTGTGTGTGTGTGTGTGTGTGTGTGTGTGTATACATGGTGCCCTGTGATAGATGGAGTCCTTCCCCACCTTGAACCCATTGTTCCCAGAATAGGCTCCACCATGATCCTGACCAGATTACTGAAGATCAGTGAATGTTAGATGTACATCCATGTGTAATCAGAGACAGTGAGAGATGGAGTCAGTGCGCCCTCTAGTGTTCCAGTCTGAGCTGGACAAATAAATAACAGTGACAAAATGAACAAGAGATCAACTTTCAATGAGACAAAAACAGTTTCATAAAATAGTAGAATATTATACATACTCCATTTGAAGTATAGTTTCATCTGAATCACCAATATACTTTAGGCCACGCCTCCTACCTGAGTGTCACAAAGAGTCAGAAACAACATCAGCAAGTCTGTCTGAGACACTGAACACCTCAACAAAGTCGAGTGGAGACGCCACTGTGGGAGGATTTACACATGTAGATAGCACAACATTCAACTGGCAATAAAGCAATAAAATTATATTACTGCCTTGTTGACTGAACTATCGCTTTAAGTGGTCTACAAAGTAACAAGTGCCATATGGCATGTGTTAATTTAGGACACAACCCATCTACAGACTGACTCTTAATACCATTTAACAAAAACAATCATCACTGATGAGTAAAGATACGAGCAGTGCTCTGTTTCCTCCTCTCATCCTGCTGAACCTCTGTCTAACTGTAGAATTGTGAAACATATCTTCTCTATAGCTGCTGTTATTCCTGTTCACCTCTCTGTGACCTCAGCGTAATAACAGCCAGGTCACAATGTGTTACCAAATTACTGTGTTTACATGCTCACAGTGCACACTGAAACAAGTGCCAGCAGGGGAAATGTCATTTCTATGGATGGACAAAGTACTTATACTTATACCTAAGTGAAAGTATAGATAATGTGTCAGAATGTTACTCAGTTAAAAGTGAAAGTATCCAGATATAAAAATATACTCAGGTGAAAGTAAAAAAAATTAGCTACATCAAATACACTAATGCACTATAAAGTAAAAAGGAAATATTTTTAACTAATGAAATTAAGTTCATGTTTTCTTGTGAAAAGTAATGTTATTACTTATCTAAAACAGTTAGATGATATTTATTTTAAAGCAACTACACCATTTCACCTGAAAACATCATTTAATCTCTGTAAGTTTTCAGTGTTTACCATTAGCTAGATTTTGACTTGCTGCTTAGACAGTTATGTTAGCTACTGGAATCGATGCTAGTCTAACCTGGAATTAGCAAAGAAAACATCCTAATGTAGTTTAATATAGCCAGTGAATGTTGCAAAAACATACCTCACCATGTTTTTTAAATTTGCTTACTCTGTCATATTGAAATATTTTACTGAGGTAGGGCCAGGGCCACTCATCCTCAAGTTCCACACTGCGGTCCGGTGGATTATCCATCGTCAGATACAATCAGATAGCTACAACATTAACTATATTGTGTAGCATGAGAAGGTCACAGCAGATGATGAATTGTCATGATTCTTTAGCTTTTTCTACATTAACGGACTTGATTTGATGCTAAAGTCATTCAGCTCATGTATATTGTACAGTAATTCACTGGATAAGAGAAGAAAAGGCCTTCAGGATTTGTAATGAGTACTTTAGGAATGTCTAAATAAAAATATAAGTGGTAAAAAAGTACTTTTTTTCATGGTAATTAAGTAAGAGTACAAGCATTCAATTTCTATAAAACTCAAAATAATGCTTAAGTAACAAAGTACAGTTACTCAAGTACTTTCAAGATAGATAGATAGATAGATAGATAGATAGATAGATAGATAGATCGGAAGTGCAGTGAAAAGTGTGTTATGTGGTTTCAGTGTGTCTGGTATTTAATGTGTAACCAGGTAACCTTGTTCTTATAATGTTGTTCTGCAGATTTTTTCTCCTCTTCCTGTCCTCCTCAGGAACAGCAGATGAAAATCAGCCATTTGGCCAAATCTGATAGATGCAATAAGTGAATAAATAAAGTGTTTGTGATGGTCACGTGACAGAATGATGTAGTGACCCATAAACATTACTGAGAAGGAAGCCTTTTTAAAAAAAACTTAATTGGGAATTCCCGTTTTTAAAAATGTACTTGGAAAGCCTAAATAAAAAATATAAGGGGTAAAAAGTACTTTTTTCATGGAAATGTAATTAAGTAAGAGTACAAGCATTCAATTTCAATAATACTCAAGTATCTAAATTTGCCAAAAATAATATTTAAGTACTTTCCACCGCTGCATCTGTCACATTTCAGAATACAGCATTTCCTTTCTTAGCTCCTAGAGACAGACAAATGGACAGACAGACAGAGTCAAGTGACAAGTCAAGTGGCTTTTTATTGTCATTTCAACCATATACAGCTAGTTAGTACACAGTGAAACGAAACAACGTTCCTCCAGGACCATGGTGCTGCATAAAACAACACAGAACTGCAGCGCCAACCAGTACACAGTTCTAGTATCTAGATAAATAAATATATAGACAGATAGATGGATGGATGGATAGATGGGTGGGTGGGTGTATGGATGGATGGGTGGGTGGATGCATAGATAGATAGACAGACAGATAGATAGATAGATAGATAGATAGATCGGAAGTGCAATGAAAAGTGTGTTATGTGGTTTTAGTGTGTCTGGTATTTAATGTGTAACCAGGTAACCTTGTTCTTATAATGTTGTTCTGCAGATTTTTTTTCTCCTCTTCCTGTCCTCCTCAGGAACAGCAGATGAAAATCAGCCATTTGGCCAAATCTGATAGATGTATTAAGTGAATATTTATAGTGTATTGTCCCTGTTAAATATAATAAATAAAGTGTTTGTGATGGTCACGTGACAGAATGATGTCCCATACACATTACTGAGAAAGAAGCCATTTTGAAAAAAATTAACCGGGGATTCCCTTTTTAAAAAAGATTAAAATGATAAATAAGTGGAAGCGTGATCACACAGTGAACACTGTGTCTTTATTTGTCCAGTTTATTCTGTTTAATTCTTCATATTCCTTATTGATTAAATCTAATCAGCGCGCTGTGGACATTTACCTCAGGGCGACCTTTCTCCCTGATGACGTCACGGCCTCGCGCATTCCATCATCTCTCCTTGACTGTGGATGTTAAACAAACACGACCCAGGCTTTATAGTTATTTATTTATTTGTTTGTTTTGTTTTAATTATAAAATTATGACTCGTGTGAAAGCGAGGAATGTTAAAATATCAAACTGAATATTAGTTTTGTTCTTGGAAAAATATTTCGTGACCATATTTTTTTAAAAAGGGATAAATCAACCGTCGTTTTTTTTTTTTTTTTTTGGGTATCAGTCAGTTAGGAGGATCCCTGCGTGCGCATGCGCATGGGCGCGTGCGAGGAGGTTGTCGAGCTCGCGCACTTGCTCGCGTGCGCTGCCGCGCCGTGTTGTGCGTTGCGCTGTGTGTTGTATCGTATCGTGTCGTGTCGCGCGCGCGCGCAGCTGCGGCGGTGGAGGTAATTTTTTTATTTTATTTTTTTTAATCCGAATTAGCTTCTTAGCTAAATGACAACGACGCAGAAAACAAAAACGAAAACAATAGTGGCGTTTTAATTAAAAAAAAAAAAAAAAAAAAACCGAGGGGGGAAAACCGGGTCTGCGTCCATGTTTGGCGTCAGTTAGGATATTGACGGTTTTTTTTTTAAGAGAAAGAGGCCAAGCGCGCGCACGAGAGAGAGAGAGAGAGAGAGAGACGGATGGGATTCCCGGTTAGCTAATAGATGGAGACAGCGAAGCGTCGGCTCGGTGTTGTTTTTCATCGCTGTGAATTATTAAAATAATCGTCGACGCGTCCTCAGAGACAGACCCACCGCCGCGATGCATCTCCACCAGGTGCTGACGGGAGCCGTGAATCCGGGAGACTGCTGCTACTCGGTGGGGAGCGTTAACGACATCCCGTTCACGGTGGGTTAACCTGCACAGGCTACACGGTAACAGCCATGCTAACACATCACCGTCTTCTCCATGCTAAGCTAGTCAGGACTGACCTGACTAGCAGGTTAGCTAGCTAGTCAGGGTATGATCAGTATGACACGGGCAAAAAAACAAGAATAATAATAACAAAACAAAACAGATCAGCTGTGACGCTTCTGAGAGAGAGAGAGAGAGAGAGAGAGTGTGTGTGTGTGTGTGTGTGTGTGTGTTGCCACCATTCATTCTGCATCCCTTCCTAATGACATCAAGCCTATATGCATTAAGAACTGACACCTGCGTGACGTTTGGGCGTGCGGAATGACGTCACTGCGTCCATGATGACATTTGACATTTGACATTGAAATGAGTGCTCAGAATGACGTCTAGCTAGAAGATGTCCGTACTAAATAATGACATTGGTGTACTTATAATGACATGATAGCACCATTTGCGTCGCGTCTCAAGGGTTGGGGGTTCGAATCCCGACGTTCGATGTTCTCCCCCCTGCCTGCTTCGGGGGTTTCTTCCAGGTACTCCGGTTTCCTCCCCCAGTCCAAAGAAATGCATTGTGGGCTGATCGGCATCTCTAAATTGTTTGTGGAGTGCGATTGTGCTCTGCGATGGGGTTGGGACCTCGTCCGGGGTGTCCCTTACCTTGTACCCCGAGTCCCCTGGGATTGTCTCCATGCTGTAGGAAAAGCGGTACGGAATATAGATGGATGGATGGATGGATGTCCAGAGTGACATGACGTTTATTTATGGTGCCACAATTATAGTTTTGTATTTGTATCTATTTTCGTGTTCAGAATGACGCCTAATGTGTTCAGCGTTTGGGTTCAGCGTTTGATGAGGATGACAGAATGACATCTAGCTAGCCTGCACGTTAAGGAAGATGTCTATGCTTTCACCGTAACGCTTGGATGTCCATAATGACGGTCGTGTATTTATAATGACATGTCGTATACTGAGCATGACGGTTCAGTGTTCAGAATGGCAACTAGTTAACTTGTTCAATAAGTAATACACCAATGCGTATTTCTTCAGCGTGACGTGCGGAATGACGTCACCAAGCAAGAGCGGCTCGGCGTTCAGAATGACGTCTAGCTAGATTACACGTCAAGAAGGATGTTTACGTGTTCAGACTTGACACTGAGCATGACAAGTACTGAGCATGACGGTTTAGCGTTCAGAATGACAACTAGCTAACCTATTTTTTTTTTTTTATATTATATTTTTGTATTTATAATGACATGTCATGTATGTACTGAACATGATGTGTTAGTGTTCAGTAGATGATATCTAGTCTGTGTTCAGAATGACGCTAATGTGTTCAAGATGCCATCTGGTATGATGTTTGAGTGTCCAGAATGACATTCCTTTATTTATAATTATTTAAGACTTGAAATGTATGCATTGAGCGTGACTTTTTAGTGTTCAGAATGACATCCAGCAGTCTACGTGTTGAGAAAGACACCTGTGTGTACAAAATGACGTCACTGTGTTCAGCATGATGTCTGTGATGACGGTTGGTGGTTCAGAATTACGTCAGTGTGTTCAGCATGATGTCTGTGATGACGGTTGGAGGTTCAGAATTACGTCAGTGTGTTCAGCATGATGTCTGTGATGACGGTTGGAGGTTCAGAATGACGTCAGTGCGTTCAGCATGATGTCTGTGATGACGGTTGGAGGTTCAGAATGACGTCAGTGCGTTCAGCATGATGTCTGTGATGACGGTTGGAGGTTCAGAATGACGTCACTGCGTTCAGTATGATGTCTGTGACGGTTGGAGGTTCAGAATGACGTCACTGCGTTCAGCATGATGTCTGTGACGGTTGGAGGTTCAGAATGACGTCACTGCGTTCAGCATGATGTCTGTGATGACGGTCGATGGTTCAGAATGACGTCACTGCATTCAGCATGATGTCTGTGATGACGGTTGGAGGTTCAGAATGACGTCAGTGCGTTCAGCATGATGTCTGTGATGACGGTTGGAGGTTCAGAATGACGTCAGTGCGTTCAGCATGATGTCTGTGATGACGGTTGGTGGTTCAGAATGACGTCACTGCGTTCAGCATGATGTCTGTGATGACGGTTGGAGGTTCAGAATGACGTCACTGCGTTCAGCATCCTGACGTTTGTGTCAGTAGAGTGACAGCGAGGCTTTCAGAATGACATTTATACGTTTGCTGTAACGACATCTTCTGTTTTGTTTGACCTCTAATAAATTTGGTATGATGTTCAGAATGACGTTAATGCCTCCGTAATGGCCGGGTTTTCGGAATTCGGTATTAAAGTCGCTTCTCGAGTCTGAAGGTTATTTCCGTTTTGTCGCCTTGTACAAGGTGGTAACAAGATCTAAAAGGGAAAACGAGCGAAGAAGTGTTTTAATTCTCACCTCCAGCAACTGGGATGCCGAGGCTGCGTTCCAATTTCGTTTTTTAACTCACCCTTCGATTGAAATGCAGTCTGCCATCTTAACGCTTCTTCTTCGGCTCCGGTGAAATGTGCGAGATCATCAGATGAGGGAACGAGTCGACGTTAGTGTGGACTTCAGGAGTGCACACTTCTGTGTAGAGAGGGAAAGTCAACATGGGTGTTTTTAACAGTGTCATTGATATAAGGACATATTTAAAGATTTCTCTCAAAGTGAGCGACTGGTTCCTGTGTATGTGCACTACGTAGGGAATGAAATAAAGGGTTCTTCCACTACACTGTACAACTCCCTATCTAAGTGCACTACTTGGGTATTAAAATTGGGATTTACACCCTACGTAGTGCACTATATTTCCATTTAGGAGTTTTTATTATACAGTACAAGTGCCCTACATAGGGTCTTTACTCAATGTAGCGCACTAAATCTCAGTAGTGAGCATGAAAAATTTGAAATTCCCGATCTCTATTGTAAGTGCACACTATATAGGGTATGAAATAATCCCTATATAGTGTACTATGAAGCTACTTAGAATTCAGCTTCCTATCTAGGGAGTGAGTATTGGCTTTTATACCCTCTGTAGTGCCCTATATGTCCAGTAGGTAGCTATTTGGGATGCAGCTCCCTCTATAAGTGCCTTATATACAGTATATTGTGTTGGGAATAATGGCTTCTGTGCACTATGTAGTGAGCTATATTTCCCTAAAGGACCCGTTTGGGATTGTACTGCCTTTGCAAGCGCACTACATAGGTGCTATAGAGAAACATTGGGAATATACACACTAGATAGGGCGTAGGGTTATTAATTTATACCCTAGTCCAGTTACAGGTGGATTAGGAAGATAAATCCCAAAAATGGCTCCCTAATGTACATCTAGTGCACTAAAATAGTGCGCGATATATATAGAGCAGGACACTTTTTGGGACCCTGTTCCCTACTTCCTGTTTAAGTGTGAATTGATGACTAGCACCGCGGTGTTAAATATACTTGCCCTCCGTATTAAGGGCCCTTGAAGAGTGCGGCAGAGATTTATGGCGGTAGAAAGAGGAAGCGAGAGTCGTGTATTGCAGAGAGAGAAATATTCCGCAGTCACACAATGGCTCGGTGTCATGAATGTTTATTTCCTCTCTCTCTCTCTCTCTCACACACACACACACACACACACACACACACACACACTCACGCACCGTATCACACACTGATAAATGTGTTATTGTGCAGTTCTGGTCTGTAATTAATCATCCTGTCTGATTAATCTAATCATTAATTACATTTAACCTTGTACAGCAGATACATCAGTGTAATTATATAAAACTATAATCAGACGTCCTCCTCATCTCCCACTCACACGCACAATCACACACACACACACACACACACGGCTCTGCCCAGATACACCCGCTTTTTTTGTGTGGGAATCGCTGAATCAGTAAGTTTACTTCTCGTTTCCACTCTTTGTGTACCAAACGTGTCTGCATCATTCCCTCTAAAGAACCTGTCTAGTGACCCAGACCTGTGAGGACTACACAGTGTGTGATTTGGGACACGTCCATGCTGGAGTGAAGTTGGCGATATGTTTGAGGCTACGTTTACACGACAACGATATAGTCAAAAACGGAAAAGTTTTTCTCTTGCGTTTTCAAAAGGTTTCACGTATACACGACAACGTTTTCAAAACGATTCGCGTTTACGCATATCCGCGATAACGGCCAAAAACGCTGTATTTACGTACGCCAGTTTTGAAAGATTCCCGTATTGGCTGTTTACGTGGAGACGATAACGGCGGCGTTTTCAAAAACTTGCACTTTGGAAAAATATGCGTTTTCAGTCCCCAAAACGCCGTTGTCGGGTAAACGAACAGGCAAAACGCATAAAAAGTTTCCCGTTTTTGGCTGAAAACGTTGTTGTGTAAACGGCCCCTGAGAACGTGGTGTTTATCAGATAAAGTGTTGAACAAACATGGCTGAGTCTGTCCCTGATGTCAGTGTTCTGCGTAGAGCTCTATAACAGAACTTTTCCAATATTATAGAGCAGAATTCTGTACTGTCACGCCAGAACACCAACGAGGAGTAACGTCAAACGTTTCACCAGGATTCTAGAGCAGGATTGTGAATGATCGCTGTGAACCGTGGAAAGTATTCTCAATCGTTACGCCGGTGTGCTGCAACAAAATTCTGAACTGTCCTGAAATTCTTCACCAGTGATCTAGATCAATATTCTGAACTGTTGAACTATTCAAGAACAGGGAAAGTAAGCTTATATGTTGCATCAGTGTTCTAGAATGAGATTCTGAAGTACTGCTCTAGAACATGAGAATTACCCAAAAATCTTTCACCCGTGTTCCAGAATCAAATTCTGAATCGTTGCTCTGGAACTTGGGAATTATCTTGAAAAGGATCACCAATATTCTAGGACAAGATTCTGAATTACTGTTCTAGACGATTGAAAGTTCTCTCAGACGTTTCACTAACCTTCTAGAACAGAATTCTAAATCGTTGTACTAGAACATGAAAGGTGTTTTGAAACATTCTTGGAAAGTATCCTGAAATGTTTCACCAATATTCGAGAACAAGATTCTAAAATTCTAGAAAAGTCTTATATATTTCACCAGTATTGGAGAACTTTGACTTCTGAATGATTGTGCTAGAACATTAAAAGTATTTTACACGTTTCATCAGTATTCTATTCTAAATTTTGAATCAGTGCTCTAGAACATGAAAAGTATGTTAAACTGTTTCACTGTTGTTCTAGAACAGAGTTTTGAAACGTCAGTCTAGAACACTGGAAGTATTCTACACCCTTTTTCCAACCTTCTAGAACAGAAGTTTCATTTAATTTCAGGAACCTGAAAATGTTTCAGTGTTCTAAACAGAAATGTGAATAATTCTAGAACTTTAAATCAGAATTCTGCAACAACATTCAGGATAATTATTACTATAGGACACTATAGAAAATTATTACAGAACCGCCTCATGCTCTCAGCACAGCGCTCTGGGTTGTCCAGTGTAGGGAATATGGAGTAGGGAACATGGCTTTGAGAATAGGGAGTAGGGAACATGGCTTTGAGAATAGGGAGTAGGGAATAGGGAGTAGGGAATAGGGAGTAGGGAATAGGGAGTAGGGAATAGGGAGTAGGGAATAGGGCTTTGAGAATAGGGAGTAGGGAATAGGGCTTTGAGAATAAGGAGTAGGGAATAGGGAGTAGGGAATAGGGAGTAGGGAATAGGGAGTAGGGAATAGGGCTTTGAGAATAGGGAGTAGGGAATAGGGCTTTGAGAATAGGGAGTAGGGAATAGGGAGTAGGGAGTAGGGAATAGGGCTTTGAGAATAAGGGAGTAGGGAATAGGGAGTAGGGCATATGGCTTTGAGAATAGGGAGTAGGGAATGGGGAGTAGGGAATGGGGAGTAGGGAATGGGGAGTAGGGAATATGGAGTAGGGAATATGGAGTAGGGAGTAGGGAGTAGGGAATAGGGAGTAGGGAATAGGGAGTAGGGAATAGGGAGTAGGGAATATGGAGTAGGGAATAGGGCTTTGAGAATAGGGAGTAGGGCTTTGAGAATAGGGAGTAGGGAATAGGGAGTAGGGAATATGGCTTTGAGAATATGGAGTAGGGAATCGGGAGTAGGGAATAAGGAGTAGGGAATATAGCTTTGAGAATAGGGAATAAGGAGTAGGGAATAGGGCTTTGAGAATAGGGAGTAAGGAATATGGCTTTGAGAATAGGGAATAGGGCTTTGAGAATAGGGAATAAGGAGTAGGGAATAGGGCTTTGAGAATAGGGAGTAGGGAATAAGGAGTAGGGAATATGGCTTTGAGAATAGGGAGTAGGGAATAGGGCTTTGAGAATAGGGAGTAGGGAATAGGGAGTAGGGAATAGGGAGTAGGGAATAGGGCTTTGAGAATAGGGAGTAGGTCTTAGGGAGCCATTTTAAAAAGACGGCGAGTGGGTGTTTATCCTCAGTCATCATCCTAAGCTCTTTTTGTTTATCTGTGGTTCTGCTCTCATGACTGTGTTCTGTATCTCGTGACCCCGTGACCCCGTGTGTCAGAGCATCATGGTTCACCTCCTGAATGGTTCTTTACACAAGATTACTCTGCAGTGACGTAATCACCTACACTCACACAGCAGCTGTTTACACATCTACACTCCTCTCTTTTCTCAGATTCTAATCTCTCCATTTCCACAGATCAATAATCAGCCGTAATCTACACAGATCAGTATTAACCCTCTCAGTCTGAGTCACGCTTCCTCTTAACCAGAGCAGGACTTCCCTCTGGTTTGCCCAGGTTTCTCTGGTATTTCCCTCATTGTCCTAAATAATAGTGAGTTTCATATAAACATAATCAGATCTCTCAGAGGCAGGTGATACGGCAAAACTATCATATCACGATACATCATATCATTTCACTCAGGATTCGCTAACAAAGCATCAACAAGGGCTACTGAAGCTTCAGAGGTTTTTTATCCGGTATTTATCAAAACATACAATATTTAAAGGATGGAAAAATGGAACAATTAAAGTTAGTTTTTACAGTAACAGTAACAAAAGATACATAAAGGAACCGACACCTGAACATAATGACGACAAACTGTACCAGGATGGTGTTATATCACAATATTGATCAGAAATATCATCATATTGCTTTAAATACTCTACTATAAATAACTAGGAGCTGTTTGCCCCTAAAACTAAAACTAGCAGCTAGCAAACATGCTAATATCCAACCAAATCATCAGAATCTTTAAAGCCAGAGACAAACTCAATAACAGAAGATAAATTCAGGACCATAATTAAGGATAAAACTGCAGAATCTGTTTCTGAATTTCAGGACTGTGTGTAAATTTCCTCTCCACTCATGTACATCAGATTACTTAAAAACAACTATTTCATTTAAAACTAATCTTAAACACTTGACTGCCGTGTGTTATTTTAGACATTACTGTACACATTGACTAGAGTGGTAGTGAAGTGTGACAGTGCTACTGTACTGACGGGGATTTCCTTCAGTTCACTGTAGTTCAGATGTGAATGCTGAGGGTGTGAAGTGGTTTGAGGTGGTGTTTGGGCTGAATCAGCACGACTGCAGCTTTCAGACTGATGAGGAAACACTTTACAGAGCCAAACACTGCTTGTCTTTCTCCACACTCAGCCTTGTACTCGCCATAATGTCTAAAAAGTATTTCTCCTGCACCCTGCGTAGTGTACTGTACATCCAGTATAGATTTACAGTCTCCTCCGGAAGTATATATATATATATAATGAAGACATTTGAAATGAAATGAAATTCTGATTTATCATCTCGTTCATCAAAACAATTCCTGCTGAACAAGGAAGAACCACCAACATGTGACTCCTGAAAAACAAGAATGACCGATAAGCATGTTTTCCTGGACTGTCCTACTCTTAACAATGCTAGACAACGATTCTTCTCAGAAAAGACGTATGTAGAAGTCTTCCAAAATGTCTCACTAGGAAAAATCCTAGAATTCTTATCAAATATTAAAGTGAAGGACCTTCTATAGCTGTTTCTGTTGACACTGTTGGACTGTTGTGAAATTTTATCTTTGCAATACTGTAAGAATTTATGGAATGCCCTGTTTTATCTACCTTCTTGCCGTGCAAATAGCCATTGATGCTGACATGGCATTAAAAGAACAAAAAAATAAATAAATCTATAACAAAAGAATTGGTCTTGCCGTTCCAATACTTTTGGAGCGGATTATAGTTTGAATTCTGGATTCTGATTGGCCAGAAGGTGCTCTGAGAGTAGCGCAGGTTTACATTAATGCGCTCGTTCTAATGCGTCATTGTTTCTATAGTAACAGCTCATTCACAGGGCAGCAGACGCTTCGCTGGTAATAAACATTTATGGAAGGAGTCTCCAGTGTCAGAGGTAAAGCTGTAACTCTGTGTTTTCTGATGTCTTCAGGAAAAAGAGGAGTTTTTTAAACTTTTTGCAGTTTCTCAGCAACATGACAAACTACTATAATGTAAGTGGGAACAGGAACTTAATTGTGTGGCGAAATTACTGGTGTGAAATGTAACTATAAACGGATAAAAAGTATGACATTTGGGAAAGTGCTGTTATTGGGTGTGGAATAATGGCTTCTAACCCCGGCGGTGTCTGAGACTTAAATACACTTCAGAGGACATTGGTCATGACATAACTCCTACACCCTAAGTAGTGTACACTAAGTAGTTAGTTAGTTTAGTTTATTGTCCTTTCAGAAATTCTTTTTGTATCTATGGCGACTCTTCAGTGATCAACAACAATAATTAACAAATACAAACAAACATCAACAGGTTACAACCAGTGCTGGGAAACGATTCAAAATTTTAATCGCGATTAATCGCATTGTTAAGCGTAAAATTAGATAATGAATTCAAAAGTAGTGTATTGTGCACTTTTATTTTAAAAGTACTGCTATATGAACAAAAGTGCAATAACATTTGGTTTGCAAACACTTTAAACAGATGAGGTGCTTTTTACAGCAGTATTCCCTTTACATAGTAGCAGTTAAAAATTTTAATTTAAAATATTTCTTGTAAATCTCAACTTAAACATTAATGTAATCAAATTAAATATAAAACCAAAGCTATCTGCCACTGCCAGGGCATTAACGTTTAGTCTAGTGTGTTATAGAAAAACAAGTTAAGATCATAACATTATAACACCTTCAAAGCAACAGCAAGTTAACATTTATAAATGAACATGTTCTGAACATGTCAGGGAAGAGATTTCAACTGAAAATGTTCTCTTCCGGTTTTCCTGGTTCACGTGCGCGCTTCAGCAGTCTTAGCCCCACCCCAAATGCTCTGATTGGTTGAGATGCGTGATGACGCTTGAGATACTGATCAACATCCCGCTCTCTTGTGACCCATCGTTTGTCTGTATATGTATTCAGAGCCAGTGAGCAACGGACTTTCGAAATAAAGTAGTAATTTAAAAATCTGCGTTAATGCACGATAAAATAATTGTCGGCGTTAATTAATTAATGCGTTAACGCGATAATCACGCATTAACTTGCCCAAACCCTAGTTACAACACATTACAAATAAATACAACCAGCATCAAACAACATCACTGCCATAGATGTAAAATGACGACTGTGATATCACAAAAATTGATTTAACAGAGCTATACTGGAGGATATAAAAGAGCTTTGTGCATGGGCAGTCTGTAATAATGGCACCCTGTACCTTCAACCAGATGGTAATAACTCATGATCACCATAAAGAGGATGTGATGCATCCTGAAGAATTTCATGGCTTTTCCTCACAGCTCGAAAGTCAAATAGTTTTTAAATAGTCTTGTAAACAGCTGCTGTATTTACATCCCATGTCAGTTTTACATCAATGATTGTCCCTAGATATTTATATTCATTTACCACTTCAATTCCCTCACCATTAACAGTTATTTGTTGGTGTGTGTCTCTTCTTATTCTGAAGTCAAAAATCATTTCTTTAGTTTTCCTGATGTTTAACTGAAGGAAACTAGATCGACACCAATCGCCAAACTCATCCACACCTCTACGATACTCCACTTCATCTTCAGTGATCAAACCAACAATTGCCGAATCATCTGCATATTTGACATTAAAAACATCAGATGAGGAACCTCTACATTCATTTGTATAAAGGGTAAATAACAGTGGGGCGATAGCACTTCCCTGTGGGGCCCCTGTGTTGGTAACCATAGAGGAAGACAAAGCAGAGTTTACCCTAACACACTGTAATCTCTCGGTCAAAAAAGACTCAACCCATCTAATGAGTCTGCTATCCACCCCCAGCTTAAACAATCTTTCCATTAGAATATGTGGTCGTATAGTACACGTGTGTCAAACTCAAGGCGAGAGCAATCAATAAAAGTCTATGCTGCTTTATATCGTAAACTGACCATAAACTCCATCTCCCACAATGCATGTCGATTTTGCGACCCACGAAATGATGGCATTCCGCCACTAGAATGCAGTCTTTCAACATTAGCGTTTAACTAAGCAGTATTGAGAAACATCTACAAATAATAACAACAAAATGTCCAAGAAGAGAAAAATTGATGCAGAAGGAAGGCAATTTAATGAAAGATGGGAAAGTGAATACATGTTTGTGCTTCAAAGAGAAAAAACGATATGTCTTTTGTGCTGTGAGGCAGTTTCGGTGGTGAAGGAGTACAATATACGTCGGCATTTTGACACCAGACACGGAGCGAAGTATGCCAAATTTAGCCTCCAAGAAAAAAAACCAAATTGTACAAGAACTAAAAGGCAAACTGCAATCACAGCAGGATATGTTCACAAAAGCAACAGCCCAAAGTGATGCAGCAGTGAAAGCTAGCTTTATTGTGGCTGAAGAAATCGCCGGAGCTTCAAAGTGTTTTTCAGAGGGAGCACTTTTGAAGCGGTGCATGCTGAAGGTGTGTCAGCAGGTGTGCTCCGACCAGATACAGACTTTTAAAAATGTAAGTTTGTCAAGAAACACCATCACAGACCGAGTTAAGGAACTAGCAGGAAATCTAACAGCACAGGATTTCTTAGCCTGATAAATTAAAATGATTTATGTTAAAATAACACAGAGCAATAACATTTATTTTTTTACATCTATGCAAATGCATATACAATATTTGTAACTTAAGTAATAATCAAATAAAAAGACCGTTATTTGACAATATGTTAAGGAGTAGTAACATTTATACAGTCTTAGTTACATCCGGCCCTTTGAGGGCAGCCGTAATGCTGAAGTGGCCCTAAGTAAAAATGCTTCGCACCTCAGAAAGAACACGATCTAACATTAATTTTTCAAACTCTACATGACTATAGATGTCAAAGCTCATCATTTAAAACTGCTGGTTTTGATATTTTTGGCACAGGCACTATAAATGAACATTTCCAGGCAGTAGATACATAGCAAGTGTCCACAGACACTTGAAACAGATGACTGTAAATGACACTAAGCTCCTCCCTACACTCCTTCAGTACCCTGCCAGTTATTCTATCAGGACCCGCTGCCTTCCTTGTATTAACCCTTTTAAAGGTCCTACAAACTTCTTCAGATGTTATAATGACCTCCTGCCCTACATTTAATTGCTGTCTAATCAAATTCCGCTCAGTTTTAAAGTCCGATGTTTCAAATCTACCAAAAAATGTATTTAATTCATTTGCAAAGGCCAAATCATCCCCATGTTTACCCATAAATGATTTCCTCTTCTCCTGTCCTATCATCGTATACACTCCCTGCCATGCCTGCCTTAAATTATTATCCCTCATCTTTCTCCCAATTTTTTGCTTGTAATTATGTTTACACCTAATAATAATTTGCCTAATTTCTTTTTGCATTACTTTAACCTGTGCTCTGTCACCTGTCTGAAAAGCTTGCTTTTTCTTCTTCAGTGCTGCTTTTAATTCCTCATTTAGCCACGGCTTATCATTTGGATACCTTTTAATACATTTTGTTTTTATGACATTAGCCACGCAAAAATGTATATAATCTGGCACCACATTATTTAAATCCTCATTTAAATCCTCACTAGTATCTATAAAGACGTGCCATGCTGTACAATCAAAACATCCTCTAAGACAGTCCACAGATTCCTCATTCCGTATCTGGATGGCTCTCAGCTCAGACTTGCTAGTTTTAAGCCGCTGTTTATAAAGAGGAACCAAGTGTATCACATTGTGGTCTGAATCACCCAAGGGTGGTTTTGAGTACCCCTTATATGCATTGTTAATATTTCCAAAGCACAAATCCAGTATCCTTTAGTATCCGCTAGTGGGACAAGAAATATACTGATAAACTGATGAGGCACGCGCTATAGAACAACCATTAAAATCCCCCAGTACAAATTTAGGAGCGTCTGGTGCAATGTTTTCTAACCGAGCAACAACATCGTATATAACGTTTGCCGCAGCTCGGAAGTTCGCCCGTGGATGAATATAGACGACCGTTATAAACAATTGTCCAATTGAAGTTCAATATCTTCAGGACAATAAGAATCCCGCAGTGTGTAGTTCTTGCACCATCTCTCATTTACGTAGACGCACACACCTCCACCAACCTTCTGATCACGATCAGTTCTCACAGGATCGCTGAAACCCGCGACCCGAGGTAAAGAGCTGTCAATCGTGTCTTTAAGCCATGTTTCTGTAAAACACAGCAATCAACTGTCTCTATACTCAGTGAAATACCTCACAGCCGACTGAAGTTACACTACATGGGGTTCAAAATGAAAAGCAAGGATCCTTCTTGTGAAAGTGACATCATGGAGTCTGCATTGTGCAGAATCTGTCCAGTATGGAATTATTTTCAAATTCCTGACTCTTTAATAAAGATATATGCTGTCTTACAGAAATAGACACACACACACACACACAGACACACAGACACAGTAATCCCCCGCTTAGCAACAGAAGTGAGACATTTTCTTTGTCAGTGTGGTTTGGCGCCTCGCTGCTCCTTCCTGAAGTCACGATGAAGGAGCAGAACGCAGCAGAACTGCTCTGAACCGAGCATACGCGGGATTTACACTGGATTTACATCTCAAATTACTCCCTAGTGCACTACATAGGGTGCATAAGTCAGGACTAGATGTAGTCCAAAATCGTGTCTGAATTATAACCGTGCCAGTTACAGTGTTAATACGTTTCTGTAGTGTTGCATAAATGAGCCGTGTGTGTGTGTGTGTGTGTGTGTGTGTGTGTGTGTGTGTGTTGGCATACAGTGCTTGTAGGAGCTTGCCTGCAGATATCAAATGACAAACAGGATTTTCATGCCAGTGAGAGAGAGGATAGAAGAGAGACAGAGAGAAAGAGAATAAAGGAGACAGTGGAGGGAGAAAGACATTGAAAGAGAAAGACAGATACATGCAGAGAGAGAGAGAGAGAGAAACAAATGGAGAGAGGATGGGGAGAGAGAGAGAGAAACAAATGGAGAGAGGATGGGGAGAGAGAGAGAGAAAGAGAGAGATAATGTGAATGTGGCGTGACGGTCACTTATTTTTATTTCCATCGGTAATACATTTCTTACATCTCTCTCTCTCTCTCTCTTTTCTCCTTGCTCAATTGTTCACTCTTGTTCTACCTTTTGGGGTGTGTGTGTGTGTGTGTGTGTGTGTGTGTGTTTGTGTGTGTGTGTGTGTGTGTGTGTGTGTGTTTGCCTAGTCATGGCTGTGATGTGCTGAGTGAGCATTTGCTCGAGCCACTGGCTTTCAGATCCTCCTACTCCACTTCCATTAATAAATCAGGAGTGAGGATGGGTTCTCACACACACACACACACACACACACACACACACACTCGCACGCACGCGCACACACAGTGTCAAGGACAGCAGGTGTTGTATGAAGCTATTTAGACACTGATGGTAACATTCCAATCTCATTTTTTATTGATTGTTCCTCTGCAACCAATCACACCACAGTTCCCGCCCCCAATTCTATTGTAACCAATTGCAATATCAATAGTGTTATGTGTATAGCTGCGTTATACTTTTGTGGCATTAATGTGTTTCTGCGTGTGTGTGCGCAGGCGTACAGTTCGAGGTGTCACATCACAGTTACCACCCCCAATGCCTCTGCAACCAATCAGATCACAGTTCCTGCCCCCAATACCACTGCAACCAATCAGATCACAGTTCCTGCCCCCAATACCACTGCAACCAATCAGATCACAGTTTCTGCACCCAATGCCTCTGCAACCAATCAGATCACAGTTCCTGCCCCCAATGCCTCTGCAACCAATCAGATCACAGTTCCTGCCCCCAATGCCTCTGCAACCAATCAGATCACAGTTCCTGCCCCCAATGCCTCTGCAACCAATCAGATCACAGTTCCTGCCCCCAATGCCTCTGCAACCAATCAGATCACAGTTCCTGCCCCCAATGCCTCTGCAACCAATCAGATCACAGTTCCTGCCCCCAATGCCTCTGCAACCAATCAGATCACAGTTCCTGCCCCCAATACCACTGCAACCAATCAGATCACAGTTCCTGCCCCCAATACCACTGCAACCAATCAGATCACAGTTTCTGCACCCAATGCCTCTGCAACCAATCAGATCACAGTTCCTGCCCCCAATGCCTCTGCAACCAATCAGATCACAGTTCCTGCCCCCAATGCCTCTGCAACCAATCAGATCACAGTTCCTGCCCCCAATGCCTCTGCAACCAATCAGATCACAGTTTCTGCCCCAATTCTATTGTAACCAATTGCAGTATCAATACTGTTATGTGTGTAGCAAGGTTATACTTTTGTGACATTAATGTGTTTTTGCGTGTGTGTGTGTGTGTGTGTGCACAGGCGTACGGTTCGGGGTGTGATATCGTGATCTTGGCCAGTGATTTTGAGTGTGTGCAGATTATCCCTGGAGCTCAGCATGGGAACATCCAGGTGGGGTGTGTGGAGTGTTCACACCAACTGGGACGGGTAAGACACACACACACACACACACACACACACACACACACACGCTATTTATGTGGGGTCAAATACAGAAAAATACAGTGAGTAGTACATGAGGAGGAATTGGTGCTGGAAAGCGGAGACATGTTTGTAGTTTGGTTTTAAATGATTTAAACATAAGAAGACGTTTTTTAAATAAACTGTTCTTGTAACTGAAGCTGTGAATGTTTACTGGCTGAATCCCGGATGAAGTGCAGTACACGCTATATACTTAGTTTTATCGATATATACTGATTTAGGCATGATGTTGCTTTTAGATCGCTGCGTCGTATGGAAACACGGTGTGCATTTTCGAACCAATCTCCACCAACCTGAACAAGAGACACAAGGTCAGTGTCCATGATGATGATGATGATGATGATAGAGTTAATAATAATATCTTGCATGTGATGGGCATTTAATCAGACGATCCTTTACTTATTTTACACATCACAGTACGCTGCTATGAGTTATCCATTATTATTACATGCTCATGAGCAATATGAGCTCCATGAAGAAATATCATCATTGTGTGTTTATCATTTTGTGAGATGATTGTGTAGTTGGTGTTTGTGTGATTCTGTGTGTGATTTGTTGCAAATGACAGCAACTGAATTACCAGTGGCAGAAGACTGGACAATTTTTACTCAATGCTATGACCTACAACCTGGCCTGGGACCCACAAGGTGAGGGAAGGAGTGTGTGTATGAGGGAGGATGTGTGTGTGTGTGTGTGAGTGAGGGAGGGAGATTGTGTGTGTGTGTGTGTGTGTGTGTGTGAGGGAGGGAGGGAGAGTGTTTGTGTGTGTGTGTGAGGGAGGGAGAGTGTGTTTATGTGTGAGGGAAGGAGAGTGTGTGTGTGTGTGTGTGTGAGTGGGAGAGTGTGTGTATGTGTGTGTGTTAGGGAGGGAGAGTGTGTATGTGTGTGAGGGAGCAAGGGAGAGTGTGTATGTGTGTGTGTGAAGGAGGGAGTGTGTGTGTGTGTGTGTGTGTGTGTGTGTGTGAGAGAGAGAGAGAGAGTGATGGAATGAGTGAGGTACTATGAGTATGAGTGTTTCAGAGCTGAAGTATACTGGAGCGCTTGCGTGTGTGTGTGTGTGTGTGTGTGTTGACTGAAGATTGGAGATTGCTGTTGGCTATAGATTGGAGTGCACTAGTGCTCAAGTGTGTGTGCTTCAGTCTGGAGCTAAAAGCACGTGTTGGCTCGAGATTAGAAGATGCTAGAGTTAGAGCTGTAGTCCAAGTCGAAGAGCAGGACTGGCTGAGACTGAGTCAAGCCCGAGTCTAGAGGGGGTCGAGTCCAAGTCAAAGCGAGTCAATATTGAGACAGAAAAACATCAAGTCCTTTTCGAGGCCAAGCCTTTACTTTAACCAGCCTTTTGTAGAAGCAGGAATTACTTCTTCCGAAGACCATAACTAGTGAGAGCAGTGCCCAAGACTGAGACAAGTCCGAGTCAAACCTGAAAATGTGCCACCATCTACACACTGCAAATAAATCTCAGCAAGTGATCATATCTCGAATAAAGGCATAGTTATACCTCAGTAAACTGTCTTATTCCTTTCTCTTGATATAAACACTTGAAATAAGCAAAAACCTCTGTCAATAAACTACAGTTTCAAGGTTAAAATAAGTATGGTCAAAAGTATGTGCACCCCTGACCATCACACCCATATGTGGTTCTTCCCCAAACTGTTACCACAAAGCTGGAACCACACAGTTGTATAGAATGTCTCTGTGTGCTGTAGCATTAAAACTTCCCTTAACTGGAACTAAGAGGCCCAAACCTGTTCCAGCATGACAATGCCCCTGTGCACAAAGCGAGCTCCATGAAGACATGGTGTGTGAAGGTTGGAGTGGAAGAACTCGAGTGTCCTGCACAGAGCCCTGACCTCAACCCCACTGAACACCTTTGGGATGAACTGGAACACCGACTGAACCCCAGACCTCCTCGACATCCCAACATCAGCGCCTGACCTCACTAATGCTCTTGTAGCTGAATGAACACAAAGTCTTAAAAACCTGTTATAACAGCAAAGGGGAACTAAGTCAATATTAATGCCCAGGGTTTTGGAATGGGATGTTTGTTAGTCCGGTGTCCACGTACTTTTGGCCATATAGTGTAGCTAGAAATAGGATTAATAATTATATTTGCTTAACATCAGTCTAATAAAGAGAAATATTAGTTTGAAAAACAGAACCTGGAAAATGCTTTTCTGATTTTTCAGATAAAGAAATAAATTAATGCTGATTCACTGAAAGGGAAAGGATACGGAATGTGAAAGACACATTTTGCTTCTGTAGCGGTTACTTTCACTTTTATCTAGGAGAACCTCCACCTGCAAATTCACAAGTCTCGGCCTCTAGTAGAAAACAAAATGGCGGGACTGTGAGCTGTTTGATCCGTAACGAAATGGAGGAGCTCCACCGACATACGCTAGGGTTTTCCCCTTTCTGCTAGGAATTTCTTTTTGTTTGCAGCGTAGGACTTCTTAGCTGTAGCATTCATGGTTTTTGACCTGTTGGCTATGGAGATGCGGAAGACACCTGAAAGCATTTCTGCTTTTTCAGCTAAAGCAGCGGCGAACAAGGTGAAATTCACTGAAGTGGAAAGTATGCGGTGTGTGTGTGTGTGTTTTAACCGTCTGTTTCTCTGTAGGAAATCGTATCCTGGCGGCAACGGAGTGGCTGCAGCTTTGGGCTCCGCCCACCGCAGATACACTGCAGGAGGAAGACGAAGAAGAAAAATCACACCCCGTCCTCAACGACTGGAAGTGTGTGTGGCAATGCAAGTGAGTCAGACAGCGTGTGTTAGGGCTCGAGTGAATTAATATGACATGTACAGTTCTGTGCAAAAGTCTTAGGCAGATGCAAAGAAACGCTGTAGAGCAAAGACGCCTTCAAAAATAATGAAACTAAATGTTTCTACATTAAAAAAAAATCCTATAAAGAGCAGTAAACAGTAATAAATGAAACAAAGTCAGTATTTGCTGTGACGATCCTTCACTTTAAATAAATAAAGCAGTATCTGAGGTGCAGTGTGTGCAGTTTTATAAGGAAATGAGCTGGAAGTGTTACTGAGCATCTTGCAGAAGCAGCCACAGTTCTTCTGGAGACTTTGACTGTCGACTCGCTTCTTATTTCTGCAGCGAAACCCAGCAGCCTTCATTATGTTTTTATCTGAAAAGTGTCTCTTATGGAATCTGCTGCTTTCTTTACTGACATACAAACATTTTTCTGTAACATTTCACTTTGTGCTGGAAAACTAATGTTTGGAATCGAAAATGTTTTTGTACTGAATCAATAATGTAGAAGCCAGAAAATAAACATCTATAACAAAGTTTGTACTGAAAAGAAAAAAAAGGGGGGGGGGGGGGGGGCGCCAAGACTTTTGCACAGTACTGTATATACTGTACATATAAAGTATAAAGTCAAAATACAGGAAACCAGTTAATACATTTTTATTGGTGATTATAAGTAAATTAGTGTAAAAGGGCTCAGATGTGCAATATGCACTATAGTAAGGCTCACGTGTACACTGGACTGAAACTAGTAGGCTTTAAGTGTGTGTGTGTCTGTGTGTGTGTGTCTGT